>NW_027186390.1:1279313-1426623 GCF_028583685.1 Petaurus breviceps papuanus
ATATTTGTAATCTCTATAGGCATTGTGAATATGGCATTGCTGATACAAGCTGAGAAGCAAATGAAGGCCCCTAAGGAACCAGGGCTCACCAGAGCATCTTGTTCTGTGCCTTGCTGCTGTCCTCCTCTTACCTGGCATGACCGCTGTCCTGGGATCTGACCTCCAGAGACCATACTCCTGACATCGAGGAAGGTGAGAATTTACTAAGCAGATTTCAACAAAAACTTTGGTATTACTGGTGAATGGGATTAAAAAAAAGGATCATGATTTGGTAAGCATTGTCAAGGATGATCTTTTTTCCATTTCAATCTATTTATCTTTGTAAGGTATCTTTTTTAGCTTTGACAGCTACTAAATCAAGTAGTATTGATTTAAGTTGCTGTATCATAGTATTAAAGCCAAGATTTTTAAAAATAATTAAGTGTATTCAAAGATACTACTGTCATTAAAAATGAATTTAGTGATAGAAAAATTTTTCTTCATGTATACAGTGAAATTATATATAAAATATTATTTATTTCATACCTAACTCATTCTTTTAAAATGTCTATTTCCATGTTTTACAATGTTCATAATATATGAGTCAGGAAACAATGTACAGTCCCTGGAATAGATTGGGGTCCTCCACCAGTGCCTTTCCTACTAGAGTAGTAGCATTACAGTTCAATTAATTATCCTCAGAAGAAAGATGTTATCCACAACTTTACTCTGGTGTAGATGTGTCACAAGAGACTATGGCAGAACTGGCTCCTTATTGACCTATCAATCTATGGGGTGGGGATGGGGTTAATAGTGGAGAATTTGATAAAAATTGAGTCAGTCAATTTGTTATACCTTGTAGATTTCCTTCTGATTCTGCACTTATCTCTTTGGTTTGAAATTTCTGTTTCTGTGCCCAGACTTCCCTCTTCATTTCAGTACTTCAGATTTTGGCATTTAAGAAAACCCCAGGTTACCAACCCACCTTTGCTTTGTTCCCACCTGTACCCCAATTTGTACCTTATTCCTTTTTACTCAGAAGGAGGTTAACACCCAAACTTCTAATCTCTAGTCTCAGGAATTGCTCTGAGCTCTCATATCTAACTTTTCCAGAATTTTGTTCACCTACTTAACTTCTTTCTTGTTTAACTTTTGGTTAAATTTATCTAGTTCTGAGTGGGGAAAGTTGAGATCCCCCACTACTATAATTTTATTATCTATTTCCTCCTGTAGCATTCAACTTCTTCAAAAATTTAGATGCTGTATCATTTGGTGCATGTATATTTAGTATTGATATGGCTTCATTGTACCTTTCAGCAAGATTTAGTTTCCTTCTTTATCTCTTTAATTAATCTACATTTGCTTTTGTTGTGTTTGACATCATTATTGCTACCCCTGCTTTCTTTGCTTCAGATGAAGCATGATTATTCTGCTCCAGCCCCTTATCTCTCTGTTTTAATTGTATTTCTTGCAAACAACAAGGATTCTGGTTTTTGATCCCCTCTTCATTAAATGGGTGAGTTTGTCCCATTCATATTTATAGTTATGATAACTAACTGTGTATTTGCTTCCTTGCTATTTTCTCCTTGTTTATCTTCTAATAGCCCCCCTCCACCCTTTCACTTTTTGCAAGTGTTTTACTTCTGATCACCACCTTCCCCAACATACCTTCCCTTTTATCAGTTTCCTCTCCTCCTTCTATTAACCCTGTTCCTTTTTTTTTTTTATTTTGGAGGGCAATTGAGGTTAAGTGACTTGCCCAAGGTCACATGGCTAGTTTTTGTGTTAAGTGTCTGAGGCTGGTTTTGAACTAGGGTCCTCCTGACTCCAGGGCCGGTGCTCTATTCACTGCACCATCTAGTCGCTCCATCCCTGTTCCTTTTTACTTCCTTATAGGGCAAGATAGATTTTATATACAACTGGGCATGTCTGTTATTCTCTCTTTGAGCCAATTTTGATGAGAGATAAGGTTTAAGCTTTGTCCCACCCCCACCATCTTCTCCTCCATGATGGTAGCTCTTTCATGCTTCTTTTATGTGGGATAATTTATCCCATTCAATCTCTCACCCCTCCTCTTCTTCCTGTATAATTTTCTTTTTCACCTCTTCATTTTGTGTTTTTGGGGTATAAAGTCACCTTATATCTACATTGTCTGTCTACATATACACCTAATTGTTCTCACAGTAATAAAGTTGTTAAGAGTTACAAATGTTAGCCAATTAATGAATATAGAAATATAAACAATTTAACCTTATGGAATTTCTTATGGTTTCTCTTGTTTCTTTTTTAACTTTTTTTATGTTTCCTTTGAGTCTTGTACTTGGAGGTCATTTTTTTAAATTTAGCTCTGATCTTTTAATTAGAAATGCTTGAAAGCCCTCTATTTCATTAAATATCCATTTTTTCCTCCCTGAAAGATTATATTTAATTTTGCTGGGTAGGTGATTCTTGGTTGCTAAGCTTTATACCTGTGCCTTCCAATATATCATATTCTAAGACTTCTGGTTCTTTAATGTGGAAGCTGCCAAATCCTGTGTAATACTGACTGAAGCTCCATAATATTTGAATTGTTTCTTTTTGACTGCTTGCAATACTTTCTTCTTGATCTGTGAGCTCTAGAGTTTGGTTATGGTGTTTCTGGGAGCTTTCATTTAGGGATCTCTTTCAGGCAGTGATCAGTGCATTCTTTTGATTTCTATTTTGTCCTCTGGTTCTAATATATCAGGACAGTTTTCTTTGATAATTTCTTGAAAGACGTTGTCCAGGCTTAAAAAAAATTTTTTTTTTATAGCTTTCAGGGAGCCCAATGATTCTTATATTATTTCTCTTATATCTATTCTAGATCAGTTGTTTGTCCAAAGAAAAATTTCACATTTTCTTTTTTTTCAAAAATTTGTTTTATCATATCTTGGTGTCTCATAGAGTAAGTAGATTCCACTTGTTCAATTCTAATTTTTAAGGAATTATTTTCTTCAATGAACTTTTGTACTTCCTTTTCCATTTGGCCAATTCTATTTTTTAGGGAGTTAGTTTCCTTGGTAAATTTTTGTATATCTTTTTTTTTTTTGGTGTATCTTTTTGATTTTATTGATTATTTTTTCATGATTCTCTTGCATTACTCTCATTTCTTTTCCCTAGTTTTCTTCTACTTCTCTAGTTTTCTGCTTAAAATCCTTTTTACAGTCTTCCAGGAATTCTTTTTGGGCCTGAGACCAAGTTACATTTTTCTTTGAGGCTTCAAATGTAGCCATTTTGGTACTGTTGTGCTCTTCTAAGTTTTACCCTGATCCTTCCTAACACCATAGTAATATTTTATAGTCAAGCTCTTTTCTGTTTTTTTGCTTATTTTTTCTGCCTTTCTTGACTTTGTGTTTTTCTGTGAGAGCTGGGCTCCGGTCCTACACTGTCCCAAACTTTTTTCTGGGGCTCTGGGTCTTGCTGCTGGCTTCCCTGGGCTTCCGGACTTAGCTGCTTGCTTTCTGTGGAGGACAGGACAGGCTTCCCTTCTGACTTATACTGGGGAGTGGGACCTCCTTCATGGCCCTGCCTGGGAGTGGAGATTAGCTACTGGCCTACTCCAGGGGTGGGACCTTGCTGCTGGCTTGCTATGGAAACAGGGTCTCTCTGCTGGCAGGTCCCAGGGGCAGGGTCAAATTGTTGGCCAACCTTGGGATGGGGTTTTAATGCTAGTAATGTGGTCAATGTGGCTTGTGCTAAGGGTCGGTTGCTGGGGAGGGGGCTTGCACGGACTGCTCACTTGCTCAGGAGGTGGCTGGTTTACAGGAAGGTGGGGCCTTGTTGGTGGATTGCCCCAGGTTTGAAGCCTTGCTGCAGGCTTCCTGCTGTGAGAATGGCTGCTGCTGCTGCTTTTGAACCAGTGAGACAGACCTTTCCTGATGTGCTGGTAAGCTGCTTCCCTGCTCCTAAATCAATTCTGAGGTGGTTTTCTAATTGTTTGGAGGGGAATTTTAGAGGGCTTCAGAGGGTTCCTTCCTTACTCCATCATCCTGGCACTGTTAGTCCCAAGAAAATCTTTATATCATTGAGAGCTTTTGAAAAGAAGAATGGACTCTTTCTGGAGATATGGAGTCCCTGTTGTTGGAATTCTATAAGCAAAGTCTGGATGATCCCTAGTCAAGAATATTGTGTAATATATTTCAGCCTGGGAAAAATTGGCACAGCTGATCTAAAGAGGTAGCTGGGTGGTATAGTGCTAAGCTTAGAAAAGGATCCCTGTGGGGGCAGCTAGGTGGCGCAGTGAATAGAACACCGGCCCTGAAGTCAGGAGGACCTGCGTTCAAATCCGGTCTCAGACATTTAACACTTACTAGCCCTGTGGCCTTGGGCAAGTCACTTAACCCCAATTCCCCTGCAAAAAAGCAAAAAGAAAAAAAAAAAGAAAAGGATCCCTGTGGAACACATATTGACTTAGAAAACTACACATTGACATTAACTATGTTTTATTGTCTTTTTGTTTATTTTGTTAAATATTTCCCAATTGCATTTTAATCTGGTTCAGGAAACATTCAGGAATGTTGTAGGCGTTGAACTTGGAGTCAGGAAGACCTGAGTTTGAATCCTGCCTTAGTATCTTGCTTGCTCTGTGACCCTAGGCAGGTCACTTAACTTTAATTAGGCCTCAGTTTCCTCATTTGTATAATAGGGATGGTAATAACACCTAGCTGATTGCTCTGAAGACTCAAAGAAAGAAAGAAAGAAAGAAAGAAAGAAAGAAAGAAAGAAGGAAAGAAAGAAACAAAAAACCCCAAACCAAACCAAAACACCAGTCTTTGCTCTTGAGAAGACTAACAGGGGAGAAAACATGCAAACAACTATTAAGGAACAACATATTATACTGTATAAATCCCCCCCAAAGGGCAGTCTCAGCGTGAAGCCACTAGCATTAAGGGGGATCAGGAAAGATTTTATGAAGAAAATGGGACTTTAGTTGAGAGTTGAAGGAGTCCAAGGAAGCTAGGAGGAGGAGGAGATAAAGGAGATTATTCCAGATATGGGAGGACAGCCAGTGAGACCAACAAGAAGGCCATTTCAATAGAACAGGCATGAGCTGGCAAGGGCCTGCATCAGGGTAGGGGCAGAATCAGAGGAATTCCCAAGGGGCCTAAAGAGTGACCAACAGTAGACCTTCTGCTGCACATCTGCTAACAAATGGGAAATTCCTTTGCTTCATTTTTTCAGTTACATTTTCTGACACATTTGCTATTCACTTTAAATATTTCAATGATATAGTCCATTCCAAGGATAAATGCCACGTACACCAGTCAGATATATATATATATATATACATATATATATGGCATGTAAATAAATATGATGCTTGATCACTAATAATTAGATTGATTTAGGACAAACCTAGTTTACTGGGTATTTTCCAAACTTTCAAGGTTAAATTGTTATTATTTAAGTTGGTGAAAAAAAAAAAACAACACTCAGGAAATAGCAGTCATGTCCATCTCCCAAGCATATGATAGGGAGATCAAACAAAGTTATAGTGGTGGTAGCACTTTTAAAAGTTAACAGGCCAGGGGTGGCTAGGTGGCACAGTGAATAGAGTACCAGCTCTGGAATCTGGAGGATCTGAGTTCAAATCCGATTTCAAACACAACACAAAACTAGCTGTGTGACCTTGGGCAAATCATTTAACCCCAATTGCCCTACCTTCCCCCCTCAAAAAAAAAAAGGTTAACAGGCCAATAAAATATGTCTATTTGCATATCATATAGACAGAGTTGGATATATAATAAATTAAAATATAAAAATAAGTAAATGTATGCACACATGTGTATGTGT
Organism: Petaurus breviceps papuanus; assembly: GCF_028583685.1. Lineage (NCBI taxonomy): Eukaryota > Metazoa > Chordata > Mammalia > Diprotodontia > Petauridae > Petaurus > Petaurus breviceps. The sequence continues at coordinate 1,285,104 of NW_027186390.1, forward strand.
ATACATGTATATATGTGGTATACTATATGTATATATGTATACATATACACAGATATACATGCATACAATGAATTATGCATTACAATATAACCTTGCAGGAAGATTCAATATGTTATCCTACAGAGATTCTTACTGGTCCACAAAATTTTTTGGCATGCCTAGAAGTATTGTCTGTCATTTCAATAAATATTGATATGGAGATAGGTGGTCCTAGCTCATTTTAGCCTATGGATGGTATTTTATTTTAGGATTTTCAGAAAGTGGGCAATAATTATAACTCATTTCTAGCTCCTCTTTGGAAGTGGTGATGAAGAAAACATGACTTTATGTTAACTTGATTGCCAAATTAGTCAATGAATGTTTCTAAAACTTTCCTTTAATCACAGTGCTAAACAGTTCAATGCCTACTTTCTTAGTTACTTGGTCTGATTTCTTTGAGGTCCTGAGATATGCTAGATAGTACATTCCGTTTTTGAATAGTTATAAACATTAGCAGGTTTTTCATTAAATCAAGCCTAAAGTTGCCTCTTTGTAAATTCCATTCATTGATCCTAGTTCTCATCTCTTAGGCTAGGCAGGACATGTGTTATTGGGTAGCTAGGTGGCACAGTTTGGAATCAGGAGGACTCATCTTCATGAGTTTAAATCTGGCCTCAGATACTTACTAGCTCTGTGATTCCGGGCAAATTACTTAACCCTGTTTGCCTCAGTTTCCTTATCTGTAAAATGAACTGGAGAAGGACATGGTAAACCATTTCAGTATCTTTGCCAGGAAAACCCCAAATGGGATCACAAAGAGTCAGACATGACTGAAACGACTGAACAATAACAGACAGAATGTGTGGCAGTCCTCGTGTACTAGAACATAAGTCTCAGCTCCCCCCAAGTCTTCTCTTCTTTAGACTATATCGAATTCCTTCAACTTTCCCTCGTATTACAAGATATGAGTCCCTTTACTCTCCTGAATGCTTTTCTCTGATTACCAATAATCCAGAGTACCAATGTCCTTTATGCTGTGCCTCTTGATACCATGTCTGGATTGCATGATTTTTCTTTTTAAGGGGGATGATTTGACCATATTTCTTCCCATCCCCCCTTTGATTGATATAAGCACAAGATGGTCACAGATGACAAAATGTTTATATGATGGCAAAATGTTAATGCCCAATGACCCCATTGCAGTATGTGAACATCTTTCTCTGAATGAATTAAAGGGAGCCTGACTAATGAACAGCAAACAAATTGTCCATTAAATAGGACCTTTAAATAGTTAAGCTCTGGAGATCGTACAGTCAGAGAGTTTGGAAAGAGTCAAGAGGCGAGACTGCAGTTGGAGGAACACTTAGTTCTTCACCTTTTGTCAAATATAATATTTTCTCCTGTCACTCATTACCCTCCCCATTGGCCATGGCATCCAGTAAAGGAGTAATTCTCTCAGAAGGAGACACCCTGTCCATCAGGTGAAGAGTCAGATTAAGGTGCTAGTTGAAAGAGTAGAGACATATTCTTCAGATAGAAACAAATGTAGAGAAATGATTATTCAAGGGAGTTTCTAGAACCTCTGGTAGTAGAGAAGAGAACCAGCTGTGGACTCTCTTGCTGGCTCTGACCTACAGAAAGATGTCTATGAGGGGTTCCCTATATATATTTTCTATGAGAAATCCCATGTTCCCTCCATATGTGCCTCTCTACCACTATCCTCTACATTTTGTGTGCAAACTTATGAGTAGCCACAGATGCTATGTATGGGGGAGTGAAATCCCTGGGGAAGATGTTTTATAGCTATTCTTACTGTGCTATCTTAGCAAATACCTTGCTTAAAGCTAATTGTGTCTATATGTTGATTGCTAATGGGAAGCACACTGTTAGGGGCTTATAAGTATATACCTAAGAGCTCCCTTAGAATACAAGGATAGTAGCCACCTTCTGGAGACCCAACCTACGCCAGGTTCAAATGCAAGTTGGAGAGTAGGTACTGCAATTGGATGCTATATCAGATCATTAGCTCATACTCACCTCGCAGTCCACAAAACACCATGTATCTTTTTCAGATAAATTCACAAACTGCCTTTGACATTTCCTTCAGAGCTCAGCACAAGCACTACTTCTTACAGGAGGCCTTTCTTGATTCTCCCTCCCATCTGCTAGTGCTTTCTCCTAAATTAGCTTTTATTTTGCATGTGAAAGGCAATGTGACACAGCTTAAAGCTAGCTATTTAAGATCTGAAATTTAACAACAATAATTGTAAAATTTAACACTTAGATAAAAGAATCAACCTCATAAGGACAAATTGGTGGAATTTTATCTAAAAAGGTCTGAGCAGTTAATGAGAAATGACGTCACAGATCCAGATAAGGATTGAGGAGAGCTACTGGGTATTTTGGGAACTGGTTTTTGTTTCTGGAGTAGGAGTTGATTTTATGTAAGCATAGGCTGGATAACAAGGGATTGAGGGAAGAAGAATAGGAAATACGCTAAATATTTTTTTTTTAATGTGAATTCATCACAGGCATAACAAGTCCAGAGGCAAATCAGTTTTTTTCTGACACCCAAGTTATGGTTGCTATTGTGGAGTTTTCAATATCACAATGAAATGTGGTTAGAGTCTGTTTTTATCCATTGTGAAAATCCTTTCCATGTATGATGCTTTATCAGGCCTATATTCTACACATATTTCAAAGGAATATTATTTCATTTGAGAATACCCGCAACTGTTTGGAACATCCTTCTCCCCTCTCTCTTTGCCTCCTTCCCAGTACTTGACTTTAAACTTATCATTTACATCCGACACTCTTTGATACAATTAGTCATGTATCTTAGTAGGACCGAGACTGCCTCAGTGTTATGCTGTGTAGTCAGGGGGGTATCAGACAATCCACATGACTTACTTGGGGAATTTTATTCATGCAGAGGTTGGAATTCAGACTCTCCCAATTTTGAGTAAAGATCTAGTTTTAAGCAGGAATGGCTAAAGGAGCAAAAGAGCAGTTTCACCTTCTACCTTCCTCTTCCTTTCCAAGGAACCAGATGGTTTTTAGTAAATTTGTCTACCTGGGCTCCTTTCTGGCAATGCTGGCAGTTCAATGGTTTCTTTTAGGCAAGATAATTAATAATAAAACCAGCTAATATTATATAGCACTTACTATGGAACAGATTGTGCAATTATTATCTCATTTGATCCTTATAACAACCCTCGGAGGGAGAGGCTATTTTGCCCCCCATTTTACAGATGAGGAAACTGAAGCAAATAGGGGTTAAGTGACTTGCCCAGGGTTACATAGCTAATAAATATCTGAGGTCAGATTTGAACTCAGGTCACCTTGATTCTAGGCCCAGTGCTCTATCCATTGTACCTCTAGCTGCCATATTCAATTACTTAAATCATGAAGTATTCTGCCAGATGGGAACGAGATGTACAGTAATTCCTATTGTTGGCCCCTGTATGTGATGACATTGACATTTGGACATACTTTTATTCAGTTGTTTCCTACTCTTTGTGACACCATTTGGGGTTTCCTTAGCAAAGATACTGGAATAATTTGACATTTCCTTCTCCAGCTCATTTTACAGATGAGGAAACTGAGGCAAACAGGGCTAAGTGACTTGCCCAGTATCATGCAGTTAGGAAGTGTCTGAGGCCAGATTTGAACTCGGGAAGACGAGTCTTCCAGTCCCAGAACTCTAACCACTGGGCTACCTATCCACTGCCCTTGGGCATACTTATAAGACCTCACATCTCAAGTAATGGAATGATTAATTGTGATACACTGTGGAAGCTCTGTGATGTGTCATATCAAGCAATTCAGTATGAGGTGGGTTTGTTTTGTTAGGGGGGTATACTGCTAGAAGTAGCTTAGGATCATGGTTTGGAGACAAAAAACTAGTTGCTCATCTATTTCACACACCATCTCCCTCCCTCCATATTTTATAGAGGAGGAAACTGAGGCTTAGAGAGGTTGTGACTTTCCTAAGGTTGCACAGGTGACAAGTCAGTGGCAGAGCCAGAAAGCAGGACAATCTTGTTAGATTCTATCTCACTTGTAATGGGATACTGTGGAAAGAGCCTTGTAGTGTGTGTGCTGTGAGCTGCTTGCCATGTGCTTGTGGCCAAGTCAGTGACTTTTTCTATGCCTTGAGCCTTCACTTATAAAGCAGGGTAGATAAGAACATTTTTGGCACCTACCTCAGGAGATTGCTGCGAGTAAAGCCCTTTGTAAACAGAAAGCAATGCCTTTACTGACACATCATCCGTTATTTTGGTGACTCCTTCATGATAGTTTCTTTTAAGAGGCAGCATGGTATAGCAGATAGAGAGCTGACCTTGGAGTCAGGAAGAGCTGAGTTCAAATCTCACTTCTGACATATACTAGCTGTGTGACCCTGGACTTGTCACTTAACCTCAGTGACCTAAGAATTTCTCTAAGACTTCCAATTGAAGCAAAGGTGTTGATCTACATCAGAGGAGGGAATTTTGTCATCTAGGAATTTGCCATACTAATAAGATTATAGGTGTTGTCCCTATCCCTTCTTTTGGTAGCCCAATGTTCCTCTACCCCAATCACAACACACTCTCTAGACATTCTGGAACACAAATTTATACATAGCAATGGTGGGGTGAGGTAGTAGTAATCAGAGTAATTCAGACACTCATTGAAATGGGTTTCTTGGTATAGACATTGTACATATACTTCAAGAGGCTGTAAGAAATCAATTGATTTACAATTTTTTAAAGCTCCAAGCACCCAGACAGAGCCATCATTCTTTCAAAATACAGTGCTTTAACTCTATCTGTCTTTCTATCTTTCTTCTTTCTCTCCTGTACACCCTTCCCAGGCCTCCTCCCAACTGCATTCCAAATCTCACAGTACCAAATGCCTGTGGTTAGCAACAGTCATCACAACTATTGGCTTTAAGAAGAAAATAAGCATTTAAAACAAAGAAAGTTAAACAAACTTAAGAAACAGACCTTCCCCGAGCCTATTAGAAAGGCTTTAGGATCCCATGCTGTAGTCCCAGAGGAGAAAGGAAAAAAGAATTAATTCCTTAGGGTCTGTGATCTGGAGGGATCCATGCTCTGCCAATCAGCCCACATAGTCTCACTTCTGAAGTCCTGGCAACTATTTCTCATAAAAATGGCCTCTTCTCTCCCAGCACCACGTGGCTTCTCTTAGCCTTCTCTCTAGTTCCATGAACCTTGTTGGCGTTTCTTCTCAATTCTGCCAGGCAAAACCAGTAAGCTTATTTATTTCTTGTGAGGGTCTCTAGGGGCATGAGCACTCTTTCCCTAGCCAATGCCAACTGTTCTCTTCTCATTTCTACCCTATACAATCCTCTTCCTTCTATGCTTAGATGAGAGGTCACTTCTTCCACATGTCCTTGCTTGATCCCCAAGGTGAAAATGTTCTTTTCCTACTCATATTTTCCTCCTCCACTTTTTCTGAATCTTTCTTTTGCTCCCATTTTTGACTTTCTTCTATTACACTTATCTGTGAACATATCATTGACCCACCCCCATTAGAATGTTTCTTAAGGGTAGATTTTTGTTAAGATTTATCTTTGTCTCTCCAAGGCATTTGTTTAGAAATAATATTTGAATCCCCAGAACAGATTAGATAACCAAATGAGAGAGTATAAAGATGAGGTGAAAATCCAGCCTTGGGGACACCCACGCTTAGGGGCAGGAGGAAGATGATAAAGTAGAGAGAGAACCTAAATAGTGGTCAGACAGGTAGGAGGAGAACCCAGAGAGAGCAGTGACAGAACCCAAGGGAAGAGAGAGTATCTGGGAGGCTGGTCACCAAGCTGGAAAGTTACACTCAAAGCAAAGAGAATGAACACTGAGAAAAAGCCATTGGATTTAGCAATTAAAAGAGAGAGAACTTTTGAGACAGTAGTGAGTGAAGGTGACTATTTCTAGGAGCTTAGCAATGAAAGTTATGAGAAGTAGAGGATGATATCTTGCTTGAGAAGATAGTTGGGTGGAGGGAAGGTTTGTTGAAGCAAGCCTGTTTATAGGCATCAGAGAAGGAACCTGTAGATAGCAAGAGACTGATGATGATGATGATAAGAGAGAGGCAGGTAGAGAGATAGAGATAGAGAGACAAAGAGAGAATAATTAATAGTGCAGATTCCAGAAGGACAGGAGCAGTGATGGGATTGATAAGGATAAAAAACAAAACAAAACATTGTTTTTTCCCAGACACTTTCTTCAGGCCACTGAAAATGGTCTGGGCAAACCAATCTTACTTCCCTTTGCAACTCTAGGGAGGAATATATATATATATTTTCTATCTGGATCCATTTCCCCTGGGTTCAGGTTTTGGCATCTGCCTTGCTGTCTCTTCATAGTCTTCATAATCTCACCGTATCAGAAAGCGATTCATCCATTTGCCTTACCTCTAATCTGGCTCTTATAGATTTACAAGCCAGATTTTTTTTTTTTTTTGTGGCTGGGTCAACTGAATAAAAAAATGCTACCTCTCCTATATGGACTGGGAGGGCCCAAGAACACAAGACCCAGCTTAATAGGACTGTCCTTGTATGTCCTTTTCTCCAGGACTCCTTCTCTGAGACTAACTTATCTACTTGCTCTGAGCCTGATAATCTTGTCTCCAGGTCCCTTTCATTGCTTGAGTTAAGGTAATAGACACATTTGAGGGTAATCATTATTTTTGTTCAGTTGTGTCTGACTCTTTGTGACCCCATTTGGGGTTTTCTTGGCAGAGATGCTGGAGTAATTTGCCATTTCCTTCTCCAACTCATTTCACAAATCAGGAAACTGAGGCAAATAGGGTGAAGGGACTGCCCAGGGATACGCAGCTAGAAAGTGTCTGAGGCTGGATTTGAACTCAAGGAAGATGAATGCCTTATCCACTGAGCTATGCAGGTTAATTACCTTTGCCTAATCCTTAGTTGCAAGTCTTTGTAAATCAAAATTGCTTTTCCTCTGAAGGAGTCAGTGGATTTACTTGAGTACCTTCTCTCTGGACCACATAACTAAATCTTGTCACTATAATCACCCCAAAATTCAAATGGACCCATGATGACATAGATTTGAATGCTCCCTCCAGTAAAGCCGATGGCAACCCATTCATGCCTCTCCACCTTGAAGTACTCACCCATGGCCTCCCATAAGTTCACCATAGGAACCACCTAGGCTGGAGACTTTCCATTTCTGCTGACAATGGCGGGGGTGGGGGTGGGGTGGGGGAGGAGGGGTACCAGTAGAGCACTGGGGCTGTCTCTCTGTGTCCATCTTTTTCTGTTCATACATTTCTGGGATAATAACCTTTACTCTAGTTCTTCTTCAAAGTTTCTTATTTGCTAGGTGTTGCAGCCTCCTTGTAATCACCATATATCTATCTCTCTGTGTGATGGTCAGCTTTAACTCCCTAGAGATAGAGTGTTCCTTGACTTGCAAGCATATGAAAACATCATAGGTCACTATAATTACACACGCACACACCATCAACATGTCTTTCCCTCAAAAGAAAATATCAGATGACTTCCATTTCATCTTATTCCATACAATTCTAAATACCACAAATGTATCAACATGTTAAGGAGAGCAATATGGTTAAAAAATTCAGATTTGGAGTTGTCATACCAGGGTTAACATGGGCATGCTAATCATGGAAAATTGCTTAGACTGGGTTTATAACATGTCAACCTACTCATCTATTTGGTTAATTGAATTTTAGAAAATCCTTCAAATTCATTTGCAGATGAAAAATTCAGTGTCTTAGTTGACTTTTTATCTTATTGTATTGACTTTATACAGACTTTTTTTTTTTTAAAGCAATCAGGGTTAAGTAACTTGGTCAAAGTTACACGGCCAGTTATTTCTGGGTATGGTGCTAAGTATCTGAGCCTAGATTTGATCCCCAGGTCATCCCGACACTGGAGCCAGTACTCTTACTCACTGAGCCACCTGACCACCCCTAAGCAATTGGGGTTAAGTAACTTGCTCAAGGTTACATGGCCAGGTGTTTCTGGGTGGGTGCTAAGTGTCTGAACCCAGGATTCGATCCCCAGGTCATCCTGACACGGGAGCCGGTGCTCTTATTCGCTGTGCTACCTGACCACTGTGGACTTTATTTTTTTAAAATCTCAATATTCCTCACACACCAATTGGGAGTATAAAAGAATATTATGCAGTGGTATTTTGAGGATTAATTAATGAAGAAGTTTTAAAACATAGAGTGTTAAATGGATGCTTAATAAGATTAGGAAAACCTGATATATGAAATTTCAAACTAAAAAAAAACAACTCAACAGTCTCAAATCCCGGATCATTTGAGGGTGACTATTTACATTAAGAAAGAGTTATTCTTTGACTCTTAAGTGGATTCACAAGAGGATATCTCTTTTCTTGAGATAGTAAATTCTATTTTGACTTGCAAGCAACTCCAAGGAATTTCCATATGAGAAAGTAAGGAATGCTTATAGCATATACCCTATCAAAGTCATTACTGGATATATTATTTTAAGGATAATATTTTTTCTAAACATAATTTCTTAGCAATGCAATTAGTGTAATAACTAGTTTTCAGAAATATAGGCTTTATTGCCGAGGAGTATTATTTAGAGCTTAAGCCAAGTACCAAGGCAAGGTATGTCCTGTATAGATTCAGATACCAATCAATCAATAAACATTTATTAAGCTCCTACTATGTGCCAGGTCTCTCTCTCCCCTCTGTCCCCCCCAATTTCACCCTTCCCTATCACTGCCTTGTCATGGCAGAGGGGCTTGCATAGTAGTTCAATGAAACTATAAGCTATGCCATGCTCCCCTTGCTGACAAAGGTCCATACAGTGAAAGCTATGGTTTTTCCAGTAGCAGTGTATGGCTGTGAGAGTTGGACTATAAGGAAAGCTGAGTGCTGAAGAATAAATACTTTTGAATTGTGGTGTTGGAGAAGACTTTTGAGAATCCCTTGGACAGAAAGGAGGTCAAATCAGTCAATACTTAAAGAAATTAATTTAGTCTATTCACTGGAAGGTCAAATGCTGAAGTTGGAGCTTAAATACTTTGGCCACATGATGAGAAGACAGGACCCAATTGGAAAAAAAAAACAACTTTGATATTGGGAAATATTGAAGGCAAAAGGAAAAGGGACAGAGCAGGGGATGAGATGGATACATAATATCATGGAAGTAACAAACATGAACTTGGACAGAGAGAGGATAGAAGGGCCTGGTGTACTATAGTTCATGGGGTCACAAAACAAGAAAATGTGCCAGGCACTGTACTAATCTCTGGAGATACTAAAAAAGACAAAAAATAGTCTTTGCCCTCAAGGTGCTGACAATCTAATGGAGGAGACAAAATACAAATCAGTATATACAAAACAAGTTATATACAGGATAAATAGGAAATAATTAACAGTGGGAAGGCATTGGAATTGAGAGAATTTGGGGAAGCTTTCCTGTAGATATCAGCTCAGCCATTAAATTATGGCTCTGTCTTAGGCTGACCATTTTAACCCTTTTGTTCCTCAACATCTCCCCACATGGAGTTTTTCTAGTGCAATGCTAAGTTGCCTGCAAGGCCCTGTGGCCTTGCCCCGTTCCCGAGCTTACTAGCTTTCACTATACTGACTGCTTAGGGAGTGAGTAAACACATCTCATTGTTACCTCCAATGTGAGATGGATGAATTCTTCTTGGGCACCAGGGCACCATTTAATAAATTGCCTCATTCAGTGCCATAAATAATACCTTGGTACTCCTCAAATGTCCCTTCATTTTCTATATGGGGGTAAGGGATATCCCAGGGAATCACTTATTTATCCTAGCACCAGGTCAACCTGTTTGCAGAGGCCTGTAGCATAGAAAGGATTTTGCAGACTGTAGAAAATATTATCTGTTTTGTTATCCCCTGTCTCTCCTCTGTGGGGTTCAGTAGGGACCCCATATGAGAGCTACATAGAAATGAGATAGTAGTGGCAAATGGAGCTCTTTTTCTGTTTCACAGGGGCAGTTAAGATGGGAGGCAATTTTCTGCTTTGGAAAGAGTATATATAGTCTTTGGAGATATAAGACCTACATTTTAATTCTAGCTTTGCTATTTATTATCTAGGTAAACTTGGGCAAATTCCTCACCTCTATTGTCTTCACTTACTTTGGTGGCGCAGAGGCTAGAGTGTTAGGCCTGGAGTCAGGAAGACCTGAGTTCAAATCCACTTCAGACATTTACTAGCTGAATGACTCTGGCCAAGTCACTTAACCCTTGCCTCAGTTTACTCATCTGTAAAATGGAGACAATAATAGAACCTACTTCCCAGGGCTGTTGTGAAGATGAAATAAGATAATAATTATAAAGTACTTAGACTAGTACCTGGCACATAGTTAGGGGCCCCCTCTGAGGTCTCATTGGCTCTAGATTTTGTAATCTAGATAACCTTGTAGGTCTCTTTCAGCTTTGGATGGAGTGAATTAGGTAGTCTTTTTTCTATAGCCTGTATTCTATTCTATATTCTATTTTCTAGAGTCTATATTCTATTTCTATAGACTGTATTCTGTAATTCTGCCATAGCCAGAGAGCAGTTCAAATGAACGAAGACTCAAAAGTCTTTCGCAGGAGCATCTTGTAAGAGTGCCTATGATGCTGATCTTTTTGTTTTTTAATTTACTTTGTGTAGGGCTAAGAAAAAAACCTGAGGTTTATTTACTGTGAGCTAGAATTTGGCAATTCCCTATAATTTCAGCAGGCTATTTTCTCTGTGAATCTGCATATCTTATTTATTTCTGGAACATATTTGACTCTATTTTATTGTCTCAAAAAATGTACTGTAATCCTGATTCCTGGTTGTGTTTTTATTTAAACCACATCTACAAACGTAGCTAATAAACATTAGTGGGAATAAATTTACATTCTAAAATCTATTAATCTAACCTTACTCATTATAAAAGTGAACCAATAAATAGCAAATAAATCAAACAATGTGAAACAATAAAACAAATTAACCAGGATCATTTAAATAATTACTGGCTCTACCATCTATAACAAAGCCTCACAAATTAACACTTCAATGGCATTCTCATTTTCAAGCCATGTTGCTGCATAAAGAACACCAACCTCCAAATATATTTGGGATTCCATTTGATAAAAGCAGAGGAAAAATAACAGTAGGGGGTTTCCATCAGAAGTCATGGATTGAATGAGGCTAGAGAATGAATTAACTTTTTTCATTCTTAAAAGCACTCCTTCCAGGACCAGGTAAAAACATTAGTTTACGCTCTTTTGGCCAAGACGTCCATTTTAAAGAAATCTTAAGGTAGTTTTACTAAATGGAAATTTGCCACAAGATCCTTTGGTGATGAAAAAAAGTATGAAAAAGACCAGAATGGGCTTTTTAAAGTGTATTTTTTGTGTTTGATGTCATATAAATTTAAAGTGAAAAGATAGTACAGGTCATTTTTGTTCTACCCAGAAGGCATTGGACCTCTATGAAGTAATTTTTTTTTTTTCTGGCATGGAGCAGGGTAGCAATGATTGACTGCCAAGTTCCTCACCTGCTCTTAGGACACCAAACAATTAATTAATCAATAGCTCAACAGAATTCTTACTATATGAGAAGAAATCCTTGGAAACCTTGCCCTAAGAGATCCCAAGCTAGGCATTGCATAGGAGTGCTAGAGTTTTCTAAAGTAGGTTAGGGGCCATGATAATAATGGTGGATCTTTCAGGTGGGTTATGGGGGAATTCACACAGTCAGCCCAGTCAAATTCATCAGCAGAGACTCATTAAGACCATACCCTGGGGAAATGGTCAAGGAACCTTGAGTTCCCAGTTACAAATTAGATGCCCAGAAGGCCTGGGGTGGGAATGGAGGAATAGGAAAGAAGATTGGTGGAGGTATGTAGTAGTCCCCTCCCTTCCTAAGCATTTGTCTGTGCTTTTCTTCGCTTTGTCTGGGCTGTGCTATAGAAGATCATCATGGGAGCCGTCTTTGGAATTCCAATTCAAATCAGCAACTGTTAGTTTTGTACTCTGTCCAAAGTGAGAGGCAGCATGGGGTAATGGATAGAGAGCTGGTCTTGAAATCAGGAAGCCCTGGGTTTAAGTTCTGCCTTTGATACATACTGATTGTGTTGTCCTGGACCTGTGGCTTAAACTCTCAGCGCCTCAGGCTACCCTGTAAGACTATAAATTGAAGAAAAGGTATTGATATACATTGGCAGAGGAAGTTCCTCCAGTGTATTATGTATTAAATCATAGGACCAGATAAAAGAAATGTGTAAGGTACTGTATGGAGTGTTATAGATGTTCTATGCTATTTTCCTGGGTTTGCTTCTTCCCCTCTCATGGTGGAACTAAAGGGTATAATGGATGTGAAAGTTCTCTGAGAGCCCTAAGGAATAAGGTAATATTCTATACTGATGATTTTTGGCATAGAAGGACCACAATTTCAGAATACTCTGAAGCTGTGTTAATTGACACAGTGCATATTTTTTTTATCCATAAGGTAGAGAAAATAGAGATAAGAAGAAAATTTTTATTTCAAAGTAATTACAATATAATAAAAATTTTCATCAACTGATGCAGCTGGTTCATCTAGCATTACTGTATATTCCTTCCCTCTTTCTACCTTCCCTTTGCTATCTCTAACCCTTTAATTCACAAATTCACAGGACTTTTTTTTTTTTTTTTGGTGTGGCTCATGTCTTAGGATACAGTGTGTTCATGTTGGAACATGGAAATGTTGGAGTGGCATAAAAAATACATATTTTGATGAATTTGTCTAATTGAGAAGAGAATAAAAGAATAGGTAAAAGAAATATGAAGGGAGCCCAGGGAAGTAGAGCTGAAGGAGTGCTGGATTCAGAATCAGATGACTCTGAGGGTTCAAATCCCAATTCTGTCACTTATAAGCAGCATGACTTTGGGTAAGTTACACAACTTCTATGGCCTCACTCATCTGTAAAATAAAGGGATTGCGTTAGAAGTCCTCAAATATTCATTCTAGTTATACATTCATGATAATAATAATGATAATAATAGTACTGCTAATAAAAATAGCTAACATTTTTATAGTGCTCTAAGGTTTGCAAAGATCTTTATTGTTCTCCCAATTTAATTTGCATTGGGTAAATTAGGTTGTTTCTTGGTTTCTGACTTTTGCTATAATATATTGTGTATAAGATAAGGAAACTTATCTTATTTGTAGTGTTGATTGGTTCATCATAGAATCTCCATTTTAAAGAAAGTACCCAAGGCTAGCCACATATTCATTTATCTCTGTCCTTCACTCTTTTAAAAACATTTAATTTAATTTTTAATCTTTGTTTCAACTACATGTAAAAACAATTTTAAACATTGATTTTTTAAAATTTTGAATTCCAAGTCTTTAAGTAAGCAATTTCATATAGGCTGTACATGTGCAGTTCTGCAAATATTTCCTTATTAGTCAGGTTGTAAAAGAAAACACAGATACCCCTTCCCTCCCGAAGAAAAACACCAAGAAAAATAAAGTAAAAAAAAAAAAAGCGTGCTTCAATCTGCACTCAGATTCCATCAATTCTTTCTCTGGAGGTGGATAGCAGCTTTTATCATGAATACTTCAGGATTATCTTAGATCATTGTATTGTTGAGAATAACTAAGTCATTTGCAGTTGATTATCGTACAATATTGCTGTTAGTGTACATGTTTTCCTGGTTCTGCTCACTTCTTTTTGCATCAGTTCATGCAAATATTTCCAGATTTTTCTGAAACAATACCCTCATCATTTCATATAGCACCATAGTATTCCATCATAATCATATACCACAACTTGTTCAGCCATTCCCCAGTTAATGGGCACGCCCTATTTCCATTCTTTTTTACTATTTATCCTTGACAATCTGAATTTTTTCTATCAATCTATTGCCTCCCCCTTTTTCTACCCCATCTCTTCTACCTTTTAGCTTCCTTTGATGTGTTTTCTTCCTCAAGTACAATGTAAGTTCCTTGAAAACAGGGGCCATCTTTCTTTCTGTTTGTATTTGTATTCCCAAGGCTTAGCACAGGTACTGGGCACATAGTTTGTTGACTTGACTTAATTTACCCTGTATAGTCTATTACACAAAGAAATTGGATTCCATAATTCCTAAGGTCCTTTCTAGTTCTAAATCTATGATTTTATCATCCCATGGATAGATAATATGCAAAGTCCAACTCTGGAACCAAAGTTAATTATTGTTTGGATAGGACTGTGCTTTAAGATTTATATAAATGAGAAAGGGCTTAAAAAGAGTAGACTTGTTGGTATACTCACTATTATTTAATTTAATTTTAAACAAATAGGACATGGCATTATAGATTTTGATCAAGAAGGGATTTTAGAGGTCATCTAGACCAACTCTTGTATTTTATAGGCCAGGAAACTGAGTTCTAAACTGGTTAAATGACTTGCCAAAAGTTACATAGGTAGAGAAGGGTCTAGGGAAGAATTTAATCCAGAGTCTCTGACTCTAAATCTGACAGTTTTTCTATTATCATAACCACAAAAAATACTTTCAATCTGGGACTTCACAGGGAGAGAGAGATCATGACACATAGCTGAAAGGTCATGATATCATATCTAGTAGGGGGTAGCTGGATCATCAAGTCATCAGTAGCTTGCTTAAGGCTTGGTTTTATTCTTGTATATTGACTGAAGAATGGGGCAGTGCATGGAGAGCTATCTGGCTTTGGTGTCAGAAAGATTAGTTTTCAGGTCCCTCCTTTGCTGAGTACTGGTTGTGTGTGAGTGATTGTGAATGAGGCACTTAACTGTAGTTGTAGAGAAGAGCAGCATCATATAGGGAGTTTCCTCATAGGGAATTTCATATGTCAATAAAATCACATTTCTTTCCTGGGAGGGGAGGGGGGAAGGGGAACCCCAAACAAACCAAGAGATTGCCAGTGAAAACTTCTGCGGCGATATTTTGTTTCAAGAGAACCTGAATCAGTTTACAGGTTAAAATGCAAGGCAGCAATTAAAAAAACAAAAACAAAACAAAATCATTTAATGATAAGCCAGGATAAAGATCCTGTCTAAAGGAAACAGAAAAAGTAAATGCTCCCAAGCTCTCCAGGCAATACATGGGATAGGCAGTAAGTATGGCCTTCAGCTTCATGGAAACTCTGGCAAAAAAGGGAAGGCCCTAGGTTACTTTGCATTGGTTAAACATATTCATCAGCAGAGACAGATCTTTTTTCCTGAGATGAAGCTCAAATAAGAATTTATCTTGTGGATCCTGTATAAAGGTCATTAAATGACATGGTGGACAATATCTTTGACTATGGCTTTTATAAATAGTTGCAATGCTAATAGGATTGTTGGTTTAGACAAACTCATTTTTTGCAGAATTAAATGAAAAGCTACAGATATGGGGGTGCTGTCTGTTTCAAAGGGTTCTTCATGTGATCTGCACGTTGTGAGCATGAGATTTTTGTTCTCTTTGCATCAGTTAGATAGGGATTTCATTTTGCTTATCGCCAAGCTTTCCAGTTTGACTTTGCAGTAGCAGTTTGTCCCACTTTCTCCGGTGTCCTTTATCTCATTGAAGT
This sequence comes from Petaurus breviceps papuanus, assembly GCF_028583685.1. Classification (NCBI taxonomy): domain Eukaryota; kingdom Metazoa; phylum Chordata; class Mammalia; order Diprotodontia; family Petauridae; genus Petaurus; species Petaurus breviceps. The sequence goes on from NW_027186390.1 coordinate 1,300,639, forward strand.
CTCATTTCCCTTAGCTCTCTGCTATAGGCTACTGATCTTGAACAAAGGAATCTTTTGGACATAATCATAAAGGGAAAGAGCAAAAGAGAAAAGTTAATAGTCATCACATTCCATAGACCCCACAGAATATTCAAATTGGAGTCAACTCATGCCAATCAACAGTGATGTGTTGGAGTGGATAGAGGGCTAGATCCCCAGTCAGGAAAACTTGGGTTTGAATAGGAGCTCAGGCATTTTCTAGTTGTGTGAGTGGGCAAGTCACTTTACCTTTCTGAGCCTCAGTTTTTTGTTGTGAAGATCAAAGGAGATAATGTATTTAAAATATCTTACAAACCTTAAATATATACCATTATATACATATATATTAAGCACCATATAAGTATGAACTATTACTGTTCTTATTTTTGGACAAGATCTTTGACTTAATTTATCAAAGGAATTCCCAAGGATGGAACTTCCTTTGCCAATACAGATAATCCTATGTTTTTGTTATTTTTGAACTAGAATTTTGGAGAATTTCTTTGGACGATGAGAGGTTGGGTGATTTATTCAGTCCCATGGACAGTATGTGTTAAATTCAGGCCCTGAACCCAGTACTTTCTGACTCTGAGATTGGCTTGCCATTCATTACTCCACACTGCCTTTTGTGCCATTAGCTACATGGGGGTGGTATGTCTACTGTAGAACAAAAGTGAATATTCTGGGCTAAGAGAATTTTTCTTTTCTCCAAATGTCATGTTCTCATGCTTTCTATGTCTCAAAAACATGCTTTTCCTTCAGAGCAGGTTAAAGCTCTGTGTGAATAATTTTTAAAAATGATGATGATGGTATTAGTCTTATGAAGTGTGGTCCAGTGAGAAAACAATGGATTGGGAATTAAGATCCTTTAATTTTTGTTCCAGCTGATGCTACCTTGCTGTGTGATCTTAATCAAATTTTTTCATGTCTCTGGGTCTTCATCTCTTTCTTTGTAAAATGAGGACTCTATTTAGATGCTCACCAATATCCTTTTTGCTTTGAGATTCCATAACTCTAAAATTTATTCTTGTTTTCTTTCACTAAATTCATTATTTTGGCTCATTTAAGTAACATAGCTGTTTGGCTGCCCATCTCAGGCTGTTTAATATATTATCTTCTGATGGCCAAACAAGAAGTCCCTTCAAATATACTTCTAGTTTCAGAAGTGCTGGAAGGATTAATATTTTTCAGTATGTATAAATTAATGTGGGCAAACGATCAAGTTACAGACTTTTGCCTCTTTGACTAACTTCAGGTATAAGCAAGGCCTACTAACACAGGCCTCAAAATGGTAGAATTAAAAAGTGCTCTTATACTTATAGGACAAAGACCTAAGACAGGGAAAAGTATTTAAGCACTGTTCCACTAGAGGTGGTCTACTAGATTTTGCTTGGGGTAATGAGGTGGCAGAATAGACAGAACATTGGGCCTAGTGTTAGTGTTAGTTCAAATCTGGCCTCAGATGTTTCCTAGCTACATGACTCTGGACAAGTTACTTAACCCTGTTTCCCTAAGTTTCCTTACCTATAAAATGAACTGGAGAAGGAAATGGCAAACCACTTCAGTATTTTTGCCAAGAAAACTCCAAAATGGGTTCGTGAAGAATGGGATATAACTGAACAGTTATAAACTGGATTTTTCTTACTGCCATGATTTCTCAATATGCCATCAATGGGCAGGAACTAAGTCTCTGCCACCCATAAATCAGGTTATTGGCTAGTAAATATACAATCAGGTACCAATCTGGCAGCTTCTACAACTTTGGTGTTTATCAACCCCTGTCATCTGGCTCCAGGGCATGTTCTTTTACTAAGGTTTGGCAGGAGATAGGACTCAAGGAAATAGTCATTTGTCTTCAACTTTGCTTTTTTCTCTTTCAGGAAAGCAGGGGTATTTTGACATTTGCTGTATTAGATGAACAGGCCATTGGTCGATGCCATCAGAATAGCTTTTGGGGGTCAAGGATGAGGAGGGAGAAAGTGAAAGAATAAGTAAATTCAGGCTTTTAGTTTCCATGGACCCTAGCAGGAAAGATTTTCTTTTTGACCCAAAAAGGCAGCAGTTCTAGGCCATGCATGACTCATCTGGTCACAATGCTAATTTATTATTTGTATTTTAATTTTACAGAATGGAGGAAATGCTGGAGACTGGCTGGTGATAGCACATAAAGTCAGTGTGTTTGTTAGTTACACTATCCAGAGCGCAACTTTCATACAAAACCAATATGGCAGCTGGTCCTGAGGTTTCATGAACACATAATAGCTTAAATGCCAAAAAAAAAAAATCTATTTAAGCAATTTTTCCTTCTCTATAGGAACTGAGTCTGTCAGCAGCATAAACACTTGCAATCCTGCACTTCCTAGGATGCATGTGCTATCGAAAAGGGAGGTGTTAATTGCTGCGCTAATTACAACATGATTGCTTTGCACTTGTTTTGCACTTGCAGGTGATTAAATTTTTAACGAAGCATATTACTTGGCACTGTTAGCACAGTTAACACATTTCTCTCTCTCTCTCTCTTTTTTATGCCTTGGGAGAAGTCCCGCACCGCAGACCCTTCACTGGCTGTGATGTGCTGTTGGGCTTGGAAGCAGCCTCTGTTTAGTCTGTCAGTAGCAGTATTCCAGTTTCCTGCTTGGGAAAGAGCAGCAGCCTATTATAATCATACCCAGCATGACGGCACTGGCCAGATGCGAACGCAGAACCCACCAAGGTATTAGCTAAAAATTAGGCAGTGCGGTGGATGCCAGTCTCCCAGACTTCATTTAAAAACTACCGCAGCTCGAGCCAGTCAGGCAGGAGTGTCAGAGGATTTTGCAAGAAGGTAGAGAAATGACAGCAAGTTCCGTGTGATTTATTTCTCTTTTCCAGAATGCATTCCCAGCTGAACCGGAGCACGGGAAACTTGCATCTGTTACATGGGCAGGCTTGTATCTCTCGGTTCCCACTGTGCAGCTGGCTTGCATGCGGCCAGCGGAAGGAGCTCTCGCCTGCCTCCGCGGGCGCGCGCGCGCGCAAACACACACACACACACACACACACACACACACACAGACATAACACACACACTTGTGCGCGCTCTGTCTCTCCCTCCTGACTCCTGTCTCGGGTCTCTCTCTAGCTGTCTCTGTCTCTCTCTCTTTCTCCCCCTCTCCCTTACCCCTCCATCCCCATCTCTACCATTCTTGTCTCTCTCTTCTTTCTGTCTTTGTATCTCTCCTTCTCCTGTCTTTCTTTATCTCTTTCTCTCTCTGTTTCTCTCTTTTATTTTCTGCCTCTGCCAATCTCCTCCCTTCCTTGGAGAATTGTCTTTAGCGTTAGAAGTAACAAATAAATCCAAGTCTTGAGAATGCTGTAACAGAATCCCGTTTACCTCTGCTAGCTTTCCAATTTGAGCTGAGGAGCTCATAGGATACTCTCTCCTTATTCCTTACACTCTCTCTCCCTTCCCTAACCATTGATTCTTTGGGGGGTGGGGATGGACCTGCGGTTGCATTGGTGGAGTGAACTCTTAGTGAAGAAACTTCTGCAATCTATAGCTTGAAAGAGTTGGGAGGCATTGTGGATTAGTGATTCTGTGATTGGCCTCCGAGTTAAAGACTGCTTAAGTTCAAATCTCACATTTCACACTTGATAGTGAGACTCTGAGCAAGTCACTTAACATCTCAAATATAAGATATAAATGAGTTGTATTCATGGTGTTCTAAGTTCAAACCAAGTGAGTCTGCACTTTCTTCTGCCTGTAGTCAAGGGATAAATAAACTTCAAGTGGGAAAAAGAATTGACAACAGTGGAATGCTTTTTACAGGACAGGAGCCTGAGGACTAAGAAGTATACATGCATCTCAACAATTTATGCATGAATACAGAAAGTTTCATTTGGGAAGTTTGGGAGACAGGATCTGCTAGATAAATAAATGGAGCAATGAAATTAAAATTGATAAACAATAAGATGGTGGTAGAGTAGAAAGAATATTGGTTGTGGATTCAGATGGTTTAGATCAAAATTCAGCTCTACCTCATGCTACTTATGTGACCTTGGACAAATCATTTCATCTCTCTGTGGTTTATTTCCCCATCTATAAACTGAAGAGGAGACTGGTCCTTGCCAACTAAGATCTCTTCCAAACTTTTTAGATGTTCATCATTTCAGATTAAAGTGAAGAGATTCAGTGACCTCAGTGTCTACTTCTGTTGCCTCTTTTGGCAAGAACATCATCTTTTATCCTACCTAAGTTAATGTAGCTTTTATAGGGCGTTTCATGTTCTCATTTCTTAAAGAATAAAACTATCTTTGAACTAAGTGTTTTTGACTAATGAATTGAATTATTCCTGTTGTAGGTCCCAAGCTTAGCCCCAAATTCATACTTCAGACTATTATTCATCATTTGGTTGGCTCTATTGAACTGTCAATGAAGATGTCATATCTGAAAATGGATGAAAAGGCAGCTTTCAGTATTTGATAAATGAATGTACTGGAGTCTAATCCATACCCCAAGAGGGGGGTAAAAAAAAAAAAGGTTAACAGTCTGCAGTCCAGCAGCTCTAAAACAATAGGAAGGATTTGCATTTCTCATGTGGGAGGAAAAATTTGTTCAGGGGATGTACAGTTATTAATGTGTATGAGACATAAGCAAATGTCATGAAAATGGTGCAATTAATTCCTTTGCTGCTGCAATTCAACCGTATAACATTTTTATTGGGAGCAACTTCATGGGATTCGATAGGTTGAGCATTATTTTTCAGAATTCATACATCATTTCCAATGCTGCTTTGTATCTTCAGGTCTCTTCTTCCAGCTGGGACAAGGCTCTGTTCAGCTGTCAACCATTCAGGAAAAACTCATTCTCTTTCTCTCCCTCATTCCTTTCCATTCTTCTCTTTTTCCTTTTACCCTTTCTTTCTCCAATTCCCCTGTCCTCTAATTTCTGCCTTTACTTCCCTTGCTTCCCCATCTCCCCTCCCAATCTTTTTCTCTTATTTTGCTGCAGACACCAGGGTCAGCCACCTGTGAGGCTCTCACACCCCCCAGCATGTGGTTGCTGGATTGGAGATTGCAGGCCTCAATGAAGCTTAATCAAAGAATCGTTGCCCTAGCTGCAGCCATCATAATCTGAAAGGCTTATTTGCCCTGGAAAATCCAAGGTCCTGCCACATCAGAAACATTTGGACATTTTTTTTTCAAGGCAAGCTAATTTTTTAGCTCTCCATGCTAAGACTTTACTGAAAGATGTTGAGGTGAAAAAGAATGGCATAAACCCTGTGTCATTTATTTTCTGAGTTGGTTGTGGTTTCTGGGTATGCCTGTGTAAGTAGATCTGTATACATATTCTTTTCCAGAAAAGGATACAAAATGTGCACAGGTTACCCATTTTTTAATGTGTTAAATGAAGACTCAGTAGCTGTTAGAAAATACGTTACACCATAGTGTTAAGTCCCTAGATTGATAATATCATATGGGATACTTTAGAAATGATCCCAGAATCTCACTAATGATGAGCATTAGGGCAAAGCTATCCATTCTGAGTATAGTTCTTTTGATTTACAATTATAATGATAATAGTATTTATTACTTTAGCACAAACCCCAGAATATTTTATTATTACTTCTACCCCACCACCTCAAAACAATACTGTGTTCATTGGAAAGGTTGGAAAAGGTGGAAGAAAATGGTTTTGAAAATGGTGAATGAATTAGTTGCTTCACTCCACACTCCCTTTCTACCTCATCCCTTGTGGCCATCTGAGCATGACCAAGTTGATGGCAATGGTAGTTGGGGAAGGATAAAGGACAGGAGAAGGTTGTGTTGTTTGAGAGATGCCAGGAAACATAGAGATCACCTGTTTCAACCCCCTCACATTATAGATAAGTAAGCAGAGATACAGAGAGGTTAAATAATTTGCCAGTGATAAGGATTCTTATAACAGTATCTTAGGGTTATACAAATCACTACCTAATTTTTCTCAAATGTGATAGTCTAATCTCAAAGGAAAAAAAAAACTTAGTTTAATTATTTCATCCATTCCACATCTCCTTATATATGGAGTGATTCCTTACAGATGATTATTATTATCAACCCTCTCAGCCCCAGATGGTCACAAATTTTGTGGTAGAGGGGAAACAGAAGAGTGAAGCAGCTGGTCCCATCCAGTTTTCAAAATAGTTTCAGTCAGCTTTCCAAAACCTTTCAAATAAGCACAATAATATTTTATTTGGGGGTGTGGGAAAGTAGTGGCCAAATTATTTGATCCTGTACAAATTAATATATAATGTTTGGGTTCATAAGCTGCTTCAGTCACTGATTAGCTATAAGGTAAGATGCTTCACCTCTGTTGGTCTCAATTTCCTCATCTGTAAAATAGGGATGATAATCCCCTGAGACCTTTATCTCATGGGTGTTGTGAGGATCAAATGAGAAAATCCATGTAAAATACTTTCCAAAAGTTAAAGCATTATATAAATGTTAGCTACTACTACTACCCACACCCACCATGACCCCTGCCCCAATCTCTACCCTCTTACCCCACTACTACCACTATTACTACTGTTACTACAAGGGTGAAGATATTGACATCTGTGTAGTATTAAGGCAAATTAGGAGCAGTTGGTTCTAAGGAATAATTTGAAAAGTATTTCAGGGATCTATCTGCTCAGAAATATCTCTATTACTAGAATGTTCTGATATATCCTATGCTTCTTGACCGGAAATTCTCAACATTTCATTCTTTTTTTGGTGTGTGACCACAGGAATGGAAGGATTATCTTCATAAAGCTACAGTTAAATGCAAATATGTCATCTACAAGAGGAGACAGAGTCCTTGAGAGTCTCCTCTTTGCTTCTCCCATTAGACCATTAATACGGACTATTTTGTCAGATTGGCTCATTTTCACCTTGGAAAATACAGAAAACCTTTAATGAGGTGCAGGGAAGAGTAGTGGGGGGGGGGTTGAAAGGAAAAGGTGGAATGGGAGCACGGTGGGACAATCCCAAGGAAGCTGGGGATATAAGGAATGTCTCATCACGGAGAGCAGTCTTTGGAGTGGTCGTAATTGTATGGAGTAAGATTCCTTGAAGGAAGCACAGATGTTGAAAAGAAGGGGAGAACACTCTATCTAGTATATAAATTTGTTTGCCCTGATTTGAGTACATGTGACTAGACTTCTGTAGACATGTATCTTTTTCTTTTAATTAATTTTATTTTTAATGTATGGAATAAAATAAGCATTTCCATAACAGTACAATAAAAAGATTCCACATGAAACTGCAAATCTGCTATGCACAATTTTCTATTCCTTTCAAGCACAACAAAATTATCATGTAAATTTCTTCTTTTCCTTTTTTTCTCTCCTCCCTGTCCTAGGGATGGCTACCATTAGATAAAAATATGTGTGTGTATTTATATACACACACGCATATATACACATGTGTGTATATGTGCATACACACATTATATATACATATATGTAAAATTATTCTATACAAACTTCTATTTATCAGTTCTTTCTCTGGATGCAGATAACATCTTTCTTCATATGTCCTTTATGGTTAATTTAGGTATTTACAATAGATAAAATAACTTATTTGCCCAAAGTCATTCTTAAAATAATATTGCTTTTCAGTATGCAATATTCTCTTGGTTCTGTTAATTTTCTTCTTCATTATTTTATGAAAACCTTTCCATGTTTTTCTAAGATCATTGAGCTCATTATTTCTTATAGCACAGTAGTATTCCATTACAATCATATACCACAACTTTTTCAGCTACCCCGATTAATGGGCATCCCTGCAATTTTCAGTTCTGTGTCACCACAAAAAGAGTTGCTATAAACATTTTAGAACATATAGATTTTTTTCCTTTTCCCTTAATCATCTTTGGAAATAGACCAAGTAGTATTTCTGGGTCAAAGAGTACATGCAGTTTAATAAGACATTGGGCATAATTCCAAATTGCTCTCTCCAAAATGGTTGGATCATTTTATAATTCTACCAACAATGAATTAGTGTCCCAATTTTTCAAAATCCTCTCCAATATTTGTCACTTTCCATTTCTATCATTTCATCAATCTCATAGGTATAAAATGATACCCCAAGTTTTTTTTAAATTTGCATTTCTCTAATCAATAATGATTTAAAGTATTTTTATATGACTATAAATTGTTTTGATTTTTTTCATTGGAAAATTGCCTGTTCATATCCTTTGTATCTTTTTCAAAGTGCTTTGTGTGCATTCTCACAACAACCTGTTGAAGTATGTAGGGCAGGGATTATTTTCTCTATTTCACAAGTGAGGACACTGAGATACAGGGAAGTTAAGTCAATTTCTCCCAAGTTCTCAAATTAGTTAATGACAGAATTAGGATTAGAACCTTGGTCTCTTGGCACTTAGTCCAATATTCTTTTCACTCTACCATACTGTACTTTTCAGGTGAAATTATGGAGTGAGCAAATAAATATCTGGCTAATCTCTCTTCCACCTGGGAGTAATCCTGTGCCTAGAGGGGAGAACTGTGCCAATTGTTTCTTATTTAGTAAAGCATAACTGACATGCGGTGATGGCATTATACATAATAAAGATTTTTTAAATTTCAAAATTATTTTTATTCTCTGGCATAAGGGCTATGTAGATTAGTGAAGAAATCATCAGAAAGATAAGATTTTCATTTTTATAAGGTAACTTCAAATACTGATGGTGGGGGAAATGGGATATTATTAAAGGGCACTTAGATTCATTTAGAGAAGGCTCTTTAGCTCTACTACTTGGATCTACTAGTGGGAATCCCTTGGTAAAATGTTCATTGGTCCTGTGAGCCTGATTCACCCAGAAGATGAGTTCAGAGTAGAGGCCTTTGATGTATAGTCCCAAATTACAGAGATGTGTGCCTAGTGCCAAGAACACCACAGGAGCCTAATAAATGTCTGATAACATATTAACTTGACCTCAATAAAAACCTATATGGATCCAGAGGTCTAGGTCAGAATCTTGGCTCTGCTTCTCTTTCTATAGCATGGCTTTCTGTCCCAGAGCACACTTGTGAGATTATAGCTCCCCTTCTTCACAAATTCTGATGACCATTTTGGGCAGTATGGAGTAGTGGACAGAGCTTTGGGTGTGAAGTTAAGAAGACCTGAGTTCAAATCTTTTATCAGACACTTACTAGCTATAGGTCCTTGGGAAAGTAATTTTTAAGCTCTATAAGCCTCAGTTTACTCAGCTGTAAAATGAGAGGTTGGACAAGAAGACCTTTAAGGTCTTCCCTAGTTCTAATTCTATGAGTCTATAATCTTACCTGATCTGAAAATCTTGTGACAGCAAGAACTAAAGTTTCCTTTTTCTAAATTTTTCTTGTTGTTGCTGAGTTGTTTCAATTGTGTCTGACTCTTTATGATCCTATTTGGGCTTTTCTTGGAAAAGATACTAGAGTGGTTTGCCATTTACTTTTCCAGCTCATTTTTATAAATAAGGAAACTGAAGCAAAAAGGGTTAAGTGACTTGCCTACAGTCCCACAGCTAGTAAGTGTCTGAGGCCAGATTTGAACTCAAAAGTTTTCCTGATTCCAAGCCTGGTGCTCTATCCCCTGTGCTACCTAGCTGCCCTTTTCTTTTTTTTTTTATTTTGTTTTGTTTTTTTGGAGGAAGGAGGGTAGGGCAATTGGGGTTAAGTGACTTCCCCAAGGTCACACGGCTAGTTTTGTGTGTGTGTGTGTGTGTGTGTGTGTGTGTGAAGTGTCTGAGGCTGGATCTGAACCCAGGTCCTCCTGACTCCAGTGCCGGTGCTCTACTCACTGCATCACCTAGCCACCCCTTTTCCCTTTTCTTCTAAAAAGGCCCCATCAATAATTTCTTTTGACTTTGTCTCTGCATTTCTAGTGGTAATACCATCGCCCCAAATCAAATCAACAAATGTTTATTAAACACTTGTGTTCAAGACACTGTGCTAGACCCATGAGGTACAAAGACAAAGAAAGTCTGTTCTCTAGAAGTTTGCATTGTATAAGAAGGAAACAACATGTACACTGAGAAGTATAATGGAACCAATAAGTTCAGCTCCTAGGAACATATGTAGAGTGCTTGGCTAATGTAATCTACATATGGACTTTGGAGCATGGGCAAACTTATTCTAGTATATTAACCATATGGTGAAAAGGCCCTTTTTGATTGGAGATGTGTGTGTACACATACACACACACTCTCTCACACAGTATATATGTACATATATGTATATATTTATACATACACAAATACAGTTGCACACACGTATATATGTACATGTTTATATAAAACACACACTCACATGTATTTTATATACTCACATGCATATATGTACATATGTGTATATATGTATAGGTATATATTTATATACATATGTTTTCTTGTACACACAAGTACAAACACACACATGTATATATGTACCTACATATGACTATATTTATAAACACATATAAATACAGACACATGTACACACATATACACATAAATGGATAGCAATGTAGCACAGTGGATAGAGCACTGGGCCTGGAGTAAGGAAGACCTGAGTTCAAATCCAACCTTAGATACTTACTAGCTGGACAAATCACTTAACTTATTGTGGGCAAGTCATTTAACCCTGTTTCCCTCAGTTTCCTTGCCTGTAAAATCAACTGGAGAAGGAAATGGCAAACCATTCTAGTATCTTTACCAAGAACACCCCAAAAGGGATCATGGAGAGTCAGACATGATTGAAAATGACTGAACAACAAAAAATACACAAATACATATCTATAAACACAAATATGTGTTTCCTCTCCCTCTCCCCTCCCCCAATGCCCTTTGGTTTATTTTATTTTATTTTATTTTTTTGCCTGGCTGCATTCTGGTGAGCGAATCAATAAAGTAAGGGGAGACACTCTAGAGCTTCCCCGTCTGAGGTCAACATGTGTATACAGGCCTCTGTTCTTTGACTCTTTGCATTTCTTCTTTTCTATTTCAGGTGAAGGAGATTGGAGTTGGCTATGACCTTGTGAGTTTTGAAAGGTCAGAAGAGAAAGTCATCAAAGTCTGGGAGCTGTAGTCCATGCTGGTATCCACCATATGATAGTGGGGAGCAAAGTCTGAAGTGACCTATCTGATCCAGTCTAGCTATGGCACAAATATAATCTTACCCACCCATTCACAATTTGGAAAGTCAACTTGGAGAGACTGATACTATGTAAAAACTGCAGTTAGTCTGAGCCCATTCTCTCCTCAAGTATTGGGGGGAGAGGGGACGGTGGGGCGGAAAGGAATATTTTTACTTCTGTTGCTATATATTTTGAAGTAAATATCTCTTTGTAAGGTTAGCTTGTTAAATGGTGCTGGACCACTAATCACTGACAGCTAACAGTGGGAGGAACACAATAGAATGGGGTCCTTGAGCCCACAGTTTTAGAAAGAGACAGCTTCAACACCCTAGGTCCCTGATGGGGGGATATAACTGACCTGGTCCTAGGAGATCAATGTCAGTCATCAATACTCGAATAAATACAAAATATATGCAAAGTGAACACCAAGTTTCAGTTGTGTGGAGGAGGGGAAAACTAATAGCCAGGGAATGAGGAAAGGCTTTCTATGGAAATTGCCATTGGAACTGAAATTGCCTCTCTTTCTCTCTGTCTCTCTCTATCTCTCTCTGTCTCTCTCTCTGTCTCTCTGTGTCTCTCTCTGTCTCTCTGTCTCTGTCTCTCTCTGTCTCTCTCTCTGTCTGTCTCTCTGTCTCTCTGTCTCTCTGTCTCTCTCTCTCTCTCTCTCTCTCTCTCTCTCTCTCTCTCTCGTCTCTCCAAATCTACATCATCAGCTCCTCCCAGTTCAGCCCTCTCTTTTCAAGTCAACAAGTTCATTCCACAAGTGGGATTAACAAGCTCTGGGTTTTAACACAATCAAACCAAAAACCAAGCCAATACAGGGGAATCTTTATGTTCCATTACTATTACAGTATTTAAGCCTCAGCTTCAGTATTTGACCTTCTAATGAGTAGTCTGAATTAAGTTCTTTAAGTATTGACTGATTTGATGTCCTTGCTGTCCAAGGGATTCTCCAAAGTCTTCTCTAGAACCGCAATTCAAAAGCATCGATTCTGTGCTTTCCTTGTAGTCCAACTCTCACAACTGTGCATTGCTATTGGAAAAACCACAGCTTTGACTATATGGACCTTTGTCGGCAAGGTGATGTCTTAGCCTTTTAAATCTGTGTCCAGATTTGCCACAACTTTGCTTCCAAGGAGCAAGTGACTTTTAATTTTATGGCTGCAGTTGCCATCTGCAGTGACCTTTGAGACCAAGAATAAAAAAAAAAAAAAACTGCTTCCATTTCTTCTCCCTCTATTTGCCAGGAAGTGATGGGACCAGTTGCCATGACCTTAGCTTTTTTTTTAATGTTAAACTTTAAGTCAGCTTTTATACTCTCCTCTTTCACCTTCATCAGGAAGCTTCTTAACTCTTTACTTTCTGTCATCAGAGTGGTATCATCTACATATCTGAGATTGTTGAAATTTCTCCTTGTAACTTTAATTCTCGTTTTGATCCAGCTAGCCTGACATTTTAAATGATGTATATCATCTAAGTGCATATATAAGTTAAATAAATAGGGTGATGATATACAGTCTTGTCATACTACTTTTCCAATCTTAAACCAGTCAGCTGTTTCATGTTTGGTTTTAACTGTTGCTTCTTGACCCACATATAGGTTCCTAAGGACACAAGATAATTTGGTATTCCTATCAGTTGGAGGGCTTGCCACATTTTGTTGTGATCCACATAGACAAAGGTTTTTGTATAGTTAGTGAAGCAGACGCAGCTGTTTTTCTGGAACTCTCCTGCTTTACCCATAATCCAGCGAATGTTGGCAATTTGGTCTCAGTTTGGTCCTCTGCCTTATCAAAAACCAACTTGTACTTCTGGTAATTCTCAATTCACATATTGCCGAAGTCCAGTTTGCAGAATTGTAAGCATAGTTTTGCTGACATATGAAATAAATGCATCCTTCTTTAGGATCGAGACATAAACTGATCTTTTCTAATCCAGTGGGGATTTTTTGAAGGGAGCAGGTAAGGAGGGAGGTCATTCCAGGCAAGGTGGTAGTCTTCACAAAAAGAGAAGCAATCATTCAAAAATTAAAAAAAAATATTCATCCCATTATGTGTGAAACACTGTACTAGGCTCTATTGATACAAGAAGAGTAAAGTGGAGCCTGTCCTCAAGGAGCTTAGACTGGGAATCGAGTGTTGCCTGCCAGGGAACAGAGAACAGACCAATTTGTCTGGAATGTGCACAAGGGGAAGTGATATGAAATCAGTTTAAAAAGCATATTTGGAGACAGACTATGAGGGCCTTTAAATTTCGAACAGAGGAATATGTGTGACTAACAATAATGGGGCTGATTTAGGGCTTTGTAGAGGCTCAGGAAGTGTTGCTGACCACATTAGCTTTTGGCTGAATTATAATCTAACCACACTGTGTTTGTGTGGTGAAACTTCTTTATTTTAAAAAAAATTTTCTGAAAGGATAGATTCCTCCACTTTGGTTTTTAGCTCATGTCTTTGTTTCCTTCCTTCTACCACTTTTTAGAAGAGTATAATGAACTTGAAGGCAAAGAATAGTTACCGCAGATTCCAATGTGAATTCTCAGAACAGGCAATTTACTGGAAGAAGAGAAATTGTTGGTGGTTTTTTTTCTTTTGGAGGTGGGGGGAAGAGGATGGGAAGGGAAGGGTGATTGTGGGAGGGGTATGGTCACTGGTATGCTCCTGGATGCATCAAAAGATGAACAGGTTTGAGATACTATGTCAGAGACAGGCCAATCTGCCCCATAACCTGGCTACTATAAGGTAGTTTGAATCTAAGTTAAAACTTTTTTCCAAACTTATTCATCTTAATATCTTGAAAGAATTCCATTGTTAGCTGTTCCTTTGTGCCCAATGAACAAAGAAGTACTTGCTACTTCAAGTCAGCAGATGAATCAGCAAAGTTTTAAATAATGAAACTAAAAGACTTGCTGATGAGGAGAAAGGGGAGGGGTCTGCGTTTTCAAAGTTGCTTTTATACATACACATATATGTATATATGTGCATATATCTAAATTAATTGGGGAACCAGTTAACTAAATAGAAACAGAGTTATTTTCCTTGCCTTACTTGCTAAGGAAGCTCTATGTATGTGTGTTTGTGTGTATTTATTCCAGAGGCTGTAACAGCCTTCTCATCATTTCAACATACTCTTATATAGTTCACTTTGCTAAAAGTGATTTCTTTAGAAGCAATCCTTCCCCCATTCCTTGCCCCCCTGCCAAACAGGTAAGTAACCTAAATCAATATGTATTTTAGGAGTTAGAATATGTAGAAATGCATGAAAATTAGATACAATTTATAGTTCTTAATTCTCCTTTAAGAAATGGATTGAGAAAAAAACAGCTTAATCTGATATAGACCCCAAAGACACTCTATCATCTGACCAAAAGCTGTGAAAAATCTTTAACTGTATATGAATAATTAATAATGAAATTTATTTAATTATCAGTCTTTTGGTTAAGATTTAATTTTTTTCTTTTTTTTAATGAGAAAATGTCATTTAGAGAATTTCAAGGAAGAATGGAGCACAAAGTAAGTGGAATAGAAAAATAAAACAGATTTTCAGTTTTTATAGTGAAGTGCTATGTAGCTTTTGACTTCTCTAAATACTTTTATGCGGTCATTGATTTATATGTACTCAAATATTCAAGCACTTAAATTGTGGTCACATGGATGGAAGCATTCTTTTCAGTGATGTGACTGATCCAATTAAGTAACTCATTCATGCTTACCTATCCTAAGCAAATCTTTGCTCTCATAGAAGTGAGGCAGTATTAACACAATGAAAACAATGCTAGACTTGGGGTCAGAAGACCGGGGTTCAAATACCACATCTACCATTTAAGACCTGTGTAATCAGAAGTATGTCCCCTTTGGGACTCAGTTTTCTGATATATAAAATGAAGGGATAGGCCAGATCATTGGTGTCAAACTCAAGCAGAAATGGATTCCGGTTGGGGACATAGTGACTTAGAAAACCACAACTGGTATTATCTATATTTTATTGTATTTTTGTTTATTTTGTTAAACATCTCCCAATTATATTTTAATCTAGTTCCTGCTGTACTTGGGAGTGCTGGGGCTACTTGTGGCCTGCAAGTATGACTCCTCTGGACTAGGAAACCTCTAAATTCCTTCTGGCTCTAAATTTGTGTTCCTAGGTTCCTATATAAAGTTCACCACAAAGGTTCCATGAAATGTGCTAAGGTCTTCCTTGATTTCTTCTGACATGATTTCTTTTACTATGATGAAGTTACCAGAGGAGTACCTGGGCTGTCCATCAGACCCACCTCACTTTTGCCATGAGAAAGGGTAGACCTGCAGGATGCTATAACAACAGCATATCTATCTATCTATCTATCTATCTATCTATCTATCTATCTATCTATCTATCTATCTATCTATCTATCTATCTATCTACCTATCTATCTTCTATCTTTCTTTCTATCTGTACAGTATAGATATATAAAATATTTTATATAGATATATAAAATATGTGAAATTTTACATGTATACATATATACTTACAATATAAAAACAAATATGTGTCAATTTAACCCGTTTCTGTGCATGCACTTACATTAGCTACAGAGATAAACTCACGTGCTTTCTCATTTCTTTAATCTGAGTTGTAGGAGATCAGGCGGGGAGAATACAAATATTTCACAGAGAGAAAAAAGAGAATGGGCTAAAATGGAGTAAAAAAGAAAACCTTGAAACAGGTTTTCCTCTTTATTCACTTGGTTCAGGGAGTCAAGGGGCCACACCTTTGTTGCTGGTGGGCTAGCTAGATCAAACTATAATATTTGTAAAAAATACTTAGCACAGTGCCTGGCATGTAGTGGGTACTATATAAATGCTTATTTCCTTCCTCTTCCTTCCATGCCCACCCCCTCCAATGGAATATTCTCAAACAATCATAACTGATTCTTTTAAGCATCTATAATGTGACTAGTAGAGAAAAGGGGATGGTTAGGAGAGTTCTCAGAGCTCATGTGAAAGTATCACCTGGGCTTTCTTTCCACATGGGGGCCCATAGAACAATAGACCCAATTCAAAGTGTTTTGCATGTTAGCATCAATGGAGAACCCTAAGTGGGAGCTCAAAAATCCCTACCATTATGTACATTTTATCAGTCAATCAGAGGTCACAGTTCAAAGCAAAATATATTTAATCAAATAGCATAATAAATATTTTGACAAGAAAAGATCTCTCGACATCTGTATAGGGTACCTCCCCACAGACTACCACACCACCAATTTATATACACACATAGGGAACATGTGTGATTTAGGACCATACAGGGCAGGCACTAATGTAGGAAATAGATATGACTAGGCTGCTCAGTGGATAGAGTGCTGGCCCTGGAGTCAGGAGGAGTTGAATTCAAATTTGGCTTCAAATGCTTATTAGCTGTGTGACCCTGGGCAAGTCACTTAACCCAGCTTGCCTCAGTTTCCTCATCTGTAAATGAGCTGGAGAAAGAAATGGCAAATCATTCCTGTATCTTTGCAAAGAAAACCTCAAATGGAGTCACAGAGAGCCAGATAAAACTGAAAATGACTCAAGAACACATAAAAGGGATTGTATATGAAACTGTATATACCTGAAACACATGAATGGCTTCAGCAACTTCCTTTGATACTACAGTTGCTGTACTCTCTGGAAATATTCTCATTTTATTCTCTTTTGTCCCCCTGCTGGATACGATATCATAACATTTCATCTATGAGCCACATTCTATATTCTCTCTCTCCCTGTGTCTTTTTGTGTCTGTTGGGCCTTTCTGCTGGACTCATAATATATATGATATACTGGGATGAAGTGGTTTGAAAGCCTCTCTCTGACACATAGTCAAAAGCCATGAGCCACCATACCTGGGGCAAAGGAAATCAGAAAAAGCTAGCAGATGTCCCAAGGCTAAGAATTAATATATTAATATATTCTTTTGGTAGTCTCAGATAACTTCTCCATATCATGCTTCTAAAGTTTTTTTTTTTGTAACCAAATGTGAGATTTTGTATTGATCTCAGCAGATAAGTGTATTTATTGTATTTATATTTATTTATATATTTATAATTTATATATTATTGTATTTATAATTTGTATTTATCTCAGCAAATTTCTTCAAAGTCTGGAGAAACTGGGTTCAAGTCCTCTCTCTGACATGTATTGGTTACATGACCCTGAGCATATCACTTAACATCTCTTAGCTCCTCTCTAAAACTCCAAAGTTGTGGAGAAGGTGCCCATTTGCACTAATAGAGGGAGTTTCCTCATGCAGGTATTACTAGTGTTATTGAAATCACAACTCCACTTCTTATCCCCACAGGATAAGAGACTAAGGGGGACTTAGAAGCACACTATTAAATATTGGTCAGAGCGCAATCTTTGGCATCCATACCTTGCCTGTAGCCTATCCTCATGATTGCTGACGATCAGTGTGGTCCAGTTTCTCTTTCTAAGGAAGCATTTCTCTGTAACAGTTCTTTTTCTAGTTGCTCATGCACTTTCAATTAAATTAAGTTAAATATTTTTTTCTTTTCCTTTTCTTCTTCATAGACTTAAACTTATTTTCATGTATCCATTTATTTATTTCCCCAAACCTCTTTTCCAAACACAACAGATTTAGAGTATATACTGAACCTGGAATTAGAAGATTCAGGGGTCAAATCCTCACTCTCACTGATAAGCTATGTGATGATAGGTAAGTTACCCTCAATGAATTTTCTTACCTATATGATGTATTTGATAATGTTTGCTGTGGGTATAGGCTTCCTGTGAGGATATATAAGGTTGTTAATAAACACAAGTGATTATTCTGACACTGTCCAGATAATTTTCCATTTTGACAAGATGAATGTATGAGAAAGTCAAGGTTCAACTTCACCTGGAGAGTCTGTAAACATCATAAGCAGGTGCACTTGAGACCATTAGATCTCCCCTGGAAATGAGGTTCCAAATTTGTGTGCTTATGTTGAAAGCATAACACTGTGTGTCCCCAAAGTCTCAGTGTGGTTTTAGGCTATTAAGGCTTAAATTTTAATAAAAAATTTTATTTATAAAAAAGTAATTATAAAATATTAAATATAAAATTTTAAAAACTAAATGAAAATTAATTTAATTATAAAATTTAAGTTAAAGTTTAAATTTCAGCTATTAAAGCTTAAAACTACACTAAGAATTTGGGGATGCCCTGTATAATTCACCTTTGTGTTTAAACCTCACATATTGGTGAGCAGTGTTAAATTGTTGATTTTTAGCATACAAAGAATCAATCATAGCTTGGAATCGGATTAACTCTGAGAGGTCACTTAGTCCATTGCTACCTCTTCACACAGGGCATACTTAAACTACCATGCAATGAATCAACAAAATATATCAAGAATATTCAATATTGTGCCTCAAATTGTGCTAGGTACTAGGAGGTGGATGAGCAATAAAAAAGAAATATAAGACTTAACTCTTATCTGCAGAGGGCTCCTGGTCTTTTTTTTTTTTTTAAGCAATTGGGGTTAAGTAACTTGCTTAAGGTTACATGGCCAGTTATTTCTAGGTGTAGTGCTAAGTATCTGAGCCTGGATTAGATCCCAGGTCATCCCAACTCTGGAGCCGGTGGTCTTACTCACTGAGCCACCTGGCCGCCCCTCTTTTTTTTTTAAACTTAATTTTCTTTATTTTTTTTGCTACCTTTTAAGTACCAAACTGTCTCCCTCCATCCTTCCCCTATACCAGAGAAGTTCATCATCATCATCATCATCATCATCATCTCTCTCTCTCTCTCTCTCTCTCTCTCTCTCTCTCCCTCCCCCCCTCACACACACACTCTGCTACCTATATATGTAAAACCATACCATGTATACTTCTATTTATCAGTTCTTTCTCTAGATATGAATAGCATCTTCCTTCATAGGTCCTTTGTAGCTGATTTGAGTATTTGTAATACTCAGAATAACTTAGTTGTTCATAGTCATTATATGAATAATATTGTTGTTACTGTATAAAACATTCTTTTGGTTCTGCTCATTTTATTCTTCATAATTTCATGCATCTTTCCATTTTTTTCTAAAATCAACCCACTCATCATTTCTTACAGCAGAGGGTTCCCAATCTAAATGGGTTTCTGAAACCCATGTCTAAGTAATAATTAGTAAACAAGACAATATTATGTGTACATTATTTATAGTACTATAAGGAAGTGTTCTTGTTTAATACTGAGATTTAGAGAATAGCACAGCACACAATAAATACAATAGAAGTTAATGAAAAAGATCAATGTGGCCTCACATCTTCATGGAATTCTTCAAGAGGGATGTGACAATCTAGTTGAGGCTAGAAAGATGGGTAGAGTATGGATGTGACCTGATATAAGGACAAAAATTCTAATAATTAGAGCTATGCAAAAATGGAAAGGGTTTCTTTGTGAGGAGGTAAGGTTCTTCCTTTAGGAGTTCACTAAGAATCTTTAAATAAAGATTAGAGGACCTTTTTTTATTTTTTTGGTGGGGTGAGGTGGGGTCTGTTCTTGAAGGGATTCTTCTGGATTGGACTAAATGGAAGGAACCTTGGAAGTTCCTTCTCATTTTGAGATAATATTATTCTGTGATGTTTATAATGTGAACATGAATTAAGAAAAATCTTCTGAGATTGCTTTCTTCTACAATAATTTTAAAGTCTTCAAGAGAAGAAGCCTTCATAAACTTCCCTGATAACAAATTCCAATGCAATTCTCTAATTGAGTGACAGAGCTTCAGACAAGGAATCAAAGATTCTAGATTCTAAAACCAGCCCAGACACTTTCTATAATTTTTTTAATTTTTCAGGGCAATTGGGGTTATGTGACTTGCCCAAGGTCACACAGCTAGTTTTTGTGTTAAGTGTCGAGGCTGGATTTGAACTCAGGTCCTCCTGGCTCCTATTCCTCTATTCACTGCCTCACCTAGCCTCCCCCACTTTCTTTATGACTAGGCAAGTCCCTTGACCATTCTTCTTAGTTTTCTAATATGTAAAATCTGGTTAATGCCTGCTATCTATCTTGAAGGGTTTTGTATGGATCAAATAAGATTATTCATATGGAAATGTGATGTGAATTTTTATGTGCTGTGGCAAGGTAAAGTAGCATTATAATCAGGAAACTTTTACTTTATTTGCTGTTGTTCAGTTGTGTCCAACTCTTTGTAGCCCCTTTTGGGGTTTTCTTGACAAAGATACTGGAATGGTTTGCCATTTCCTTCTCAAGCTCATTTTACGGATGAGGAAACTGAGGCAAACAGGCGGAAGTGACTTGCCCAGAGTCACACAGGTAGTAAGTGTCTGAGGTCACGTTTGAACTCAGGAAGATGAGTCTTCCTGACTCTATGCCCAGCACTCCTGCTCTATATTTAGCCTAAATCCTGTGTTTTCATTTTAGCCCATTTTCTTTGCTTCTTCCCTTAAGAGAGAACAGCTGGACACCAGGCTTCATATATTTGAAAATAATTGTTGAATTATGATTTAGCATTGTCTTCTCCAAACTAAGTAAACTTAGTTTCCTCCTGGGCCTTATTTTCTATCCCTTTAATCATCTTGTGGCTCTCTTCTGAACCTTCTCCAAGTTCTCCTTATTTTTCTTTTAGCTGTGGAGCCTTTAAGAGTCCTCAGCTTTCTCTTAAAAGACTAATCAGAGATGAGTATAATCTCACCATTTCTCATTGTTTTGCTTCTCTGTGTGTATTCTATTGTTTTATCTGCTTTAGAAGAATATAATTCTATATACTTTGATTCTGGTTGTCATAAGCTGGGCCAATATTATACTTTGATTCCTAGGTATTTTTTTTTTTTTGCTATACTTTTACAAAGCTATTTTTTTTCTTTGTGTTACTTATTTGTCAAACAACTGCTATTCCAGGCATACAAAGGAATACAAAAGTAAAGAATGGCAGTCCCAGGCCTCAAAGAAGTTCTATTTTTAAGAGGGAGGTTGAGAATATTATATATACAGCTAAGTGTAATGCAAAAGTGTGATGAGGCAAAGCCTGCTTAGGTAGAAACCAATCCTTTTTTCTCTCCCAATATAAGCACATTTTGGCGAAATGCTCTATTTGCAGGCACTCAGGCCCCAGTCAGAATTTCCTAACACCTCCTGTTTGCCATTCAAAAGTTTGTGCATTTTTACATGGCTCATCACCATTTTTTGTGTTCCCTCAAGAAAGTACTTTACTTGTATACACATTTCTTCCGGGATGCAGCCCTGCTCTGACCACTTGTTCAATCTGCCAATTCGAAATCTATTTTTTTCTAAGGGGCTGGTCACCCCACTCCTTCCCTTTCACCAAATGTAGTTACTATAATCACCTTGGAACAGTTGTGGGAGAGAGGGATATCATCACAATCCAAGGCCTTCTGAGTTTGAGGAAAGCAGTAGCAGCCAGGTAGCTGAGCTCTCCTTTTGCCTCTGAACACAGCTGCTTTTAAGTCAAGTGAGAGAGTGCTGGAAGTGACACCTGCAAATTCTACTCTTCTAGGGCTGGTAATTAACCTCAGGCTACATTACTGAAGAGCTGGCTTCAGCCACAGGCCACTGCTGTTTTGCATCTGGCCAGTGGCATTCTATGCTGGTGGAGGGAGTTACCCAGAAAATACTAGTGAAGCTAGTGAGGTGTGGTCTTTGGGGGTCCTGGGTTAGCCTTCCTTGTCTCAATATTATTTGTAGCTCTCTGGTTTCTGGGGTCTAGCCAGGGGTTGTATTTTGTTTCTATTTGTTGTATCTGGGCAAGGTGGCCATTAAAGGGTCAGTTCTCTGGTCAGAGCTAGAGAAACAGGGCTGTATAGACATGTGAGGGACTAATGATTACCCTGAAATCCAGCTACCAACTGCATGTCTCAAGCTTCTGTATGATGTCACCCTCTTTGCTCTGGGAGTGTGCCGACTCCAGAGGCCTTGGTCTGGCACTGTAAGGTTTTAAACATGTCTGTAGTGGTTTCCATATCCTTGGTGTAGTGAAAGGGAGGAGATTAGAAGTGGTAGAGCAGGTTTATGTTAGCGTACCCACCATAATTAGAAACCATTTGAGATGATTTGGGGGAAACCCTGGCTTGAAAAATAGAGCCTTTGAAGGTCATTTGCATATTACAGTATTTCTACTAAAATGAATTATTATGGGGAAAAATGAGCCTTAAAAAACCCTAAAACTCTTTTAGCATATTCTCTTCTTATAAATTCTTACGTAGGTGAAAATTTCATTATGTATAGAAAGTGCTGCAAAGTAGAATGATGAAAATCAAGACCATTAGCTAAAAAATGTTACTAGTCCATTTTGTAAAGACTTGAGAGTTTCCTAACTCCTTTGCGTAGTTGGTGCAATTATTAGTTGGCCAGAGGTGGGAAACCTTTCGGCCTTGAGCCTCAAGGCCACAGGTTCCCCACCCCTGGAATAGGAATGGTATTCTATTAGATTCCAAAAGGATTCCTTAGAATTCCTTTCTAAGCCCTGAAAGAAAGGTTTTGACCATTTGGGTATTGGTATTAACCATTGGGGTGAAATTTACTGTTCTAATTTTTTTTTTCTTTTGACTGGTTGTTCACTAGAAGGATTTAGCCAGACTGGCTTATCTAGTTGCATATGTAGACATTTTCTCAGTAAGTCCCATTGGACTTGATACTGAGTAAGAAACTCTGATCCATCCCTTAACTTCTTTTTTTCCTTGTCTATGAAGGGGAATCATATGTACCAGTCACACATGGTACTCAGTACAGTGCCCGGTAGACGTAAACATAAGTAGATGTTTAAAAATGTTTATTGATTGATCATATGTAAGTGACTAATAATTCTGATTTTTTTTAGAATTTTGTTTCTAACATTTCAGAATTTTAAAAAATGTTCTATGTAAACAACGATGAAATAGAATTATGTTGGAGAAGCAGGTAGATTCCTAAGAGCTTTGGGTTCCTGAAAAGCTGAGCAGAAGAGCTGTATTGCTAATGAGACCTGTGGCTCTCTAGCTGCTCCCATTTATCCTAAGAGGAAAAAAAATGAATGAAAAGGGTCAAAGAAACTACAGATTTCATATCTAGGTTTCCTTTAGAACAAGCTCCTAAGTGTTGAGGAGACTCATTATTTTCTATCTGCAACTTCAATACAAAAACTACATCATCACTAATTCACTTTGGGGATGTCCTCTAGTCCATTCCTAAAAATATAAGCACAGGATAGAACTCTGCTTAGAATACTAAGGTTGAACCTGTGTGACTTGATTTCTGGTCCTGCAGAACCCCATGTTTGCTGCGATATAGTACAGAATATGGAATGAATATTTATGCTAATCAATTTGCAACTCATAATAGCTTTAGTAAAAATGAAAATTTAAGAAAAGAGCTAATTCTTATTGCCTTATGAATGTGATATGTACTTTAAATGATGCTTTTTTGAGTTTTTTTTTTTAAAGGAGAACTCTTAGGCTACTTGATTTGCTCATGTAAGGTCTTCTTAAACAAAGGAAAGTAACTTTTTTGGGGTGTATGTGTAGAGGGTATGCAGGGATAATTGTGGTGGGGAGGAGGAGGAAAGGCCAGAAAGTAGTGGTGAGAAATGAGATATCATTTTGGAATCTTGTCTGTTTTCAAGACACCGTGAAAACTTAATGAAGAATGTAATGAAGCTTCCTGAGTACAGCAAATCACTTTGCAGAGGGAAGTACTGTACAGCAGATGAGTCTAGTTATTTCTAATTGCCACTGAAACTGAATCGGGGAAAAATAGGCATTTAGGGCTTTCTTTAATAATAAGTTACCTGCTATTTTAAATGGAGTTTATGCAAAATTTACCCATTGAAAGTAAAGAACTCATCAAATTAAATAATTTAATAAGTGCATTGGCATAGGCCTGGGAACATGAGCCAGCAATGTAATTCAGTTTGGGAAAATTTGCCTTCCCAGCATTTCAACAAACTAGGGAAGCAGCTTGCCACCGGGCAGAATTGAGTCCTTATAGAACTAAGAGGGACTTTGGTAGAGAGAGATATATATGGGGTAGGGTAGGTAATACAGTAGATAGAACTTGGAGCCTAGAGTCAGGAAAACCTGAGCTCAGATTTGACCTGAGATACCAACTACGGTACCTATGTGACCCTGGGAAGGTCACTTAAACCTATTTGTCTCAGTTTCCTCATTTGTAAAATGAGCTGGAGAAGGAAATGACAGGTCACTCTAGTATCTTTGCCAAGAAAACCCCAAAGGGGTCATGAAGAGTTGGACAGGGCTGAACAACAATAGGCAATAAATTGTTTATCCTGGCTTGGTGCTAAAAACAACAAAAACCTTTGCTGTAATAATTTTAGAGCATCTTTGTTCTTATGTTTGTTTATTTGACATAGGATCAGCAGGAGCTGGGTTCAAATTCCACTTTTGAAATTTATTTGCTATGTGGTCGTTGGAAAGTCAGTTAACCTTTCTGTACCTCAGGATACTCTCTAATACTTTATGTATTGATGGGTTGTAATATTAAACAACAATCACAAATCCTTGACATTTTTTAAAAACTGAAGTCAATCCCTGGACCTGGAGTCAGGAAGACTGACTCTAGCTATGTGACTCTGAGGAAATTGTTTAACCTGTTTGCCTCAGTTTCCTCAACTGTAAAATGGATATAATAATAGCACCAGCCCCCTAGGGTTGTTGTGATGATCAAATGAGATAACATTTGCAAAGTTCTTGGCTCAGTACCTGGAACATACTAGGTACTTAATAAATGCTTCCTTCCTTCCTTCCTTCCTTCCTTCCTTCCTTCCTTCCTTCCTTCCTTCCTTCCTTCCTTTTCTCCTTCCCTCCTTCCCTCCTTCCTTCCTTCCTCTGAAACTTCCTTTATCTGAAACCAGGGTAAGATCTTGAAATTCTAACCTAGAAACCTTAAGAATATTTGAAAGTGGTTGGGAGACACTTGGAGATGGTTCATGGAGTTCAGGCGTGATGTCAAGGACAACTAAAGGATGTTATATTTAGGATAAAGTAAAGATACACATACTTAAGACTACGTCAATCCCTTGGATGTTTCACTTTCCCTGGTATGAAATGCCAAGTCAACTCTCTGGATAATGGTTGAGACTATTAACCTTACACACCCTTAAAAAAAAACCCTACAGTCAGCTAGAAAGGACATTTGTGACTCAGTATTTCAATGACTCAGAATGGGATCATTAAAATTAGCATCACATACTTAACTGCACAGAGCACAGGAACTGGAGCTGCTTTTATCATGATCATCACACACCTGTGTAACAATAGTGTATCCATTTCAAGGGGATGTGCAAAAGTGCCAAAGCATTTTGGGTGAAAGATCTTCTCCCCTTTCCTTCTGATTGTTATAGTGATTATTATACAATTTTAAAGATTTGTATTTAAGAATCATTTTGGAAAGGAAAAAAAAACCCAACAACCCAGAGAGTAGCTCCATAGGTACTAGGTAATGCAGGAAAGTCAACTTATGACTCTGTTGTTTGTTGTTTTTAGAACAGTGTTGCATTCCTGGTTTCTTGAATATCATCATGTAGTAGGCACTTAATAAATGTCTAGGTTGAATTGAAACTTGCAACAGATGATACATTTGGACCTAAGAGAGCCCCATCCATCCATAACTGAGCAATTCTCTTTTCCAGTAGTAACATCAATAACAACAATAAAAAGAGGTAAAATGCAGTCAAAACCATTATTCTGACACCATCATTAGGGTAAGAATCTCTTCTTGTATTTTTCTGAAGGGTATCTAATTTTAATTCCAAAAGAAAAAGGTCTCCTGACACCTACATATTTTTCTGAAGTTTAACATACATGGACTCTTTTATTTTATTATCTTCCATCCACTCCCAACTCCCCTTTCCACTCCTTTTTGGCCATTGATTAAATAACCTGAAAGCAAATGACTGTCAGAATTCTGGATAGGAAGCTAATGACCTATATAATACTTTCATATTTTATATGATGCTTTACAGTTTGCAAAGTCATTTCACATCTCTTACCTCATTTGAATCTCATATAGCTCTGTGAGGTAGGCAGGGCAAAGATTGTCATTCCCATTTTACAGATGAGGAAACTGAGGCTCAGAGTGACTGAATGCCTGACCCAAGGTCATGTAACTAGTAAATATAGTAACTGGGATTTTAGACTATGTCTTTGACTTCCAGGAGCAGTTCTCTTTTCCCTCTTCCCTATCACTTCTTTAACTAGTGTTTCTAGATCCATATCTTATCTTGTTTTTTTATATTTAGGTATCAAAAGATAGAAATAGTGGGTGTACCACATGCTGCTCCTCTTCACTGTGTCCTCTGGCCCTTTTATTAAGATAGCTCCTAATAGGTAGAAATCACACCCACAAATCAATTTCATCTTGTTCACTCCTACAACCAGCTCTTCCACTGTTCACAATTGGTTATTTCAAGTGAGTTTTATAAGACCTGGTGAATAAATCAACCAGCATACTGCAAGGGCAATTTATTTGAGGGTGGTTCATTTAAAAGATCTTTCACTTACTGCAATTTGGCTTTGAATAGGACCTCTTTTAATTGGACCGCCTTATACTTGATGTTTGACTAATGCCTGAATCATTTAGCTTCTCAGGGATTTTGGAGAAGTCAAGCCTTCCCTGCCCAGGGCTGACTGTACAACCACTTTTCTATGAGAACTTGGTGGCTTAACATAAACCCAGGGGTTCTACATGAAGGTACAGTCATTTGGAAAATTATAGATCATCCACAGAGATGTTTGTTGTGTTTTTTCTTTACTTTCACTTAAATAGACCACAGAAATCTGGAAGGCAATTTCAGGTGCCAACTATCACCTTCAGTACTTGGCTGTATTGTAATCAGTGTATTGCTATCTGCTCCTAAAGCATTTGTTCTGAATGACTGGTATTTCTGAAAGCAGATGCTGTTGTAAAAATGTGGTTTAGGATTGCTCCACTTATTTATCAATGCTTTCAAGCAAAACAAATATTCTACTAAGATAGCATGCTGTTGGCTTCTGATTAGATCACAGAAGTATAAATATCACAGGGCTTTTATGTGTTTGCATTATATGAATGAGCAGAGTTCCTTTCCTTTGACCCTTTCCTATACAACCTGGTTTGGAAGAAGAAACATACTGTTTCTCCCTCTGTTCTCTCAATAGATTTTTATCCTATTTACATTATTTGAACAAGCTATTTTTAAAAACCAAACCCAAAGGGGAAAAAAATATGACAACCTTCTCAGGATCCTGCTCATACATTGCTGACAGCAGGGGATGCCTGTATCCCAGCCTGGCTGCAGTACACACTTGCACACGATTTATACTGATAATGGAAGTCAGCACACTGGTTTGGCTGTCAAGGATTCATCCTACTTCACAGTCTAACAGTCCTTCCTTTCATAATGGAAGTTGGTTGACTCCTAGGCTGGAATTTAAACATTTAAAAAATATAATGGTTTGCACACTGTGCAGTGATTTGTGAAATGCGAAAGCCTACAAAAACCGTGGTTACCCAGCATAACATTATCTTATTTTTAGTTACACAACCAGTAAAACAGCTGGAGGTCTAAAATCATGGCCTAGCATTAACTGCATTACTACATTTTATCCATGCAGGAAGGGGCCATCCTTTCAACTGGGTGATAGGAAGAAGAAATGTAGCGATTACTGGCAAATTAACACCTCTAATTTTAATAGACTGATTACCAGCAAGGCTTAAATAGAAGCCTTCCAGTGGAATTAGAAGTTCTATCTCTTAGATATAATATGGTATTTAACAATCTATCTTGCACATAGGCACTTCACTGCTTATACATATAGATGTGTTCTTGCTAATTCACCAACACATAATATCTATTCAGTTTGACTAAAGAAAGAAGAATCTACACTATATTTGGTTTTATACCTTCTTGAGAAAAGTAAAGCAACAATGATTTTAACCATAGAAATAAGCATTTCACACCAGCGTAGCTTTTTATCTTGTGTGTTTTCATTTGCATTTTTCTAATTTTTTATGATTTAGACTATTTTTTTTTCCATATGGTTGTTGATAGTTTGCATTTCTTCTTGAGGAGGCTATTCTTGTCCTTTGCTCACTTGTTTATTGGGGAATGGGGAATAACTCTTATTCTTATGTATCTGCATCAATTCTTTATATATCTCAAATGCCAAAATGTTATAACAGGTATTTGATGGAAGGACTTTTTTGCTTCTCTTCTTATTTTAGTTTTATTGGATTTGTTCCTGTAGAAGGTTTTAAATTTTATGTGACTAAAATTATCTGTTTTATCTTATATGATCAGCATTGTTTCATAGAATCCTAGATTTGGAGAAGGGATCTCAGAGACCATCTAGTCCAACCTTCTCATTTTACAAATGAGGAAATGGGCCCGGGGAGGTCAAGTAGCTTGTTCAAAGTCACACAGGTTGTATCAGAGGTAAGATTTGAATCCAGGTCCTACAGAACCAGTGATTTCTCAAATCTACCACTCTGCTTTATAGGTCCACAAAGTGCTTTAAGATGCATTATCTCATTCATTCTCACAACCCTTTACATGGGGGCAGTAATTTTCAGAAAGTAGATATTAGAAAATATAGGAAATTCCAATAGACTTTAGTAATCTTTTGTGAGGAAAATTAATTAATCAATCCACAAGCATTTATTGAGTGTTTACTATGTGCTAAGTGCTAGGAATAAAAAGGCAAAAATAGAATAGTCCCTGCCTTCAAAGAGCTTACATTTGATTAGGGGAGACAAGAATACATATACAGAATTCATTGAAGGCAGTAGGGCGGGAGGGGAAGGTACTAGGGGTTGGGGAACAGGAAGACCTAGTGTAGGAAGTACAGTAGGTTGGGGTGAGATCATCATTAATGCTAGTGTCCATAGAATGCTAGAATAAAATAAGAGTTAAGAAAAGCAAATGTTCAAAATGTGGTTTGGTTTGTCACAATTGTGATAATTATGTACTATAGATTATCACATATGCTTTCTATCATTTTCTAAATCTTTTAAGTAAATGAGTATTTTGTACTCTGTTTCAAACTTCCTATTTTATCATACATAGTTGAATTTCTATACCTCAAATTTTCTGTTAACTTTTGTTTGGTGCTCGCCTTTGCCATTATCAAATTCTATATTGCATCATACTAGATTGTAAGCTCCTTTAGAGAAGGGACTGTATCAATTTTATCTTTGTATGCCATGTTGTCTTGTGCACAGAAAGTTACTTTATTAATGCCTGGTGAATGTGTTAGGGATTCAGGATTGGATTTATATATCCAGTATCTTTGAATTTAGTAGCATTTTTCATTTTCCAGTCAACTTTTTAAAATTTGCCTAAGCTATTTAAGGCATGTATGACTGTTGTTCAAAGTTCAATCTAACTAAGTTATAAAAAATTGGTCACCAAATGGCTATAGCAATGTATGAAGACTGTTTATTGAAACATAATTTTTTTTTGGTCTCAGGTGGAGTGTCTGCCTACTCCAGTGAAACTGAAGTATTTCCATTGCTTAAACCTCAGATGCTATTCTGTAGTTTTGAATTTCTACTTGAAATCAACCAGAAGAAGCAATCTTATAATTATGTGATTTACAAACCAAGCCTGGCCTTCTCCCTAACAGAGGGTATCATGACATGAATCCAATTAACCTGCCTTAGTAATGACTAGTGATCTTATCACAAAATAGCATAATTTATCACATTTCTATCTGAATTTGTAAATGTCTTATCAATGTTCAAACTGTAGATAGTAAATAGCATTCTTATCAATTACAGAATCACGGGAGGCTTATCTTGAAAGGCAGGTTTGACCTGGTTCTTTGAAGGTGTCACAGGTAGTGGGCCACATGCTATAACCTTGCCGTAAAGGATTGCAGAGTGGCACTGGCCTGGGAGCCGGTGTTCCCAAGGAGACAAGTTCCTTTCATGTTGGGCTCTGAGATGGTTTATCTCACATTGCTCCTTTACAGATACTGTTTTCCTAAAATATCCTATACTTTTCCAGCTGCTAGACGTCTAAGACCCCTTGCAGCTCTATAATTCCATGACATATGACTCTGTAAGTTAATTTTGTAGGGAGTTTCCTTGGTTACTGAAGTTACCAATGTAGAGGGTACAATACGGTAAATGAAATTCTGTGCCTTATGTTCATTTTTTTTCAAAATTAATAGTATTATGTCACTATCCCAGTGTATTTGATAATTCCCTTGAGAAAAATCAATTCAACAAATATTTTAAAAGTGTACTTTGTTTGCGAGGCCCTGTGGTTGGGGCAGGGCATACAAAGACAAAGGAAGCAGGAGCTTAATGCCTAATTAGTTCATATTTTTATGATGGCATCTCATAATTATTTACTTTTCTTCTCAGGGTGTTTTGTCAAGCTCTAATTTAGATCCACAACACTGGGAATGAAATACTAAGTGATGCTTCAATTATCTTGTGAATTTTT
This sequence comes from Petaurus breviceps papuanus, assembly GCF_028583685.1. Taxonomy (NCBI): domain Eukaryota; kingdom Metazoa; phylum Chordata; class Mammalia; order Diprotodontia; family Petauridae; genus Petaurus; species Petaurus breviceps. Next base: position 1,331,162 of record NW_027186390.1, read on the forward strand.
GGACAAATACTCCCACTGAGGAAGTTATTCTTTGAGAGTATGGCAGCCACAAAGGAAAGTGGCAATAATTCATGGTCCACAAGGGTGTCATTTAGTGAATTCTTTCTCTATTGTACTAGGAATATGAAGTGATCTACAAAAGTTGTTCCTCTATGAATGAAAGTGTAATGGACTTGGAAAACTGTTATTTCTGATTTGCTCAGCTCTTGTGTCTATGGATGAGACATGTGGCAGGGATCCCAAAGCATACCATGTATCTTTCAGGGTACTAAGCTTGACTTTGAAGAAAGAGATTGTGACTTTTCAACCTTGGATTGATTTTCCCAAGATTATATAGACCAATCCTCAGAAGAATTCATCAATTCCTTGGGAACAGTTTGCTCATAGATAGAACTAGGTTAATTTTGGAAATAGGTGAAAGAAATGAAAGGACTCAAAAGTTGTTTTGTTTTATTGAGCATAAGAGAACAGTAAAAGAGTAGGGGCCAAAACATAATGTGTCACTGCCCAGGGAATGTTATTTTTCAGCCCCTACTCTTCTACTTTTCTCTTATGCTCAATAAAATGAAATGATAATAACTGGAAATAATGCATCACTGCCTAGAGAACAGGGCAGCTAGGTTCCACAAGGGATAGTTCATTGGGCATGGAGCCAGGAATATCTGAATTTAAATCCTGCCTCAGACACTTACTAGCCATGTGACCCTGGGCAAGTCACTTAATCCCATTTGCCTCAGGTCCTTATCTGAAAAAAAAAAATGGGGACACAATGGAGAAAGAAATGGCAAGTCATTCCAGTATCTTTGCCAAGAAAACTCCATGGACAAGTCATGAAGACTCAGATTCGATGGAATGATCGAATAACAACAAACCTAAGGAAAAACTTTGTAATCACATTATCTCTTTAACTCCCTATGGAGACAAAAGCTGTATGTATACATTTCTTCCCTTTTGTCACAGATGCTGTGTTTCTTAGAGCTTTCTTAAATTGTGGAACTCAAACTCATGGAATCATGAACTCAGAACTAGAAGGAACCTTTTAACCGGCCCCCTGCATCTTAGGATTGAGGAAACTGAGAGCCAGTGACTAGGATGGACTGGACTAGGTAGGGACTTAATCTAGTCCAGTGCCTTGCAACACAGCACATGTTTAATACATATTTGTTTAATTGAAGTGAATTTCCCAAGTGGCTCACTCAAAACTGCCCTGGTAGTAAGTAGCTGAGATGAGAGTCACATCCAGTACCAGCATATTTTCCTGTAGTTCACTGTGTTTCTCATGTACACAGAACAGCTGACCTAGAACATAGGCAAAGAAATGACTTGTTCTGAATAGACTTTGAGTGTTATTTCATGGTTTATATATTCAGATATCCTATATTCAGGTTGTATCTTTAACAGTATTTGGAATGACTCAGGTTTAAGATGCATCCTACATATTATTCCTTCATGGTTTTTTCTTTCTATCTATCCCATATATATATATATATATATATATATCATTTTTTTCATTTTTTCTCCTAAAGATAAGCTCAATCTAATCTTATTTCCTTTGATGTCCATTTTTGTTCTTTAGTCTACATACCTTTTTCATGCTAGTTTCCCTTTCTAAAGAATAGGCCATGTTTCTGCTAATGCCATCTTTGACTATGTGGTATCTGGAAGGAAGTGGGAGATAGCCTTGCTACTCAGATCACATCTGGACTAGGTGGAACAGTGGATAGAGTGGTGGTCCTATAGTGAAGAAGACTTGAGTTCAAATTCAGCCTCAAATACTTACTAGTTGTGTAATTTTGGGCAAGTCACTTAACCCCTATTTTCTTCAATTATAAAATGAGGATAATATGTGTTATAGGTATTTTGTAAATGCATTTTGGCTGACTGACTAAATTTTTTTTTCTCCCACTTATGAAATGAAAAGATACTTTTATTTTTAAGTGGCAGGTTGTTTTTGTTTCTGAGTGGCAGGAGAGTGTAGATAGCCTTTCTACTTCCAAAGGAGCTTGGGCCCAAACTCTTGAAGAAGCTAGCATTGTGAATGAATAACAGAATGATCTACACACAACTCTGCGGCCTGTGGCAGACCCTCTTTTGGCAATGCATAGGTCAATGTATATAAAACTGTGTGCAGCTATGCTCCTAGGAAACCTAAATTTTACTCAGGAATTTTCACTGGGGTTCTGTCACTGCCTCTTTTTTGCTCCTTTTTTTGTTCCACCCTGGGACATATCTTAATTCCATTTACTGCTTTACAGATACTCTCTGTTCTAGCCAAAGTAGACATGTTCCCTAAATAAGTTTTACGCTTTTCTGTCTTTATGCTTTTTCTCAGGCTGCTCTGTCCACTTGGAATTTTTTCGTCTCCCCATTACCCATATGCCAACTAAACACATCCTACATATTCCAATTCTAATATTACCTCTATCATGAAGTTTCCCCAGGTCCCTCCAACAAGCTTTTCTCTCTCTCTCCAGCCTCCTATATTCTTCCAGTGGTATTACACAGTCATGAGCTAGATAATTCTACAATCTCAAGATAGAAGTTGGGGATTACTCAGATGACAATGAGAAGTGTGTGGTAGGTTTGAGCAAGCTAGAACACTCTCCAAATAAGGAATTATGAAGCAGCTTAAAAGGTACCATTAAAGAGAGATGGAGAAATATATGATCAAAAAGAAAATTGGCCAGTCACATGGTGAGAGTGGGACATAAACAATGGTTATCCCTTGTGTTCTATTGGATGAACTTCTGGTGGTGAACTGATGGGAGGACAAAACCTGGAAGAAAACAAGTTAGGCAAGAAGAGCTGGATTATAATCTGCTTGGTTGGCAAGAGTACTAACATTGATGCAATCATGAATCCATGAGAAAATGGAAATAATCATTTCCCCTCTATCTCTGTATTCCTTGTATTCTCTGTAGCTTTCATATGGCACATACCATAATAATATTATGCCTCTTTTTAGAGGGGGCATGGTTTAGTGGATAGAGTGCTGGGATTAGGAAGACCTGGGCTTGAATACTGGCAGGTGCTTTTGAATTATATGACCCTTGGCTAGGCACTTAACCTCTTTGAGATGCAGGTTCCTTATCTGTAAAATAGGGGTATCCATAGCAGGTAGTTAGGTGGCACAGTGGATAGGGTGCTGGGTCTGTAGTCAGGAAGATTCATCTTTCTGAGTTCAAATCTGGCCTCAGATACTTCTTAACTATGTGACCTTGGGCAAATCACTTAACCCTATTTGCCTGAGTTTTCTCATCTATAAAATGAGCTAGAGAAGGAAATGGCAAATCATTCCAGAATCTCTGCCAAGAAGACCCCAACTGGGGTCAAGAAGAGTTGGACATGACTGAAAAATAACTCAACAACAACAACAATGTAATACTTACCTCATAGGATTGTTGTGAGGATCAGATGAGTAAATATATGGAAAGTGCTTTGCAAATCTGAAAGTGTTATATGTTATAAACTCTTTTTGTCATCATTATAACAATTATTTGTATGCTTGTCTTACTTCTCTTACTAGATTTCAACATCCTTTAGGACAAGGGCCGTGTCATACTTTTCTCTGTAGCTTTCTCAGTATTTAGTACAATGATTACATGTATCTGGTACTTAACAAGAAGATTGCCATTGAATTTGGGAGCAATCCCCAAATCTCCCTCAGGGTGGTGGAGCACAGAAATATACATGTTTGAATTTTAGTGTATTTTTCTCTTCTTTCTCAAATTTTCTAGAACTTTCCCCCATCACATAGCATATCCTCTCTATCTTCCCATACATTCTTTACCCCTTTTTAGAATGTAAGCTCCTTGAGGGCAGAGATTGTAGCAATCTTCATTAAATTCAATATACTTTTATTAAGCACCTAAGTACAAGATACTGTACCAGGGCTGGGGAATAGAAAGACAAAAATGTTATCCTCATGTGCTAGCACAGTTCCTTACACTTAATAGGGAATTAATAAGTGTTTGTTGACAAATTTGTGGACAAGGAATGAAAATGGGAGGGGAAGGAGAAAGGGAAGGTAATCATTCTTCCTTCTCTTCATGAGCATAGTCTATAAATCCCATATTTAAAGAAACTCATTTTTTTTCCTGAGTAGAGTAGGGAAAAGAATCGTCAAGACTTATTTGTAAACCAGCAAAATATCACAAGGTAGAATACCATGTTAATTGAATATTGAATCTTTCTTCAGAAATCACCCAAGATTTGAAGTTTAGGTCCTTTGGGTATCTCCCACTATGTACACCTTATTCAGGTCCAAAGCATACCATTTTCTGTTGGTTCAAAGTTAAAATGAAACATTTTATTAATGCCTAAAGTTTGGGACAAACACTGCTTAAGTTAATATCATCTGAATAACTTTGCTAATATCAGAAGATCCATCCATGGTGACAGTGAAAGAACATAAAATTTAAATGATATTCAATCAGCTTTTACTCTCCCCTCCTCCCTTCCCTCCTAATAGCAGAATATTTATTGGAGGAAACAGAGTAGGATTTGGAGTTTCCCCAGAAAGCATAATGTACACATGATAAATCTCTAGTTTCTGTGGGTAAATGTGTGGTCTCACTGTAATCTTTATGAAAGACACATCAGCTCAAAATAGAGCTCAAATTTCGGATTTGGCTCAAACAAATTTGAGCTGACTTTCCAAAAACGAAGACCAATGTGAATCATGCATCCATAGCTTTGGCTTCAGAGCTTATATATTTTGGTTTGATAAGGGAAACAAATAATGCACCTGAATGAGACTTCTCCTTTATATACAGAGACATTTTTATGACTGAAGGAGAGCTGCTTAAGACCCATATGGTCTGACCTTAGGATGGACATCTGTTTTTAACAGTTTCCAGGCATGCCAGTGGGAACATGGTCACAAACAGGCAGAGTATGAATTATACACAGAAAAGAGAAATCAGAAGACTCAATATGTATGTTCAGTATATTTGACTATGGTTTCACTTTCATTAACACTTCTGGAAATGAGATGCTGAGTTCAGCAAACCAAATGGCCATGAATTCCATCATAAAAAAAGAACATCATGCAGAAACTTTTCTTCAGTTGACATTTGAGTCACACAAAGCACACTCATTTGCAAACATTTTCTCTGCCTACAGAGAATGTTCTCCATCTGTAAAACAGGCATATGGATGGAGAGGGATGTTATACTGCTTTGCCATCTAACCAAGTACTTAACTCTCTCCCTCAATATTCCTTTTTAGGGTGTATAAAGCAGTAGTTCATAAGCCTAATTCCTGGAAAGAAAGCTCCTACATTTTGGGGTTAGTGTGACAAACTCCTAAAACACCCTTCACACTACTTTCTGTAGCTTTTGGAGTCTGAAAGAAACTGTCATAGACTCTTGGAAATGAGGGAAAGACTCAATCTTGGAGTCAAACTCAAATTTAGCTTGAGAAGAGGGTGTGGAAGCAAAATCTTTTCCACCTCAAGAGGAAAATGTAGGTTAGGTGAGAATTAAGTTCCCTTTTGAGTTGTCTCCATCATCCCTCTCCCCTTCCCCAGCCCTAATACCTGAAAATCTAGTCTCTTTAATATGTATCTCATATAATCTGAGATTGATATATAATCTCATATAATAATGAGATTGTTGAAGTTACAGCTGCCAAAAATTAGGAGATCCAGAAAGATTTTAAGTCTTTAATATTTATACCATTGTTCAATTAAAGGTATGTTGAATACAATGTTCCATTTTTGATTGCCCTGGATATTATATCCAGTCTCTGATGAAGAGATAACCCTTCTCCTGTCCAAAGCCAACCTTTCTAAACATACTTGTGATCCCATCCCCTCTTCTCTTCTCTAGTAGATTACCCCTCAGTCCTCCTCTTTAATTTCTGATCTCTCCTTACTCCTTTCTTGCTGTCTACAAATGTCCCAAATATCTCCACTCCTCCACCAATCCTTAAAATAAAATAAAAAAAATCCTCCCTAGACTATCCCATCAGATCATGCTTCTTTGTCTTTCCTCCCTTTCTTAGCCAAACTCCTGGGTAGGTGGGTTGGGGGAAGGGGATGAAAATCTATTTATCCCTATTGTCCCCACTTCTTTCCTATCACTCACTTTTCAACCTTTTATAATTTGTCTTTGGATTCTCATTAATTAATTGAAATTTCCCTATCCAAAGTCATTAGTGATCTTTTAATTGCCAAATATTATTTTCTTAATCCTTATCTTTCTTGACATTTTTGTAGCATTTGGCATTGATGACCATTTTCTTTTCCTGAATTCTCTCTCCTCTATATGACACTATCTTTTGATTCTCCTACGTGTCTGACTGATCTCTCTTAGTAGCTTTTGCTGAATCATAATACATATTATGTATGTTATTATGATTAGAGAGTATAATATGAATATTTGAACTATGTATATTTCAAGTTCCTCAAAGCTCTGTTCTAGGCCCTTTTCTCTTTCTCTCTATATTTTTTCTATATATATATTTTGGGTTTCATGATGTGCTCTACACTGATAACTTCCAGATCTATATTTCCATTCCTGAGTTCCCTTGGAATCAATCCCTTATCACTAACCTTTTATTGGACATTTCTAATTAGATATCCCATAGACATCTTTAACATGTACAAAACAGGACTTATTATCCATTTCATCAAACCCACCCCTCTTTTAGACTTCTCTTTATTGTTGAGTACACTCCTATTCTTCCTGGGTCACAAGAGACCTGATCTTGCTTGATGTTGTAATTCTTAATTTAATCATTCATTCAACCAATCAACCATTCAATCAACCAATGTTAAGCACCTACTACGAACCAAGCATTTTATTGATATTACCTCTTATTCCTTACAAAAATCCTGGGAGGTAGGTGCTATTATCTCTATTTTATAGATGAGGAAAATGAGTTAGCCCTAAAAGCAGTCACAAAGAGTTGGACATGACTGAAAACAACTCAACATGAACATGAACACAAAATGAATCAGACAGAGATTAACTGGTTTTTGTAGATCACAGACCTAGTGTCTGAGGCTAGATTTGAATTCAAGTCTTCCTATCATCAAGCTCAATGCTTTATCCACTGTTTCACCTAGCATAGCTCAAATGTCAGTTCCTTATACAAAGGCATTTTTGATCACACTCTTCTTTTAGTTGTTAATACTGTTCTTATAAGACTACTGCAATATTATGAATGAATTCTATAGTATTTCTTTATCTGTGAAAACATTTTCTCTTTCCTCCTCTACTCCCACCCCCTTACCCCTAGAAGAATGTAAGTGTCTTGAAGGCAGAGAATTTTTGTTTCTAATTTTGTCTTCTTTTATCCAACAGGGGGCCTGGCAGAGAGGAAGCACTTAATACTTGTTGAGTCAATGAATAAATGAGATAATGGGATTATAGGAGACCTTGAACCCTCTTATTTTACAGATGAAGCTCAGAGATGACAAAGACCTGGAATGGGTGGAGGCAGTGGGAATGAATATGAAAAACATAAAAAAAGACTACATAGCATTTTTTAAGTGATTGGATATGGGGGAAAATATGGACATTTTAGACTTCATTTACTTACTTTTTTTTCCCAACATTGGTCACAGGCATCAGATAACCATTCAGTGTTAGAGTTCATTTCCTGCGTGAATTCAGTCAGAAGCATTGCTCTAGGACAATGAAAACGTCCTCAAAGGGATATTTGCTGACTATAAACATATTTCAAGTGTCGTACACATTTATAGCAGGCTACATTTATTTTCCCTCCCCCACCCCCTTTTTTCAGAGAGAAAAAAGTTGTAAAATTCTCTTGAAAGCATGTTTTGGCTACATTCTACCCAATTAAACTGCCCAGAAAGAACTATTTCATTATGCCATCTACCCCTCCTCATTCTTTGGGTATGACATGTTTACAGACATCTCTACACCCAGTTTCTTCATTCACACAACTAGGGCTCTCTGAACTTGTTTGCTTATAAATTCTATGTTCTTTTAGAAGCCATGATTTATAAAAGATTGATAGCTGGTTTCACGTATCCTCCCTTTCCCAACCTACCCTTGATGGGTTGTTCCATACGTAGTATATGATAGTGATGCATCAGAAACCACTGAGAGAACTGGGAAAGAATTCTTAAACTCCTTAACAAAAAAATTACAGCTGCTGAACACAAATAATGATCTAAGACCTTGGAAACGCATAGAGCCAGCTAGTCTTCAATATGGAATATCCATTATCTGCTCCATTCTTATAGTTTCTTAAAATATAATTAGCATTTTTTTTGGTGTGTTAATTTTGGGTCCTGTATTTTGCCTCTTAACATGTCAGGCTTCTAAAACATGTAAAACTGGGATTAACTTTTAGTGTCTCTTTAATATGTAAGCTCACTCCTCTGACAGTGCCTTGTCTCCAATGAAAAGTGAAAATCACCTCAGATATTCAACGAGATATATCTGGAGAAATGTTTTTTTAAATATAGAGAAGTTAAATACAAACATAAAAGGAAAAGGGGGCAAGGGAAACCCCGGCATGCTCTTTGGTAAATCTTAATCAAATCCTTCATTTCCCCCAGAGCCAGTAGGCTTTAATTACATTCAACAGACACAACAGTGAACCACAAGCTGGTCAAAACAGCTGTGGGAAAGTTTCCATCTTGAAGTAAACATGTCCAGGGAGGAGAATTTGAGTGGCCACGAAGCACATTTCCTTGGTTTCTATCAGACAAGCAGCATCTTCTGTCCTCTCTGAGGCAGACTGGGGACGTGTCATTGGACAGGACTTCCTTTTTTCCAGTGCTTTATTTTTCTGCTGGTGTTCTTTTGCAACCAAATATTTCAACTAGGCTTTCAGTGTTTTCTTCCAGATCTGTCATCTCCCTCATTTTACAAAGAGGTGACCCGTGGAGAGATTGGCATTTCCGCTAGCTCACTGCTCTATTTGGTCCCCAAACCTGCTGAACTTGTCCCTAGTGATAGAGCAAGAGTTTCCTTTGGACCAGACTTGTTGCTTAACTGTATGTTTGTGAGGCAATGGGTGCTAGAACAGGAGAGGATGAATGGGAAGAGCTTTCTTTCTCCCTATCCATCAACTCCTATCCCAGCAGGTAGGTGATGCAGTGAGTTAGTGCTCTGGGTCTGAGTCAGGAAGATCTGAATTCAAATCTAGCCTCAGACACTTACTAGCTACATAACCCTAAGCATGGCACTTTTGCCTTAGTTTCTTCATCTCTAAAATGGGGACAATAGCACCTATTTCCCAAAGTTGTTGTGAGGATCAAATGAGATATTATGTAAAGCACCTAGTAATGTGCCTGGAACATAGTGTAAGTACTTTAAAATGTTTATTCCTCCCCTACTCTCTCACATTTGCTTGATACTCATTAACTTTTTAGATATTCTTCTTCATATTAACTAAATATAGATTCATGTAAGTAAAAAACACTTAATAATGATGTTACAATAAAAACCCATGTTTCCTGAGCTGGTATTTACAGGTGTTTTTCTGCAAGAATATTTTCTTTTTTTTTGTTTTTGGTAAATTATTTCTTATCTTTAGTATCTAAGCACAACTAAATTGTGGCAGGGAAATCAATTACTCAATTAACAAATATTTATTAAGCATAACATAGTAGATAAAGTGCTGGACTTAGAGTCACAAAGATCTGAGTTCAAATCCTATCTCTGATAATAAATTAGCATTTATATAACATTTTACAAAGATTATCTCCTTTGATCCTCACAACAGTGTGATAGATGTCATTATTATCCCCATCTTACAGATGAGGAAACTAAGGATGAGAAAGGTTAAATGACTTGCTGCTTCAGATATTTACTAGCTGTGTGATCCTGGGCAAGTCATTTAACTTTTTTCACTCTCAGTTTCCTTATCTGTAATGTGAGAGATTGGGTTATATAACTTTCAAGTTTCCTTCTAGTTCTAAATCTATGATTCTCCTGTGCATCAGGCTCTTTGTTTACATACTAGGCACACAAAGAAACAATCCCTGCTCTTAAAGCATAGGGAATAGAGTGCTGGACTTATAGGGGTTCAAATCTCACCTCTGATACCTGTTAGCTGTGTGACCTTGGACAAATCATTTGATGTATTTGGGCCTCAGTTTCTTTACCTCTCAAATGAGGTTATTAGACTAACTGGCTTCTATGGTTCCTTCTAGCTCTAACTCTATTGTTCTATGGAATACGTACTATAATTTGAATTTAATAAGCTATTATTCTTTTTCATGTCTCTCATGAGAATTTTGACATCTTAGGGCAGGGTAGGGAACATGCAACCTGGAGGCCACATGTGGCCCTCTAGGTCCTCAAGTGTGACCCTGTGGATTCAAAGGGTTGCACTGAGGACCGAGAGGGACACGTGGCCTCCAGACCACAGGTTCAGGGATATAAGCCATTTTCCAAAGTAAGCACAGTAAACACTCTTCTATTTTTTTTAATTTAAAAAAATTTAACATTTGTTTTTAAAACTTTGATTTCCAGATTCTTTCCCTTCTTCTCTCTTCACCTACCGCCACTGGGAAGACAAGCAATTCAATATAAATTGTACATGTATAGTTACACAAAACGTTTCCATAGTAGTTACAGTGTGGAAGACTAACTGTATTTCCCTCCACCCTATCCTGCCCCCCACTTATTCTATTTTCTACTTTGAGCCTGTCTCTTTTCAAAAGTGTTTGCTTCTAACTACCCTCTCTCCCAGTCTGCCCTCCCTTCTATCATCCTCCCTTTTATTCCCTTGCTCCCTACTTTCTTGTAGGGTAAGATAGTCAATTGAGTGTGTATGTTATTCCCTCCTTAAGCCAACTCCAATGTGAGTAAGGTGGACCCATTCCCTTTTGCCTTCCTGTTCTTCTCCTCCATTGTAACAGTTTTCTCTTGCCTCTTTTATATGAGATAATTTACCCTATTCTATCTCTCCCTTTCTCCTTCTCCCAACATATTCCTCTCTCACCTCTTAATTTTATTTTTTAGATATCATCCCTTCATATTCAACTCATCCTGTGCCCTTTGTCTATATATACATGTGCACACATATACACACACTCACATATATATGTATATACACACGCCCTCCTATACATACATATATGTATGTATGTAAATATATACACACACACATATATTCCCTTCAACTATCCTCATACTGAGAAAAAGTCTCATGAGTTACAATGATTGTTTTTCCATGTAGGAATGTAAATAGTTCAACTTTAATAAGTTCCTTATGATTTCTTTTTCCTGCTTACCTTCTCATGCTTCTTTTGCTTCTTATATTTGAGAATCAAATTTTCTGTTCAGCTCTGGTTTTTTTTTTTATCAAGAATGCTTGAAAGTCCTCCATTTCATTGAATATCCATATTTTTCCCTAAAACATTATGCTCAGTTTTGCTGGATAGGTGATTATAAGTTTTATTCCTAGCTCCTTTGACCTCTGGAATATCATATTCCAAGCCCTTCAGTCCCTTAACGTAGAAGCTGCTAGATCTTGTGTTATTCTGATTGTGTTTCCACAATACTCAAATTGTTTCTTCCTGACTGCTTTTAATATTTTCTCCTTGACTTGGGAACTCTGCAATTTGGCTATGATATTCCTAGGAGTTTTCTTTTTGGAATCTTTTTCAAGAGGTGATTGGTGAATTCTTTCCATTTCTATTTTGCCCTCTGGTTCTAGAATATCAGGGCAATTTTCTTTGAGAATTTCTTGAAGGATGATTTCTAGGCTCTTTTCTTGATTGTAGCTTTCAGGTAGTCCAAATAATTTTTAAATTATCTCTCCTGGTTCTATTTTCCAGGTCAGTGGTTTTTCCAATGAGATATTGCCTTCTATTTTTTCATTTGTTTGGATCTGTTTTATAGCATCTTGATTTCTCATAAAGTCATTAGCTTCCATTTGCTTCAATCTAATTTTGAAGGAATTATTTTATTCAGTAAGCTATTGAAATTCCTTTTCCATCTGGTCAATTCAGCTTTTAAAGGCATTCTTCTCCTCATTGGCTTTTTGAGCCTCTTTTGCCATTTGAGTTAGTCTATTTTTTAAGGTGTTATTTTCTTCCGTGTATTTTTGGGTCTCCTTTAGCAGTCTGTTGATTCACTTTTCATGATTTTCTTGCATCACTCTCATTTCTCTTCCCAATTTTTCCTCCACTTTTCTTACTTGATTTTCAAAATCCTTCTTGAGTTTCTCCATTACCTATAAACAGTTCATATTTTTCTTGGAAGCTTTTGATGCAGGAGTTTCTGACTTTGTTCTCTTCTTCTGGTTCCATGTTTTGATCCTTCTTGTTCCCCCAAAAAGATTCTATGGTTTGATTGTGCTTCCTCTGTTTGCTCATCTTGCCAGCCAATTACTTGACTTTTGAGCTCTTTGCCACAGTAGAACTCTGCTTCCAGAGTAGAGAGAGTTATGTCCCAAATTGCTGGGGTTTTCAGAGTTGCCAGAGCTATGAGGAGGGCACCCTCTCTACAGCCACCATAAGCTCTGGCACACTGGCCAAACACCCCAGGACCACCACCCAAGACTGAGACCCAGATCCAAGCAGGTCAAAGCAAGAATGATTACCCTCTGAATGGTCACTTGGTCCCCCTACAATCTTTAGGCCAGGAGCTTTGGAGGCAGCCATGCTGCAGCAACTGCAGCTGCTTTTCATCTGCTACCTCTTACTCCAGGGGCAGGGGTTGGATTGTGCTCTTTTATCACTCAGTTCCAACAGAATTCCCCACTGACCTTTTACTTTCTCTTTGGTGTTTATGGGTTGAGAAGTCTGGAAACCACCACAGCTGCTGGTGATTCACTCTCCTGAAGTCTGCTCTGGCTGGTCTGTGCCTCTGGTCAGGGCTGCCCCAGGTCTGGGACCATGTGGCTCACAAGAGACTGTACTCGGCTCCCTGTCTGGTGCAATAGACACTTCCTGTCGGCCTGCCAGGCTGCCGTTAGTGGGAGATTTGTTTCTCTCTGTCACTTTGTGGGTTCTGTAGCTCTAAAATTTTAGAGTCTTTTTTTTTTTTTTTTACTGCTTTTGGAGGTGGTTGGAGCAGGAACTGAAGCAAGTTCCTGCTTTTACTCCTCCATCTTGGCTCTGCCCCGAAAACACTCTTCTGATTCACCTAATTCCCTTATTCATTTTTGTCTTTGATAGAATTAGTCAATCAAGAGTTAAGCAGCATGTATTAAGTGTGTACTATGGGTCAACCTTTGTTGCTGAGCCCTGGAGATATAAATAAAGGCAAAATGGACAAACAGCACCCCTCTCCCCAAACCAAACCCAAATAAACAAGATGGGCTCATTGTCTGATGCGAATGGCTACATAAAGATTGGTTAGTTATATACAGGATAATTTGGAGGTAATTTCCAAGGGAAGACCATAAGATTAAAAAGGCATGGGAAAGTCTTTGTGTAACAAGATGGGACTTTAGCTGAGAGCTGGAGGAAACTAGGAGGTAGAAATGAAGAGGGAGAGAGTTCTAGGCATTGGCAGACAGACAGTGAAAATACTTAGTCACAAGGTGGAGAATTTCAGACAAGAGAGAGCAAGGGGACCAGTTCACTGGATGCCAGAGTATGTGGGGGGTTGTAAGATGTAAGAAGACTGGAAAGTATGAAAAAAGCCAGGTTATGAAGGGCTGGGCTATAAAAGCCAAAAAGAGGATTTTATATTTGATTCTGGAGAAAATAGGGAGCCACTGGAGTTGATTGAATGGGGGGTAACATGGTCAGACTTGCGCTTTAGGAATAAAAGTCTTATTGGCTTTCTTCCTTTTTCATCTTTCAAAATAGTAAAACTATTAAATGAATAATGAAAAATTAATTCACTGGGGTCAATTGTATCCTTGCTATTACTGAAGCATTTTCTCACATGTTAAAATTGTATTAAACTTTCCTTCCTACTCTAATAACTCCTCTCATAGTGTTATAGGGTTGAAGGAAGATAATTCTTCTGGGCTTTCAGAAGTGACTTTACTATGAAATCCATGGCTATTAATGACCTTAAAAAAATACTACTTATAACACTGCTCTCCTTTAACTATTTTTTTGAATTACCAGTTATCCAAAGATTTAAAAAAAAATTTGTTGCTTATTAAAGATCTACTAAAAATTAATAGTGAGAGGCCTAGAAAATTTAGCTCTTAATATTTTCCTAATCTTTCAGTGAATTAACAGTGTTTTGCACATAGAACAGTTTTATTAAAATATTCTTTCAGAGCAATGGAAACAGTGTCTTATGAACAGTTAGGGTGATTGAGTCATGACCAGAGGTCTCAGGCTTGGTCCCCTAATCATGCTGGTGGTCTTTTGTTTGAGTATACTCAAACTTGTTGTTATCCCATCTAAAATTTGATTTCCAGAATTAGATACAGTGGTGTGTTGGTAAATATTTAACACGTGGCTCTTTGCGGGGTAGGGTGGGAGGGGAAGTATGCATGATACACTTTTAAGTATTATTAACATTTCTCCCTCACTTTAATAAATCTAGAAATCAATAAAACAATAAATCAATCCCTGATTTGTGGAGTCTGTGGGTTTCTGGAGTATATATGAACACACTGAAAATTTAACAATGGGCTCCCATGCTGGTTTTGACACACCCTTGACTAGACAAAATAATCACACTACTACTACTATTATAGGAGGTACTTTGCTAAGTGCTTTACAAAAATTATTTCCTTTGATCCTCACAACAACCCTCAGGGGTAGTACTATTATTATCCTCATTTTACAGTTGCGGAAATGGAGACAAACAGGTGTTAAGTGACTTACCCAAGATTACACAGCTAGTAAGTATTTGAGGCTGGATTTGAACTCAAGTTTTCTTCACTCTAGAACCAGAACTCTATTCACTGTTCCACCTAGTTCAGATGTTATCTGAGTAGCAGGACTATCGCCTGCTTCCTTCTGGATTCAACACAGACTAATATGGCATTAGTTTTTTTCTTGTCTTGAGCTTTCAACTAGTGATAATTTTACTGAGGCAAGGGATTGGGGAGGAAGGGCCTAGAGAAGTAGCCACTATGGGCTTAGGGATAAGGTAGAAAAGTCATTTTATGACACCCTAAGATTTCTACCTTGCTGAAAGTTTAGATGAAACGGGAATTCTGTTGTGGGGGGTAGTGGAGCAGAGAGGGGGACAGGGTGCAACTTCATATGATCAAGAAGAAAGAGTGAGCGTGTACAAATGCTTATAGGTGAGAGAGGGCAGAATGAAATAAGGTAACAGTTTGCATGAATATAGAATTCATAAAGAGGAATAATGTGAATTAAACTGGAGAGTCAGCTTAGATTTAATTTGTGGAGAGACTTGAATGCCAGGTTAAAGAATTTATATTTAATTTGGGAGGAAATGGATGGGTAGCTAGGTGGTTCAGTGGATAGAGCACTGGGCCTAGAGTCAGGAAGACTCCTCTTCCTCAGATATTTACTACCTATGTGACTGTGGGCAAATTACTTAACCCTGTTTGCCTCAGTTTCCTCATCTGTAAAATGTGCTGGAGAAGAAAATGGCAAATCTCTCCTGTTTCTCTCCTGAGAAAATCCCAAATGGGGCCATAAAGAGTTGGACATGACTGAAACGATTGAACAATAAGAAAATGAAGGAAAATGGAGAGGCATTTTTGAGCAACCGATGGCATGATCAGACATCTATTTATAAGGAAGATTTCTTAGACACATAGAGTCAAACACAGTAGCCATCCACTTAAGATCTGTTTTTAATAGAGCAGCAATGTGGTCTAATGCAGAGCTTAGAGTTTTTGCACTGAGACTCCTTTTTGCCTTTAAGAAACACTCATTGGCTTTGTGTGGCCTGAGGGCATGCGCAGTGCAAAGTGCACAAGCTTCCTGTTCAAAACCTAGGCTGCGGTGAAATTGAGTGGTGCCATTTCGGCAAGCACTGCCACAAACATTCCTCAAATGTTGGATTTTGAATTAATTTTTAGTCTTTGGGTGTTCAGAAACCTTTTACTGTCGCCAAATTTTTCATGACCCACAATTTAAGGAGCGCTGTTCTAATGGAGAGAGGTGAGGAAATCTGGGTTCTAATCCTGGCTCTGTTACTCTGTAATTGTGTGATTTTGGGTTGTGGTGCTTGGATTAGACTCTCTGGAAGAGTTATATTTCTTACTTCTAACCACCACAGTTCCTTATCTAATGAGGAATAGCATGAATGTCAGTGAGGTAATTTGATCTCTAACAGTCTTTGAGCACTGCTAAATAGCAATGAATAGGAGATAATAATTAGTCAATGATAGAATTCCAGAGTGATAAGGGACCTCAGAGGCTATCTACTTTACCTAACTTATACCTAAAAAAAGGAATCTTCTCTACAAGATCCTTGCCAAGTTGTCATTCAATCTAATGTTGCTTTTGATGGGAAACCTACTGCCTCCAATGGCAGCTCATTCCACTTTGGGCAGGTCTAACTGCGAGAAAATTTTTCTTCTTTTTAGACTAAATCTTCCTTGCTGCAATGTCTACCCATTGCTTCCAATTATGCATTCTGGAGCAAATAAAACAAATACCATCTATTTTCTCCCCTCCCACAATGAATACATTTTATTCATGACTTAAAAAAAATATCAGAATCATTTCCCAATATATGTCTACCGCTGTTTCAGCCCTTGGAACAAAAAAAAAAAAATGTAAACCAAAATCCAAATGAGAAAAAAAAAAATCACACGTCTGAAAGCATGTGTTATTCCATACCCATAATTCCCCATCTTCCTATAGAGATAAGGGAGGTATATTTCCTCTTCTTTTTTTTTTTCCCAAGACAAAGATTAGTCATGGCAATTAATCTGATTCTCAAGGGATTTTAGTATTATTTTCATTTACATCATTTTAATCAGTGTGTATTATTCTCTTGGTTTTGGTCTATTTACTCTGCAATCACCCAAGCAAGTCTTCCCATGTTTCTCTGAATTCTTCATTTTTTTAAAAATTTTCTTATGGCATAATAATAATCTATTATACTCACAAATTATAAAGTACTATTCATCCATTCCTCAATCAATGTACACCCTATTTGTTAAACTAAATATGGATTTTTGGACATCTATGGATATTTTATTTTATGTAGGGGACCTTTCTTTTTGTTATTGACTTCCTTGGTGTGTATGCACAATAGTGGATTGGCTGAGTCCAAGGGTATGAATGGTTTGGTAACTTTTCTTGGATAATTCAATATTATTATTATTTTTTTTAAAGCAATCAGGGTTAAGTAACTTGCTCAAGGTTACACGACCAGTTATTATTTCTGGGTGTGGTGCTGAGTATCTGAGCCCGGATTTGATCCAGGTCATCCCGACACTGGAGCCGGTGCTCTTACTAGCTGAGCCACCTGGCCACCCCTAAGCAATTGGGGTTAAGTAACTTGCTCAAGGTTACACGGCCAGGTGTTTCTGGGTGGGTGCTAAGTGTCTGAGCCCGGGATTCGATCTCCAGGTCTTCTCAACACTGGAGCAGGTGCTCTTACTCGCTGTGCTACCTGGCTGCCCCTCAATATTATTTTCAAGAATGATTAGACTAATTCATAGTTCTACCAAGTACATTGTATGCTTGTTTCCTTGTAACATTTCCACAATTGATTGTAGCTATCTTTTACCTAATTTCTTTTCTACATTTTTCTCATATACTTGAAGATGGCTATCATGTCCTCCATAACTCTTCTCTTTTCTAAGCTAAATATTGCTACTTTTTTCACCAAATCCTTACACAATATATTTTATCAGGCTGCTTACTGTACTGGTCAACCTCCCTGGAACTCAGAACTTAATATCACCAGAACAATATATAACCTTCCTTCCATGGGACATAACATGTCTGTTAATGCTGTCTAAGATTGCCATGACTTTTTTGGGGTAACATCATCATAACATTGAATTGTTTTGAGCATGTAGTCTCTTAAAATCCATAGTTCCTTTTCTCATAAATTATTGCCCAGTCATGTCTCCTTCATCTTATATTTGTAAAGTTGTTTGAACTTGTTGTAAGGAGGTAAATTTCAGTTCAGTTAAAGGAAAAGCTTCCCAATAATTTATTAGAAATTAAGTAGAATTGAAGATAGTAGGTTTCTCTTCCCTTTATGTGTATAGAGAGTGCGGGAGATATTGGTATATTTATCTGCTCCCTTAAACGTTGTTTGTCTAGGGGATAATTTTTTTTTATCTCTTTGTCATTTCTGGGGGTAGAGGGATTCCAAGCTTTATATTCAAGAGCTGACCACTTTCCCACCTAATACCAATTCACAATGAACACACATAGTAAATTGCAAAGAAACCCATTTGTCTAAATCATAGCAAAAAAAATCAGAGAAAGTATACACAGGAGAATATATACCAGATAATACAGAATAAAGGAGATCTCCTATCAGGAGAAAGATAACTCAACTCAGCCAAGAGTGTCTTTGATCTCATCCAAAAGAAAATTCCCTGAAGTTTCTAGAGTAGCAAGCTGAGAATGTGGACAGAATCGAAGTTGACCTCTTCCATCTTCTCTTGAAACTGGAAGCCACCTTGAGGCTCAAAGAAAACTTAAAGCTTGACCAGTCCCAAAGGGGAAAGTCCTAAAGGGGAATGACTGAGAACTGAAACTCAGTTCTTATCATCTCTACCCAACCCCTCACAGGCAGGGTCTTCACCTCCACTAATACAGAGAGTCCCATAGTAATGGGCTTTGCAGACAGAGAATGCATTCCAAAATCTTCATGTAGAGATTAGATGACCCCTTGTCAGTAATATTGAAGTGGTATAGTGTGAGATGGATTGATGACCTCTGCCAACTCTGAGATTTCATGATTTTTTCACTGTGTAAATAGGTATGTTATGCAAAGAAAATCCATGAGGCTTGGAGTTCTACTCATCAGCTATGTGGATGTGGAAAAGTCATTTAACCTTCTGAATCTCTGTTTCTTCTTGTGATAAATAGGGATTCAATTAAATATACATTTGTTAGGCACTTACTATGTTCAAGGCATTGAACTGGGTGCTAGTGATAAAAAAATTAACACAGAAAACAATCTGTACATTTAAACATCTTGCATTCTACTAGGATAATGATCTTTGAACTAAAATCAAAGAATCACAAAGTCTGGAAGAGGCCTCAGAGATGGTGCCATCCAACTTGTAGAGGGAACTCTTATTTAGTTCTAATATTGTCCTTGAATTGTCTTCCAGCCTTCTCCTGAAGATCTGAAATGATGGGGAAATTGCTGTCTCCAAATGTAAGCCCATTCTATTTTTTGAAGTATACTTATTTTGCAAAATTTTGAGGATCCAATGGGATAAATATAGGGGTGGATTGAAGACAGCTTCTACTGGCCATGGAAAACTAATTGTTAAATTTTCATTATTGAACTTTACACCTTGGAAATCAGCAAATGCTACAAATAATGGCTTGATTTGTTTTGTTAATTGTCTAGATTTAAGAAAATGATAGAGGAAATGTTAATAATGAAGATTAAAATAAAAAATATGGTCTGAGTTCAATTTTTTGAGTCATTTTTAAACATTTACCAGCATATCACTGTATAGATAACATGTGAAAAGTGCTTTGTAAATGGTAAACTACCATATGAATATGAGCTATCATTCATGAAACAAAATGACAAATAAGGTCATTTAGAGAAAGATCTGTATCCACTCCATCAGTTTTGAAAGAAAATAGCAGTTTTACTGAAATAATAGAATGAACATGCCATGACTGTCCCAGGTTTTAGCTGCTATACATCAAATTTGGTGAGTAAATTTGAGATTCTTTTAGGCAATGCCAACAATCCTGATCACACGGTAGATGATTTGGTATAGGAAATGTCCTCTTGTCTTCACTTATTGCCTCCTGAGACACACACTTCTGCCTCTCTGACAGTCCTATTGTAGACTACTTACTCACTCAGAGAAGCAGAGGTGAATGGAAGCTGACAGCATGCTTTAGCCTAAATTGCAAAGACATTGTCTGGCTATTCAAGGCAAAACCTGAGTTTACATAACTGCCCAGCATTACTTCTGGTTATGTAAAATGGGAATGAATATCTCAATCCTGGATCAAAAGCTTCCTCCACATGAATGGTTCAGTTAGAAGGAAAAAACACAACAAGGCTGAACTGTGCCAATGAAAGCATGCCTCAGTTCACATTCTGCTTTGTGAAAGAGCAGAAAGACACATGGGGAGTGTGCATGGGGCACATTGGGACATCAGATCAGTGGAAAAAAATAAGCATGGAAAATGTGGGGGAGAGTAAAAGATGAGTCAAAAGCGAGATACTCAATCATAAGGACCTGGCAAACTTTCAAGGTAAGCTTTACAAAAGGGGAAATGAAATTCTTGACCAAATGGTCTAAAAATTAGGAAGCTAAAATTCACTTTTGGTCTGTTCAACCCAATTCAGGATAACTTAAACAGTATTTGTTGAGAGTCTACCCTGTGCCTAGGCCTGGGCTAGATGTTTTTGAGGAGCTAAAAGAAACCTATGATCCAGTGATTGATTTCAGAGAATTTATAATTTTTTTTAAGGAGATAAAACTTGCACATGCAAGAAACAGAGAATAATCCAAGGCAATATTTCATAAAGAGTCAGCTTGAATAGAACCTCTGGCTGAACTGTGTGATATAGACAAGAAGTGCTGAGTTGTCTGGATGGAAAGAGATCAGTGTGGGCAACACTCTGAAATGAGTTAAAGTTGGTCTTGTGGGAGTAATTTAGAGTGAATATGGCAGAATTGGGGCAGCTACGTGGCATAGTGGATAGAGCACTGGGCTTGGAATCAGGAAAACTCATCTTCCTGGGTTAAAATCAGACCTCAGACACTTACTAGTTGTGTGACCCTGGGCAAGTCACTTTACTCTGTTTGCCTCAGTTTAATCATCTGTAAAATGAGCTGGAGAAGGAAATGGCAAACCACTCAAGTATCATTGCCAAGAAAACCTCAAATGAGGTCATGAAGAGTCAGATGCAACTGAACAATAACAAAATGGTAGAATTATTGTGGTAGGAAATTCAGTTGCAAGTTTCTAAAATGGTTCCTGTGAATCAGAATTTTCTAAATGTGTTTCTGTTCACAGTAAGGACTGGGAAGTTGGAAGAATGAATCCCATCTATGAAATTCCAATTACTTGAAAATGAACATCATAGGGAACTGACTAGCAAATTGGAAAAAGAGGAAAGGCATGTCAACATATAAATTAGAGGCTACAAAGTCATCAGGCACAAAGCCTGTAATGCAGCATAATGATAATAGGGCTGATAAGGAAGGGAGGGCAATAAGCTTTGTGAATCCAACTCTAACATACATATCAGTAGTTTGTTTAAATGAACAAGCTACATTATTGTGAAGTTACATTTCCTTTGCTAAAGCTAATAAGCTTAAACCAGATCAATTTTCAGAAAAGATTTGGGACTAGAATGTAAGCCCCATTATTTCAAAAGCCTTTCCAACAGGCAGTTGCGGGGGGAGGGGGGTCAGCATTTTTTGAGAAAATTGAGAGGAGTTAGTAGACTTAGTTTAAGAAGAAAATTCTCTAGAAGACAGAGAGAAAGGAGATGAGCAAAAGCTTTTTTTGGAGAACTGTCTTGACTCTTCTTTTATGAGGAAACATTATTAAAAGAATCTTATGAAGAGTGGACAGAGATTGTTCAGAGTGAAATCTTAAGAGAAACTGAAGAGTCTATTTACCTTTCCTTGCTAGAGAGAAGCCAGAAAGAAGATGGAAGGACTTTCTAACTTTCTAACAATAATTTAGGAAATTATTGTAACCTTGATCTTGAAGAGAATTATTGAGAAGAGACTTTATTTGGTGTCTTAAGTTAATTGAATGAAGTCAGACTGCATTTTCAGAAGTGAAGAGAAGTCATCTACTGTTACAATGATGGTTTGAGGTGATTTTGGCTGTCATTTTTATGACATAATCAAGACTATATAGCTAAGACATCATAAACATTCATCTATTTTTATTGCCTTCATAATTAATAAATTATATGCAAGATGTCCCAAAAATATTTGTGCAGTTTTAAATTATTAAAGCTTAAAACTGCGTAGTGTCCCAAATATAGGGTGTTCTAGAAGTCTTTGTGCATTTTTAATTTTATAGATTAAAATGACACTAAGAATCTTGGGATATCCTGTATGTAGTCACTTTAGGATTTAATCCTGGGAAGCTAGTTATTGTTATACACATATAATAGATATATTTTCATATAGATAGAGATAGGGGCAATTATTTATGAGCAAAGTTATTTCTTTAGGGGGTGGCTATGTGGCGCATTGAGTAAAGCACTGGCCCCAGAGTCAGGAGGACCCAAGTTCAGTTCTGGCCTCAGACACTTAACACACACACACACACACACACACACACACACACACACACACAAACTAGCCATATAACCTTGGGCAAGTTACTTAACCCCAATTGCCCTCCAAAAGGCAAAAATATATATATATATATATATTTATATATTTTTTTCAGTTTATTAAATTAATAATACTTGATGTCATTGGATGGGCTGTGGGTTCAGAGCTTATTTGATTGATTGAGAGAGGCTGAAATTTAATATCTAATGAGGAAATGTCTAAACATGCCCCTAGATTACCCTAGAACTCTGGATTATAAGATTAAATATGGGAATGAATCAAGTAGCAGGTTGAGGAATCTATAAAGCAGAGTGGTGGACCATGTATACCTTGTTACCTTAAGTTATGATTGTTGTTTAGTCAGTTAGTCATGTCTGACTTTTTGTGACCCCATTTGGGTTTGTTTTGGCAAAGATATTGGAGTGGTTTGCCTTTTCCACGTCCTTTCCTGACTCTAGGCCCAGAATTCTATCCACTGTACCACCTAGCTGTCTCTATGCTATGATTACTATTGCATTTTATATCATACTTAGTGATTTGTACTGTAGTATCATAACCATGTGAAAGCCACAATTCTGCCATTATCAGTGATTTGTAAATATTGGGGAAATTGATTAGGGGAGCTTTCTGATCAATTTGCTGAATGTACTTCTACAACTACTGAGCATGTACCATCCTGTGACCATCTTTTTAGGAAGATGAAGACAACACAAAAATGGATTCTAGTAAATAGACCTCTTCCTAAGTTGATGGGCTGCCTGATACTCTTGAGAGATGGTCAGTCCAGAACCATTCTTATTTTTCAGTCAGTCAATCATCTTGAGGCAGCCCCTTCCCACTGAAAACCAAACTGTTGTTGTCTTTGTCTCTTAACAAGGAATCATTGAGCTGTTCCATATTCTGTAGGAGAAGAGGGATACTCAGCAAACTGATCAGCTCCCTTAAACTAGAAGGCATGCACATAGACCACTGAGACTAAATTGTTAAGATTAGAAAATAGAGCTAATTTTTTTCTTATGACTTATGACACTGGTGTCCTTACTGTGCTCACACAAGACACTTCTCCTGACTTCAGGCATTTTCCCTGGCCACTCCCCATGCCAAGAATTTGCTTTCTCCCCCTTTCTCTCTCTCATAGTCATCATCATCATCATCATCATCATCATCATCATCATCATCATCATCTTCTGTTTCCTGTCTTTCAAGTCTCAGATAAAATCTCACTTTTTTCAGGAGGTCTTTCCTATTTCCCCTTAATTCTTGTGTCTTCTCTTTTTATCTCCCATTTATCCTACAAAATATGTATTTTGTGCATACATAGTTGCTACCTTGAGAACAGGAACTCTTGTTTTTTTATTTTTGTCTTTCTATGCATCCCCAGTACCTGACCTGTCATAAGTACTTATTGACTTGTTAACTCAGCCTTGGACACTCAATACCTTCCCTCCTTCCTTAGCCTCCTGTCCTTTGATTGGAGGGCTGAAGGGTAGGCACTAAATTCCTCCCACAGCTTTCCATTATAGGAGGGGAGGTA
Organism: Petaurus breviceps papuanus; assembly: GCF_028583685.1. Classification (NCBI taxonomy): domain Eukaryota; kingdom Metazoa; phylum Chordata; class Mammalia; order Diprotodontia; family Petauridae; genus Petaurus; species Petaurus breviceps. The sequence goes on from NW_027186390.1 coordinate 1,355,010, forward strand.
ACTGGATTTCCAGCTTACTTTACTTTCCATCTGCAGCTCTGGTTGGTTTCTCCACTTCTTTTTCTTATTTGTATCCCCAGAATTTAGCATAGTGCTTAACAGATAGTAGGTTCTTTTTTTTCCTATTTTTTTTTAAATAATTGGGGTTAAGTAACTTGCTCAAGGTTACACAGCCAGTTATTTGTGGGTGTGGTGCTGAGTATCTGAGCCCGGATTTAATCCAGGTCATCCCGACACTGGAGTCGGTGCTCTTACTCGCTGTGCTACCTGGCCACCCCCAGATAGTAGGTTCTTAATAAATGTTTTTGAATTTTACGTATTGATTCCTGTCCTTCCTAATAGGTTTAAAAGATTTGGACAAAACAAACGAAAGTGCTTGTATTTTCTGGGAGATCTCACTGTAAAAGAACTAGAAAAGGTCCTGCCTTATTTCTATAATGCAGAGATCAGAGTAGCAAAATAGAAAAAAGAAATTCTTTTGATAGTGAAATCACTTATAAGTTTACAAAGTGTGTGTGTGTGTGTGTGTGTGTGCGCGCGCACACTCCTACATTAGAATTTTCTTCTTAAGGGTTTGGATTACATTAGTAATGGACCCTGTAATGGAAAAGTAGTGGCACTTTTTATACATAGGCAATTGGTACTACAGGTCTCTTTTTAAATGATGTGGTCTTTCAATTAGAAGTATTCACTGATCATATTTGACTTAATCCTTCAGTATTGCTGTAGTGACTTGTCTTTGGCAATATTAGAAATTTTTCTTTGAAATAACAAAGATAGGAAAAGTTTCTGGATCAGAGAAAAAAATCTCAACCTCATTTATTTTTTAGGAAAGTGGGATACTAAGGAATCAGAATGGATTTCATTGAAATCCCTAGGTTATCCTATTACATTTAACCTAATCTCCTACCAAGTCTTTACCTTATTAAGAAATAGGAGTAATAAGTAGAAATGTTAACTCCTTCAGAAAAGGGACAATTTGTTTTTTCCTTTGTATTCCCAGTTGGGTTGTTTTGGACTATTGTCTAAAATTGTGACTTGCACATAGTAGGTGCTTTTTTGGAGTTAGATCAATTTACATTTTTGTTTACTTTTCTCTATACTCTACATAGTCTCTGCTGGAGGGGATGACAAAGTGAAAGGAGCCAGGAAGAATATTTAGGGCAAAGAAAGAGCAGGATACAGAAAGTTTCTGGATAATATACAAACTGGATAGTAAGCTCTGGAATAATCAAGAGTTGTATTTGAAATGTATTGTTAATTCAGAAGAATGCCAGATGGTTCAACTCTTCTATGAAAACCCAATCTAATGGTATTTATACACAGAGTGAAGTGTGGTTTTTTTTTAAACAATTGAGGGTTTTAATTCCAGCTTAGATAGATAGACTGTAATTTAAAGCTATTAAGAATGGCTCAGCCTTCAAAGCAAACTCCAGATTGTTTAATTAGTCATGCAAACCACTGACTGTTACCCATAATACAAGAAACTAAACTGTTTATTAGTTTTTTGAGCTAAATTAAGCCCCCCTTCATGTTTTCATAAAGGCTGAAGTCCATTTTATTTTTGTCTCTGCATTCACAGCAAATTGTGTTCACCAATATCTGAGTTCTGAATGAAAAATCTCTCTTTTTATATAAGATCAGAAAAATCTGATTCATCAGGGATATAATGAACTTAGGAATGATTAATCACAGTCGGCAAAAGCTTTGTGGTGGGGGCTAGGTCGGAAAGAAGCTGTCATTAAGGAGGTACCTTCTAGATGACACTGGCAAGAAAGTATCACTAACCAGGGCTCAAAAGCCCATCTATTCAATACCAATCTATCCTGATATTTAAGAATAAGATTGATGGAATACTAAACTCTAGTGCTAGGGGAATCAAGATTGTAGATTACACAAAGAATCCAGATACTTCAGTTACAAGGTGCATGTTTGTGTATTGGAGGGATTCAGGACCACACATGCAATATCCTCCCATAACTCAAGGTGGGGGGAAGGACCTTTGGTGGCTTAAGAGCTAGCTATCACTTTTAGCTCACACATATCCTAGTATAGCATTTAGTTCTATTGAAAAATATTGTGGAAGGAGAAAAAAAAGTCTTCTTAGTGTCTCTGAAAGACAGTATAATCTCTTAGGATATGAGATATTTTTTTCTTTCTTTGTAACCCTATGACTTAGAAAGCATTGAAAAAATACTTGTCGATGACTTAATAAATTCAATCTTCCAACTCATTTTCCAGAGAACCTATCAAATATCATTTGCATATATAAGAAAAGGAATAGAAGAGATTAAGAAAGAGATAGGAGAGCTAAATCATTTCCTAATCCTCACTGTGCTATCCTTGTTGAGAAAGTTCACAATATCCCTAAAGTGATCTTTTGTGTTAACTTTAATATACCTTTGTTGTCATACAGATGATATCTTTTTGGATATTTCATGTGAGAGCTGCAGACCATTTTTCTTGTTAGGGATGTAATGTTTCTTAGGATGGTTTCTCCTTGGTGCCATTAATATGAATATTCCCCTCAAGAGATTACTTCCAAGTTTGGAGATCCTGTTTTTAGACATAGAAGGCAGATGGTGAACACAGGAATGCAAAGAATGACAAGAATCCCTGAAAGCCCAGAAACTGAACATTGGCTTCCAGTATAGAAACTGTCCTTGTCCCTTTCTACTTATTTGGGGAACCTGAAGAAGGAAATGATTGGCTCTGACTTTTGGATTTGCATCTAGCAGAGCTCTAGGCACAGTGCCTTTTGCATATTAGATGGACTAATTTCTGCTCCACAACTCTTTCCCAGGTAAATCTGGTTAAGCATAATTAGGCAAGAACATTAGCATCTACCTGATTAAAAACTTGAACAAACTAGATGGGTATTAAGGGCCAAGTTCATAGCCTCAGTTCTACATTTCGAATTTTCACACACTCAGATTAGGAGACACAAATTAGGTAATATCTATAAACCCTTAGAGATAGGGAAATAGCATGCCTTGCTGGACTGTTTGAATTGCTCTGTATTAATACCAAAGAGACATTTTTAAAAATATTGGTCCTTGGTGTCCAACTTAACCAATGAAGTCTAACACCATCTAATTTAATACCTGAGATATTTCAAATATACAGCTTGTATAGCTGAAAGAGCTCACTATCATATAATAATGATTCTGTTTCACAATCCTCCCACCCATCTATTAGTAGGACTTTTTGTTAGGAGTCTTTTGAGAAGGTCATTAGATGCAATCTTTTGTCAGATAAATTTGTAAGATGTAGCTCTAGTTTGACTTTGGACATTGGATTAACCAGAGGAACCCATAAGAGTTCTGTTTATTTGTTTGTTTTAAGGTAAATTAAGTATAAGGTAGGGTAGAATGCAGAATTCGTTTTGCCAATTCAACAATCAATTCTCACATAACTCTGGACTTGAAGTTCAAAAAACCTGGGTTAGTATCTTACCCTCAAACCCTTACTAGTTGCTTGACCCTGCGCAAGTCATGAAGCCTGTCTGAAAATCTGTTTCCATAGCTATATAAAATGAGAAAAATAATAGCACCTTTCTTCACAAGATTGTTTCGAGAATCAAATGGGGTATATGTATCTTACCTGAAAACCTTAAAGCACTACATAAATGTCAACTATAATTAATTACTCTTACCATAGTCATTTGCAAGTTAAATGTTTATTGAAAGACCTTAACATCCCATGACATTGTTCATTACTTGTAAAATGCTAAGGCAAATCTGTGATATCCTTGGTTCAAAGATGCTATTTAGATACAATATATGCTCTTGTAAGAATCTGTACTCTATAAAATTTCACTTAGTTTAGTGATGCAGATTGTACCTACATCATCCCAAAACAAAACAAAAATAACTGGCTAATTATGTCACCTCAGTCAGTTAACAAATTAAGTTGTTGGGAAACTGAGTCAAAATGGTTCTTTTACTGAATTGACTTCTTTTTGATTGGGCGAATTGTCAGAGTTAGTTGGGGGATTCTCATTTTGAAACTGAACATTTTCCCACTGGACTAATTTTGGGATCACTACATAATTTTAAGAGAAGCTACTTTTAAATTCCCTGAATCCTTTGGATAATTGAGATGGGATTCTAATGGGAAAGTCCCTCAGTACATGTGTGGAGTGATAGGATAGGAAGGCATATAGGAGTCAAACTCTTGGGGGAGTTAGAAGGTGAGTCCAGGGCCTGGGGTAGGTAGGAAAAGTTAAAATCTGAGTCAGAGTTTGATGGAGTTGAGGGTGGAGAGAATCTCAAACAGATGATGATGATGATGACAATGGCGATGATGGTGTAGGATGTTTTATCCTCGCTTAGTCTCAGTTTCCTTAATTTTAAAATGAGGAAGCTGAAGTAAGTCATCTTTAAGCTTTTTTTCTTAGGGTTATTGGGAGTAGCAGAGAAGAGATGGAAAGACAGGTCAGTGAATTCCCAGTCTTGAGAGTATTTGGGTCTGATGAATCTGCTTCTGGAAGTAAGTGAGGATGTGGAGTGGAAGGACCTTGCACCCTACTCCAGAGCAAGTCCAGGTATTCTCTGATTATCTGCTGTCTGCTTACAGCATAGTGAAGAAAAACCTTTTAGCTGACTGCTAAGCAAGAACTACAAGTGCATATGAAAAGCCTCAATAGAGAGGTTCATGTTCTGTTCTTTTGGTGGGCCCTGAAGTATAAGGATGATTATATGAACTCTGCAGAGATGGTGGGAGTGGGGGAGGAGGGAGTGGAGAATGTCTTTCACTCCAACAGAGATGACCTATGAACAGATGGCTTCCTAGGCAAGCCTGTGTCTGAAATGCAGCTTTCTCCCATTTGTGGCTTCTTTCCTTTTGTAAAAGTCCTTGTGAACCCTGGAAAGGTCAGAGGAGCAGAGATTTAGTGATGGGAGTCCATATGATTTTGCTGCAGAAAGGAAAGATAGTTTCTTCTAATTTCTCTTTTAATGGCAAATCAAAAGGTCATTTCATCACCCAAGCTTATAGTTTACCAATTTCAAAGGTCCAGAATTTATCAATTAGCTCTCCTGAGCTGGAATCTGATATCTTAGACAAGGTAATTGTTTTTCAACCTTGTTTTGCAGTCTCTTTGTTTTGGTACATTTTCACAGGCCATCCTCGTTTATCCCTACCTTTATCTCTGTTTATAGAAATCATTCTCTTTCTTTTCCATCCTTCATGGCTCTCTCTGATGAAACCCTTTTCACCCCTCCCTAAAGTAATCTCTCTCTGATTAAATTGTCCTAGAGGATGTTAAATTTCTCCTTTCAATTCAACTGATCTCTTATTAAGTCCCTACAGTGTGCCAAGGAGCTGTGTTAGACTTGAGGACACAGAAACAAAATAGTCTCTACTCTCAAGGATGTCATATCTCATATTCTGCCTTCATATGTATGTACATGCCATGTTCTCTTATTAAACTGGAAACTCCTTGAGGGTAGGAAGTACATCATTTTCATATTTAACCCATAGCTCTAAGGACAGTGCTTTAATAGGCACTTAACATTTGTTAAATTGAATTCTCTCTTAAGAAACAAAAAAGACATATATGGATGGCTAAGACAATCTTGCAAACCCCCTACTTGGAGAGAAGAAAATTGACTCTATTCAGTGATTCCCTTGAAATGTACCATCATAGTTTTCAGGACAATTTCCAAATTAATTTGTAAAGTATAAAAATCTGACATACTCTGAAGAAGGAAAGCACATGAATACATTCATAAGATTATTATAGTTGATTAAATAGAATAGGTTTTTGAAGCTCACTAGTTAAGTTTAATGTACCATGGTTGATGCTTAGGAGTAGGTATAGCTCAATAATTTGAAAAAGGAAAAGGAATCAGTTAAAAAAATAATATAAGCAGTAGCTCTTGGCTTTGCTGTTGATTTATTTCCTATTTACACTTGGGCAAGTCATTTAACTTCTATGTTTACATTTTCCTTACCTCTATTTACAGGTTTGTAGGAAAAATTAATCAATACCAAGAAATTACTATGTAAGTGCTGGATTACATTTGGGAAGTTGTACAGGGCTTTCAGTGACGCCAAGCTGTCCTCTGCAATAAAACATCCTCTTTTTAGTATCAATATTCTTCCAATGACTTTATGTGGTTGTGAATCATGGAATTCTACAAATCTGCACAGTGGGTTGTGCAAAACTGACCCATTGCTGAATGGTCTTGGAATTTTAGAATAAAGTGAAAAACCAGTAGTCCTTTGCTTTATGATCCAGGTTGGGGTAGGGAAAAGTTTACCTATTTAAATAACAAAGAGCTTCCATTTCTGGTCTCTTTGGCTCTAACTCTAGATGGCAAGATGTGACTTTGGTGAGGGCTAAGGAAGGATAGGGTACTTCTCTAGCCTGGTATCAACTAGGTGGCCCCATTCGTATGGCAGCTCGTGATGGGGGCTGCAATGAGGAGAGTTGGTCTGGGTCTCTGGCAACTTTTGCTTCTTTGTGCTTTCTTTCCTTGAGCAGATAAACTGATGTGTGTGGAAAGTCCCAATATCTCTGAGTTTGGTGGCAGCGGTGTTCACTGGTACAGCCTCTGGTTGCAGTTTTTGTAGCGGCAATAGCATTTTGGGGGAAAAGGAAACATCTTCTTTGGACAGGACTGCCACTCCAAAGAAGACTGACCCAACCTTGGCTGTTTGATTCAGCAGTAGTCAGTTGAGGTAAAGTACAAATTACCTAATTAGTGCCATTGCAAAAATTATTTATTTTCTGATGCAATTTAGCTATTACCTTCCAAACCAATTGTAGCCATAGTTGAAGGTACAGCTGAATTCTGTTCTAGTAGTTCTGTTCATGTAGGCTGTGATTCTTTTATATTTAGCACTTTTTTTGTGAGTAGGAATAAGTTAACTGTTCCAAACCCAATTTATGTTTTACATTAAATACATTTTTATTTCCGCCTTTCTGGGGATACTCAAGACTTGTGAGCCATAGATTTTCTTATAATTAAAAGATGTTATGCAGGAAATACATACATGTGCATATACATGTATGAATATAATATAGATATACAATATATATGTATAGATGTATCTAAATTTGTGATTTTATTGGGATTAGGAAATCCCAGTGAGAAAACTTTCTTTATAATGAAGAAAAGCACCTGTTCTATAATTTATATTTTAAGGAAATTATCTGTGGCACTGAGTGGTTAACTGTTTTGGCTAGAGTCATACAGTTAGTGTATTTCTAAGATGGGGCATAAACCTAGGTCTTCTGTTTGCCATTTTTTCATTCATCATGGAAAGGTTACTTCTTTCAGGTTGTGTTAAAGGCTGAAAAAAACTGGAGCAGAGCAAAGTCTAATGCTTTGCTGATCAGAAAGTTTGTGGTCCAGTGATATAGAGACAGTAAAAGATAACAGATAGTGATTTACTGATACCCACGGGATATAAAAAGACCTAAAGGAAGGCCCCTAGTATATTGAGTAAATGCTATGTGGAAAATTTTAGAGACAAAAAGGATAACAAATCACATAGATTGAGAAAACATTAATAGATTATAATATGTACCACTGTAAGAGAAACCAACATTGAGAAGTATTCATAAATATTCAAAGACAATGTTTAATGAATAGTTACATTTGGTGTGGAAAGAAGGTACAGGAATACTCCAGATAATGTCCGCCCTAGTAATGTTTTTTCATAATTACATGATAAATGAATTATTATCAAACACAACAGTAATGTAACAAAACTTTGTGATAATGTTATTCAGTTGACAGTTGGAGACTTAAATTGAAGGCCCAGTTAAGTAAATTAGCTACCTCCTGCAATGTTTCTCTATCTCATGCCATGTGTTTGCAAAGCTAATCGATGATGTCAAGTGGGATAGCACAAATATTTACAAAAGCCATTTTAAAATGCTTATTTAAAAAAATAAAGCTTAAAAACATGTGTTTAGCATTTTATTGGACTTGGAACTGAAAAGATGGCCTTTTATTTAATCTTTTTTATTCCATTTGGATTTTACCCAGCTTGTTACACCCCTTGAAGCACTTTTTGATAGTTGTAGCAAATACTACAGAGCATGTATGTTATCAAGAGTGGATCTTGTAATCTAAGTGAAGCTTTGATTAGAATAAATGTTTTCAGATATTCTAGTAATCTTAAATAAATGATACAAGTACACGGTGTTAATAAAAAGCAGTAAATCAGTCAAATAACTCTGCTAACTTCCGAAACTTCTGAGAGACTGCAACCAGGAATTTATGAATGTCACCAACATTTTAGCCACATTGAGCATATGGAATTGGTTGGGAAATACACTTTTAAGTGTGAACAATGCCGTGGACCAGAAATATGCCTTAGCCTTTCTGACATTACACAATCAATTTTAATCAAGAGGTAGGAAATTATGGGCATGTGAAATGGAGAGGGCAGGAAAATTATGAGCATTTGAAAGGGGCAGACCCCTCTGTATCAATAACATTCACAAGTAGCAAATAAGTATTCTGAGAGGTCAGACCCAGTCCCATTTGGTATGTATACCGTATAGTGTAGTCTTTAAAAAAAATTGTTTTCTTAAGTATTTTCCTATTACATTAAACTTTTTAATATCTATTTAAAAAAATTGAGTTCCAAATTCTCTCCCTTCAGCCCCTCCCCACCCATTAAAAAGGCAAGCAATATGATATTTATCATACATACGAAGTCATGTAAAATATATTTCTACATTAGTCATGTTGCAAAAGAAAAAAATGCAAAAAAGGCAAAAAATAAAGAAAGTGAAAAAAGTATGTTTCAGGTTGCTCTCAGAGTTTGCTAGTTGTCTCTCTTTGGGGTGGATAGCATTTTTCATTATGGGTTCTTTGTAATTGTCTTGAATCATTGTACTGATCAGAGTAGCTAAGTCTTTCACAGCTGCTCATCATTACAATAGTGCTTTTACCATGTATAGTGATCTGTTGGTTCATTCTGCACCAGTTCATATATATCTTCCCAGGTTTTTCTGAAACCATCTTGCTCATCATTTCTTATAACAAAATAGTATTTCATCATAATCGTATAACACAACTTGTTTAGCCATTTCCCAAATTCATGGGCATCCCTTCAATTTCCAAATTTTTGCTACCTCAAAAAGAACTGCTATAAATATTTTTGTACAAATAGGCTCTTTCCCCTTTTCTTTGGTCTTTTTAGGATATAGACCTAGTAGTGGTATTGCTGGGTCAAAGGTTATGCACAGTTAAGAGGCCTTTGGGCATAGTTTCAAATTATTCTCCAGAATGGTTGGACCAATGCACAACTCTACCAATAGTGCATTAGTGTTTTTCCACATTTCCTCTAGCATTTGCCATTTTCATTTTCTGTCATGCTACCCAACCTGAGAGGTATGAAGTGATACCTCAGAGTTGTATTAATTTGCATTTCTCTAATCACTAGTGATTTAGAGCATTTTTTTTTCATGTGACAATTTATAGCTTTGATATTTTCTTCTGAAAACTGCCTGTTCATATCCTCTGACTATTTGTCAATAAGGGAATGTTTTTTACTTTATTTTATTTTAAAAATTTGTCTCAGTTCTCTTTAAATTTGAGAAATCAGGCCTTTATAAGAGAAAATTGCTGTAGAATTTTCTCCCATTTTCCCTGCTTTCCTTTTGATTTTGATTACATTAGTTTTTTAGTGCAAAACCTTTTTAATTTCATGTAGTTAAAAATATCCATTTTGCTTCCTGTGATTCTTTGGTCATAAACTTTGCCCTTACCATAGATCTGACAGGCAAGTTTTTCAGTGCTCCCTGAGTTTACTTAGCTATCATCCTTTATGTCTAAATCATTTCTTCATTTTGACTTTATCTTTTGCATACAGTATAAGATGTTGGTCTTTGCCTAGCTTCTATCAAACTATTTTCTAGTTATCTCAGAATTTTTTGCCAAATTGTGAATTCTTGCCCCTAAAGCTTTGATCTTTGGATTTATCAAACACTAGATTTCTATGGTCATTTACTACTGTGTATTGTGTACCTAATCTAATTCTGATGCTCTTCAACTCTATTTCTTAGCCAGTACCAGATTGTTTTCCTGATTATTGCTTTGAAATATGGTACTGTCTTTCTTGACAATTTTTTTCCCATTGATTCCCTTGATATTCTTGACATTTTGTTCTTCCACATGAATTTTGATATATTTTTTCTATTTTTATAAAATAATTCTCTGGAAGTTTGATTGGTAAGGCACTAAATAAGTAAATTAATTTAGGTAGCATTGTCATTTTTATTTTATTGGCTCAATCTACTCATGAGCAATTGATATTTCTCCAGTTGTTTACATCTGTGATTATTTGTGTAGAATTTTGTTCATATCGTTTTTGTCTTGGCAAGTAGACTTTATGTTGTCTTTATTTTAAATGAAATTTCTATCTCTTTCTGTTGGGTTTTGTTGGTAGTATCTTTGCTAATGATTTGTGTGAATTTATTTCATATCCTATGACTTTGTTAAAATTGTTAGTTATTTCAACTAGTTTTTTTCTTGATTCACTAGGATTCTCTAAGTATGCCATCATGTCATCTTGCAAAGATAATTTTGCTTCTTCAATACTCTTTTTTATTCCTTTGACTTTTCCTTGATTTTTTTTTTCTTGGCTTATTGCTACAACTAGCATTTCTAATATAACACTGACTAATAGTGGTGATAATGTTTCATCCCTGATCTTATTGGGAGAAGACTTCAAGTTTATCCCTGTTATAGATAATGTTGCTTTTGGTTTTCAGATAGGTATTGCCTATAATTTTAAGAAAGGGGAATGAATGTTGTAGTTTGTAAAAAGTTTTTTTCTGCATCAATTGACCTTATATGACTTTTGTTGGTTTCATTATTGATATGGTAAATTATGCTTATAGTTTTCCTAATATTGAAACAGCTTTGCATTCCTGGTATAAATCCTAACTGGACATAGCATGATCTTTATGATATATTGCTTTAATTTCCTGGTGACTATTTTATTTAAAATTTTTGTATCAATATTTATTGTGAAAATTAGCCTATAACTTTCTTTCTCTCTTTTTATTTACCTGGTTTAGGTGTCAAAACCATATTTGTGTCATAAAAGTAATTGGTAGGATTCTTTTGCCTAATTTTCCAAATAGTTTATATAGTATTGGTTTTGATTGTTCCTTAAATGTTTGGTAGAGTTCACTTATAAATCCAACTGGTTCTGAGTATTTTTTCTGAGAGAACTCATTTATGGCTTGTTTAGTTTCTTTTTCTAAAATAGGGCTATTTAACTATTCTATTTCCTCTTCTGTAATTTGGGGGTGATGGTGGTTACATTTTTGTAAATATTCATCCATTTCATTTAGATCGTCAGCCTTACTGGGACATAATTGAGTAAAATGACTCCTAATAATTGCTTTAATTTCTTCTTCATTGTGTTGCATAAACCCTTTTCATTTTTGATACCGTTAATTTGATTTTTTATTTTTTAAAATCAAATTAACCATTAATTTATTTAATTTATTTTTGTTATTTTTTTTTACATTAAAGTCAGATCCTACTTTTATTGATTAGTTCCATGTTTTTTTCTTTACTTTAAATTTTATTAATCTTTCCTTTGATTTTCAGGATTTCCATTTTGGTGTTTAATTGGAGATTTAAAATTTGTTTTTTCCTAGTTTTATTATTTTTTTTGTTTGCATGTCTAATTATTGATTTGCTGTTTCTCTTTTATTAATGTATGCATTTAGAGATAAATTTCTCCCTAAGTACTACTTTGGTTGGGTCTCACAAATTTTGGTGTGTTGTCTCATTGTTGTCATTCTCTTCAATAATGCTGGTCTTGAAGTCAGGTAGACTCCTCTTTCTGAATTTAAATCTGACCTCAGACACTTATTAGCTGTTTTTTCTTTACCTCACTTCCTTATTTCTAAAATGAGCTGGAGAAGGAAGTAGCAAACTACTCTAGTATCTTTACTAAATAAGATAACAAAAAATCAGACACAATTGAAAAATGAAAAAAATGAAAAAAAAAAAGAATTATTTCTTAATCTATTCTCCCACAGCCCTTTATTGAATCGAAATTTTCTTTTTCTTTCTTCTTTTTGCATTATGGTCTAAGAAGGGTACATTTAATATTTCTGCTTTTCTGCATTTGGTTGTAAGGTTTTTATGCCATGGTCAACTTTTGTGAAGGTGCCATGTGCAGCTGTGAAGGTATACTCCTTTCTATTCCCATTTAATTTTTTTTCCAGAGGTTTAACATATTTAACTTTTCTAGGATCCTATTTATCTCCTTAGAAGCAGCTATTCACTGCTTCTTTTATGTGTGAATTTATCCCATTCACATTCACAGTTATGATCACTAGCTGCATTTTTCTCTATCATATTTTCTTCTGTTTCTCCTTCTTTCTTTCTTTTTATTGTACCCCCCCTCTAAAGTTTGTTTTGCTTCAGATCACTGCCTTCCTTTGTCCATCCTCTCTTTTATCACCCTACCCCTGGCCCCCCTCCCACTTTCTCCTATCTGGGGGAGATAGGTGGTACAATGGGTGGAATGCCAGGCCTGGAGTTAGGGAGACTCATCTTCTAGAGTTCAAATCTGACCTCAGATACTTACTAGTTATGTGACCCTGGGCAAGTCACTTAACTCTGTTTACCTCACTTTTCTAATCTGTAAAATGAATTGGAGAAGAAAATGGCAAATAATTCCAGTATCTTTGCTAGGAATATCCCAAATAGAGACATGAAGAGTTGGATACAACTGAAAATGACTCAACAACAACTTTCTCTTATCTCCTTCCCCTCCCGCTTCCCTGTTGGGTAAGATAGATTGTATTTCAGTACCCAACTGAGCATATTTATGAATGTATATCTATTTATCTGCATATCTAGCAATCACATTTATATAAACATACATGTTATATATACATATATATCATGTGTGGATATGTGGATATATGCACATATTACATGAGTGTGTATATTCTCTCTTTGAAACAATTTAGATGAGTGAAGTTCAAGCATTCCTTGCCCTACCACATTTTCTCTTCCATTGTAAAAACTCTGTCTTGCATATCTCTTTTATGTGAGATAATTTTCCCTATTCTTCCTTTTCTTTATCTTCTCTCTCAGTACATCCTTGTTCTTAGTCATCTATTTTTTAAAAATATCATTCCAACATAATCGACTCACTTCCATGCCCTCTGTCTATATAGAGTCTATCTAACTGCTCTAATAATTATAAAGTTCTTTGGAATAATGCATATCATCTTCCCATATAGGGATATAAACAATTGAACATTATTGAGTCCCTTATGATTTTTTTCATGTTTAGCTTTTTATACCTCTCTTAAGTCTTGTATTTGAAAGTCAGATTTTCTATTCAGCTCTGATCTTTTTTTTTTTTTTTTTGGTCAGGAATGCTTGAAAATCCTCTATTGCATTAAATAACCATTTTTCTCCTCAAGGATTATTTTCAGTTTGCATAACTGGCTAGGTTTTTCTTGATTGTAATCCTAGCTCTTTTGCCTTTCAGAATATCCTATTTTGAGCCCTCCACTTTTATGATGTGGTAGCTTCTAGATTGTGGTTCCATGATATTCGAATGGTTTCTTTCTGGCTACTTGAAGTATTTTCTCTTTTACCTAGGAACTCTTAAATTTGGGTATAATATTCCTGGGAGTTTTCATTTTGGGATCCCTTTCTGGTGCTGATCATTGGATTCTTTCAATTTCTATTTTACTCTCTTGCTCTAGCTCTAGGATATTGGGGCAGTTTTCTTTGATAATTTTTTTTTGAAATATAATGTCTAGACTCTTTCTTTAATCATAGTTTTCAAGTACATTGATAATTCTTAAATTATCTCTTCTCAATCTATTTTCCAGGTCAGTTGTTTTTTCCAATGAAATATTTCATATTTTCTTCTATTTTTTTCATTCTTTTGATCATTTTATTGACTCTTGTCTTATGGAGTCTTTTGCTTCCACTTGCCCAATTCTAATTTTTAAGGAATTTTTTTAGTGAGATTTTTGTATCTTTTTTTTTTTTTTACATTTGGTCAATGCTACTTTTTAAGGTGTTATTTTCTTCAGTATTTTTATTCCTTAAAAAAAAAACCAGACTGTTAGCTGTCTTCCAATAATTTTATTACCTTGTTTTCTTTTTGAAAAGCATTTTTAGCTCTTTCAGGAATTCTTGTTGGTCTTGTATCTGATTCACATTTTTTTTTCCTTTGAGGCTTTGCTTGTAGCTATTTTAACATCATTGTATTCTTCTGAGTTTGTGTCTTGAGCTTCCCTGTCACCATAATATATTTTTATGGTCAGGTCTTTTGTTGTTGTGGTTGGTTGCTCATTTTCCCATCTTATTTCTTGATAACTTTGTGTTAAAGTTGTACTCTGTTTCTTGCATGGGAAAGGGACGGGCACTGTCCTTAGATTCAGGCTTTTTGTCTCTGCTGTTTTCAGAGCTAATTCTGGGCTTTTGGAAGAATTAGTGCTTTTAAGGTGGTATGACTAAGGGAGAGGTGTGGTCACTGCTGTTCTTGTCTATGCTATGGTCCTTACCCAGAAAGGTCCTCTCTTCCTTTAGGATTCCAGTCAGTGCTGTTCCTCAGAGTCCCTGCTCCCTTGGAGACAGAAGTGACACTGCTTCTCAGGGCCCCTAGCATCCCAAGCAATGTATTCTTTAGGCTCTTTGATCCCTTGTGACTGCAAGTACTCCTCTCTACCCTTTAACTGAGACCTAGAAGTGGATATAGTGAATTGAATTGTCAAGTGGTATTTGGTCCTGTGCTCAGTGCTAACACAATCTTTTTTTCTGAGCAGTTAATGAATCCCCTTACCATCTCTGGTTTGAAAGCTCCTGATGCATCTGTTGCTACCACCACATCCTACAACTGCTGTTCCATCCACATGGATTCTGGCCAGACTCTTCTGACCTCTTCAGATCTCCCTTTTTGACCTCCTAAGTTGTCTTGGGCTGGAAAAATGTCTCAACCTTTCGTTGGCTCTGCTGCTCCAGAATTTGATTTGAGGCATTATTTTAAAGTTTTTTTTGGAGGGGAATATTGGGAGAGCTCAGCTGAGTGCTTCTTCTACTTTACCATCCTGGCTCTGCCCCCAGAAACTCACGGCATAATCTTTTAATGATGTTTGTTTCTTTTTCTCATAGGGCTTAAATTCTGTAGGTGGGCTTACTGACCTAAGGAATAATTTACATGCTGTATTCTACTAACACAATAATTGTAGTGATTATAATAGGATGTTAAAGAATCGCCCAATTCATGAGTGATTGGCTTTGCAAACCCCAGCAGAGCATTTTAATGACCTGGACCTTTAAGATAGATTTCATCTGTCCTGCCTTCTTCTTCTTGGAGAACTTAGTAGTATAGGCTATGCATAAAAATATG
This sequence comes from Petaurus breviceps papuanus, assembly GCF_028583685.1. Lineage (NCBI taxonomy): Eukaryota > Metazoa > Chordata > Mammalia > Diprotodontia > Petauridae > Petaurus > Petaurus breviceps. The sequence goes on from NW_027186390.1 coordinate 1,370,385, forward strand.
GATGGAGTTGGACAATGCATCCTGGGAGAGTATTCCTAAAGTATTCCTTTCCCTTCTTTACAATGCCCAGCATATGTAATCAATAAAGACTTATTAAGTGTTTATTATGTGCCAAGTACTACGGGTACACCCAGGGTGAGGAATGAGAGGCTCTGAGCTGAGCTTCCTCCTTGAATGGAGATTTTGAAGTTCACAGCTCTATCCTTCAATCACAGTGGAAAGGTGATGATGATGAAGTGGAGCAAGAAGTTTAGAGGGATCTTGCAAGATGATGAGGTTTTCCCCAATAAGGAGCTTCCTTGGGGAATGGTGCTAAAGTCAGAAAAATCTAAAAGTTCAGTCACATAGGGAAGTGAGAAATGAGATGTTCTGACCTCCTTAATGGACTCTGTCCTTAAATGGATGTTTAGAGTTGATCAGAAGGACAGAGCATGGTGATGGGCTGGATTACCATGGTTAATGGGATCTTACAAGTTGATGAGTTTATCCTAATAATGAATTTCTTGGGGCATAATGGAAAAGTCAGAGAAGTCCTAAAGTAGTGCAGCCAGGTGAGAAGTGAGGAGCAAACACTTAATCAATAGATATGGAAAGCATTTAGAAAATGCTTTAAAATTAATTAATTCACTCATTTATTCTTTCCCTTCAGGCCATGGGCCATTGGAAATACTCCCATCAGATGTGCCAGCCCATTGGGTTCAGCCTCTGTACATGCATGTTTAGTACATATGGCCATCATGTTAGTTTTATAGAAGCAATTATATCTTTTGTAATACAAGTTCATGTGTGTGTGTGTGTGTGTGTGTGTGTGTAAGTGTTATATAGCTATGGTATAACTAGGTTCTTGGAACACCCTCTTGAATTTCAATTTCACTCAATGACTATTTAGTAAGCACCTATTATCTCTAAGTACATCAGTCTAGTTACAAAATAACAAAGAACATTATTAATAGTATTTTTTCAAATTACATAGTTTTCGACATTCATTTTTGTAAAATTTTGAGTTCTGAATTTTTCTCCCTCTTTCCTTTCCCTCCCCTCTCCCCAAGACAGTAAGAAATCTGATATAGATTATACATGACACACAAAGAATATTGAAAGGCAGTCCTTGCCCTCAGGAAGCTTACATTCTACTGAGGGGAATATAACATTCAAATATAAATATATTCAAGATTAATTAAGGAGCATGAATAAATTAGGGGATCAGGAATGGTTTCCTAGAAGGATGGTATATAGCAGTTTGCTTAATAAATACTTATTGATTGAATGATTGAAACGTTCTCCTTATTTATTAATTGAATGATTGGAGCATTCTTCTATCCTTTTGTTACTTCTGAGTTGTCTTGTTATTTGTGTATGACTTATGGTCTTATTGGATTGTAAGCTCTCTAAGGGCAAGGTTTATGGGACTTTAAATCTTTACATCTCCAGGTGGTGAAATAGGCTAAGTGTGGTTTTTGGTATCCTTCCAACTTTCCTGTTGGCATTCTTCATCCATCACCCAGTCTTCCTGGGTGAAGCCTCATTATTTCTAACCTGGCAACAATCCCTTAAACTCTGTCATGTTTCCAGGAAACTCATTATCTGGAAACTCGGTCCCCAGACCACATCAGTATCCTCTGACCCTCTGATTGGAGGACAGAGCAAAGAGCTCTTTCTTAAATCTCTATTTAAAGAGGGCTCTCAAGTCATCTATCTCTTCATTTCCCAACTATCTGCACTTAGGACTGACTCCATCACCCTCCAGTGTTGAATACTTTCTCTCCCTCTCTTTTCAACTTCCTTTTGCTGTTGATTCTCCCCCCTCTCTCCCCTTACACTTTAAGCTCCTTGAAGGTGGAGATTGTCTTTCTTTCTTTTTTTGTATTTGTATTCCCAGCATTCAGCCTAGTGTTTATACATAGTAGTTGCTTAATAAATGTATATTGACTTCCATGTTGCTCCCTGACTGTTCAGAGCCTCTTAAGATGATTCCCCATTTTGGTCCTCCATTCTCAGTCAAGATCTTAGTTTCCTAATCTTTCCTTCCCTCTAGAAAAACTTTCCTTTGTGTCTTTTTTTCTGTCATCTTGGCACAGCTGGTACTTATGAATTATTATATCTGGGGCAAGTATCATAAACCATGCCTTAGGCAAATGGCATGAAGCTTGTTCTCTGTTGGGGGTGAGGTGAGAAGTGGAACATTGCCTAGGGTAGAGGAAATTGAATAGGGACCATAGGACACTCATGAGGAGGTTGTTGCTGAAAATGCTGCCTTAGGAGTTGGATAAGTAAGAGGTGAGGAGCTTACTTGGCCTTCAATGGAGGCTTTCTCTATTAACGAATAAGCCTTGTTTCTGTGCTGTTGAAGGAGTGCAAATTGCACAAATACCCTCCAAATTTGGCACTGTGGGGCAAAGCTCTAGTCACCCTGCCCTTGTTATGGCTTTTCACTTTGGGAAATAGTTTTTTCAAGTGTTCTAATCTCTTTTCATATTAATGGACTTGATGTCACCTCTAGTTATTAGCATCTTTGGTGGGTGGGAAGGTGTCAGGTTCAAATAAACAGAAGCCTCCAGCTTCCATACTCCTTGGGCATTTTGCTGCAGGATAATTTCCCTTTAACTTCTTTCTTCTCTTCCCTCTGGTCTTAGGCGTCAGGTCATCTGTTCCCTTTTGCCTACCATTATCTTGATTAGGGTAGATCTGAAAATGTGTGACATTAGATGAAGAAATGTTGCAGGAGGTATCAATTTGTGACTTGACAGGGAGATAGCAATCGGAAGAGGAAGGCAAAGGGCTTATATATGGACAGTTATCACAGATGTGATCAACATAGGTTTTCTATATTCTAGGAACAGCTCTACATCCACCTATATTTGCATTTTAACAGAAAAGGTCCTACATAAAGTCTTTCCTTATTCCTACCTGCAACTTTCCTCCTCTCAGTGGCTTCCTTGTCATTGTGTTTCCTACAGCACTTTGTATAGTCCTCTTTGCTTTTAACACCATCTACCTTCTTTTATATTTATTTTTCAACAACTCATTTCTCCTGCATTTGATTGTGAGCTCCTTAAAAATAAGTATTGAATTTTTGTTTTGAGATACCCAGCACATAGAATGACACTTTGCACACAGTAAATACTTTATAAATATTTATTGAACTGAACTGAACTTAGAGAAGTAATTTTTAAATTTGTGATGGTAGGCACTGTGGTAGTGCCTAAGAAAGGACATCATTTTAAATGGCGGAGGGATCTTTTAAAAGTCTCATCCCTCCCCACTGCAATACTGATGTATAGAACCACCTGTTCTGCCTCTTGTGTGGAGATGGGGACTGTCAGTTTTTGTGGTAAGTGAAGCCCACAGGATCCATTTGGAAAACCATAGAGAAACTCTGATATTCATTCCAAATGCTTTTGGCTCCCCAAACATTACTGTTTTAATGAATGTTGGCCAGAAATCTTGTCACAACAAGCTTCCTTCTGGAGTCTATGGTGTTTATTTTCTTCTCCTTATCTGCCTGGAAACTTGACAGGCACAATTCATTCATGCTCTAACCTGGTACTTTATCCTTGGTCACTGGCCAGAAAGGTGAGCACCATGGATGATGCCATCCACTGAACAGTAGCAAACCTTAAAGAAACCTTTGCCTTACTCCTCTGTCCTCACCCCTACCCCAGCATCCCAGTCTTGGGTAAGGATCAAGAATGAGGGGTGGTAGTTCCAAAGGATCATGATGAAACATGCTACCCACCTCCAGTTGGAGAGGTGAGGGACTCAGTGAAGATTGAAGCATTTTTTTAACATGGCTAATGTGGGAATTTATTTTGCTTGACTGTACATATTTGTAAAGGTTTTTGTTTTTCTTGCTTCCTTATTTGGAGGGAAAGTATTTGAACCGAAAAATAAAATAAAATTGAATTAAAAAAAAACAGCAAAAAAGAGTGGCGATTAGGAAGGACAATACACATTTTTTCCCCTGGTAGTTTTTCTTTTCTATCAGCTTCTCAAATTTTCAAATTTCTAACTTTTCTATCTTTGGTGAGGTACAGATTTTTGCGACAGAAACCAAGTAGAGAAGGACCTGGATGTAGATCATGAATCGAAAGAACTGAGAATGTTAAATTGGGAAAAGGGGAGATTTAGGAGGGTAGCTGTTTTCAAGTATTGGAAGGGCTGTCCTATGTTAAAGGAGGTGGCATGGCACAGGTAATGAGCATCCCAGTGCCCCAGTTTGAAGATCTGGCTTCAAGTCCTGCCTTCCAGTGCTTATTACATGTGTGACTCTGGGCATAACCACCTTTTAGAGTCTCTTTTTCCTCATCTGTAAAATAAGAGGAGTTGAACCAGATGGCCTCTGGAGTCGCTTCCAGATCTAGGGCTAGGATTCTATGGCTTGTTCTCTTTGGTCCCAGAAGGCAGAAGAAGGATTAAGAGGTTGAAGTTGCAAAGAGGAAGATTTCAGCTTGAAGTGAGTATAACCCCAGGCTGGTCTAGGCATGCCCAGTTCTAACATGGAAGCAGCCTTGAGGGCCTGCTTTTGAACATTCTTAGTTTGTCTAACATGGAGTCTGACTCCATGTACTCGGCCCCTGAAGGTCCCCTTTATGTTAGAACTGGGCATGCCTAAACCAGCCTGGGGTTACATAAGGAAAAACATCCTGATATTAAGAGCTTTCTAAAATTGGAGAGAAAGCTATTTAGTTATTTAGAGATATCTAAAATTGTCTGGAGAGGCAATGGGCACCCCCTCACTGGTGTTTTTCAGGCAATGGCTGAATGGCCCTTTGTCAGTCATGTAGTAAAGGTGATTCTTGCTCAGATAAGGGCTGGACTAGAGGGCCTCCAAGGCCCCTTCTGACCCAAAGATGCTAGGATTTGGTGGCTCTAGATCCTCAGGATAATTTGAAAAGAGAAGCTATAGCACTTAAATTTTTTTGCTTTTATTTTTATAGTCATTAAGAGAATTTATCAGAGTGTATTCCAAGGTAGTAGTTGATAAAGATGATTATTAACAGGATTTAATATATTATTATGAAGCAACAGGGAATAAGCATGTGTTTGATTCTTGTTTGAAGTATAGTTACCATCTTTTCAGGTTTATTTCAAATTTCTTTCCTTCACATACTTTTAATTGCCTGACTCTCTCCTCCCCAGACCCAACCTTTCATTCCCCATATTTGTACCTTTTGTATAAATTGCTTTCCCTGCCTGCAATGCACTCCCTTCTCATCTCTACCTCTTGGAATATGTCATTTTCTACAAGAAACCTTTCCTGATCCCTCTAGCTGTCAGGACTTTCTCTTCTTAAATTATCTTGTATTTACTGATTATTTGCTTGTTTGCATTCCTTCTCCCTACTTCCCCTGTGAAATTTTAGGACTTTGAAGATAAGGACCTTAAAATAATTATCTGTCTTTGTATCCCAAGAAACTGGCTCACCGTCTTGCACAAAATAGGAAGACCCTAAATAAATGATTGCTGAAATGAACTGAGTGGCACCTTGGAAAAACAAAAAATAAAAACCCAACAACTAACAGCACATTATTTCTATCTAGATTATCAGGCTATCCTGTAAAATAGGAAAGAAAATGATAACATGAAAAATTCTTAGTGTTTGCTGAAAACAGGAAATAAGGTTCATCATTGTAGGTTTTTCAATGACTACTTCTATTTTGTTTAGTAAATATTATTCTTATAAGCATTTTGCCAAATATTTGTTCTCTATTCCATCTTCTTAACCAGGAGGCATGAAAGATTTCATTCTTATTATATTTGGCATCAAATTTTCCCTTTTACTGTCTCCCAGACACTTTTATTAGGGGTAAGCAATCCCTGGGACATACCCAACAATGCATGGGTAAGTGCAAGTGGGAGAATGTTGCACATTTATGGAAAGAAATTACACTCAGGAAAAATCAGTCTCTGAGTTCTTAAAAAAAGTTGGCTATTAAAAAAAATAGAGGCTATGCATTACCAAAAAAAAAGTTACCTTATAAATTAGTTTTCTAGAATCTTTGCAAAATGCTAAAGCAATTCAGTGTCAGGATACACTGATTCTAATAAAAATAAATTAATAAATTTAAAATGTTCAGGCACCTATGCCCAAGGGCCGCTAGGCATTTTAATAGAAGATAAGTAAAAACCATTAATCATAGTTTCCACAAGCTCTTTCACATTACCCTGGGCAACCTTGGTCAGGCAGAGGGACAGGGCTGCAATGGAGCTGCTGAACTGGATAAAATAGGGATGCTATGCACAGGCTGGCAGCCTTGCCAGGAAGTATCAAATATTGACCAACCAACAACTTTTGCCTTTATTTTTTTATCTGCCTACCTTTTTTTTTTTAAATAAAAAAGGTAATAAAATCAATGAAATTTTTATTTCTTTTCTATTTATTTAAATACTATGCCCTTTGAAATTTGCAAGCTCAAATTCTGAGTTTATTTTGCATTGAACTTTGTGAGGTTTCCAGAGAATTTTGTTAGGTTTGAATTTTCAAATAATCAATCAATCAAGCTTTATTAAATGTCTATTATATGCCATGCAAGATACTGGGAGTACAGTAACAAAGAATGAAATAATGCCTAATATTCAATGAGCTTACATTCTAATGGGAGAGATAACAAGTACACACACACACGCACACATATAAAGCTAATATTATTAGCAAACACACATATAAATCTAGATACAAAATAGTTAAATATGAGGAAGTTTGGGAGGGAAGGTACTAGCAGTTGAGGGTGGGGAAACCAGGAAAAGTTTCATGCAAAAGATGGTGCCTGAGCTCAGTCTTGAGAAATGGAGGTACTCTATGAGGCAAAAGGTAAGGAGAGAAATCTTTTCAAAGTAGTCTTTCCAGGACACTATACATGCAGTGCATAATTTATGCAAATAAGTGGATGGTGGTACTTGTTTGAATATGTACTCCCACTAATCGGTTTAGCTATAGACTTGGATTCTGAGATTAAGCCCATGATTTAGACATTATTGTTTCTCTCTCTCTCTTTCTGAAATATCTATATAGATAGATAAATATAGTTCCTCATTAAAATAATAGGATGTCTTCTTAATAAACTAAACCAGGGGTGGGAAATCTGCAACTTCAAGGCCACATGTGGCTCTCTAGGTCCTAAAGTACAGCCCGTTGAATCCAAATTTCACAAAACAAATCCCTTTTAATAAAAGGTTTTGTTCTGTAAAACTTGGACTCAGTCAAAAGGCCCGACCCCAAAACCTAGAAGTTTCCCCACCCCTGGAATAAACTATAAGAAACCAGCCTTAGAATGTAAGGGAATATATAGCAAGTAGACACAAATTGGCGAGTTCTCTCTAGTCTAAACTGCTGCCAATGACTATTAAACTAAATTTCTGAGATTTTCTTAGACCAAAATCATAAAGTCCTTGAATTTTCTAGAATGTGAGGCCTTTTTAGTCTGTGCCCATAGCAAGTGGGAGTATGTTTGGCTTGACAAAACCTATTCAGGTGGGCTTAAAAAAATTAGTTACTTGTCCTTTTTAGAGTAAAGTGTTATTATTATCTCCAGAGTTCTCCTAATGAGCCCTTAAGCTGGCACCCGATAGCAGGTTCCCTATTTCAGTCTGAAAAGAAAACTCCTGTCACCCATTGGCTTAAATTGATTAGAGAAAAATCCAAAGATATGTCATAATTTACTACATTTTATAGGTATGCCTGAACTGAAAGGAAGTTTACTGGAATATCATCAGATAGAAGAGGTAAGGTGAGACCTGTGTCAACTAAACTAATCTGTTAGGATTTTTAATTACAATTGAGCTAAGGAAGGAATTCAGATTCACTATTTGCTTGATCAAAGCTTTTTATTGGCTATGATATTCAATAAAAGCATATTCCCTTCATACACAGTCACTTTTGGTTCCCAGAATGTTCCTGAACACAATGAAGTGATAGGCATGGTGTCTGCTTTTGACTGGGAAGTTGTCTGCCAAACAATGGCAGAATCCTCACTGGGTGGCCGGCCTCCATTGTGTTATAGTTCTAGGCAATGTTACACATCAGATGATAGTTTGCCACCAGTGGACAAACTTCTCTGGCCTTGATGTCCTGTTTGGGAACTTTCTTCTCTCCAAGCTGAGCTGACACAAGGATCATGCAGAATATTCAGGGTTTTATACAGTTTCTAGAAACATTAATAAGCAGAAGTTGGTCCTACACCTATCAGCCATTAGTCTTATAAGGCGAAGGGCTTTACTGCTACAAAGTAAAGAATTACAGCACGTCCTGATCTTAAGCAAGCATTATAGAATTCTTTAACGGGATCTCTTAAATAAGAATATTTACCTGCAGTTATGTTACAAATAAGCTGATTAGAATGTAACTCTGTTGTTTCTCCTTTGTTCTCAAAGAGAACCAGTGATGTCAGATGACTTGCTGGTGAACTGGATTTGTTGTTGTAGTGAGTCCAATAGTTGAAGGGAATAGAAATGTATATTATATATATGTGTACATACATTTATATGTCTATACAGAAGGGTATATGGGCATATGAATACACATGAGAGTGTGTGTGTATATATGTGCACAGGTATACATAGACAGAGGGCACAGGATCAATTGAATAGGAAGGGATGATATTTAAAAGCTGAAATTGAGATGTGAGAGAGGAATATAATGAGAGGAGATAGAGAGAGACAAGAATAGGGTAAATTATCTCATATAAAAGAAGCAAGGGAAAACTGTTACAATGGAGGGGGAGAATAGGAAGGCAAAAAAGAATAGGTCAACCTTACTCTCATTGAATTTGGCTTAGGGAGGGAATAACATACACACTAAATTGACTATCTTAACCTACAGGAAAGTAGGAGGGAAGGGGATAAGAGGGGGGATGATAGAAGGGAGGGCAGATAGGGGGGAGGGTAGTTAGAAGCACACACTTTTGAAAAGGGATAGGGTCAAAGTAGAAAATAGAACAAGTAGGGGTGGGATAGGATGGAGGGAAATATAGACAGTCTTTCACAATATATCCACTATGGAAATGTTTTGTGTAACTGCAAATGTACAACCTATATTGAATTGCTTATCTTCCCTGTAAGGGTGGGTGATGAGATAAGAAGGGAAAGAATCTGGAATAAAGTTTTATAATCAAATGTTTAAGAAAATATTATTACTATTATTTTTTTACATGCAACTGGGAAATAAGATACACAGGGACTGTGGTATGGAGATCCATCTTGCTTTACCGGGAAGTCAGAGGGGGCAGGGGGAAGGATATAGGAGAGAGCAGATTGGGGGAGGGGGTATTCAGTGGAATTGCTGTTTTGGGGTGGTGGGTAAGGGAAAGATGGGGAGAAAATTTGTAACTCAAAATCTTGTGGAAATGAACATTGTAAACTAAAAATAAACATAAAGTAAAAAAAAAGAAATGAGTCCAAAAAATGGGCTCTTTCACCTACTTAAAAAAAAATCAACATGGGAGGGAAAGACCCTCAGCTAAAATAGAAACAATTGCTATTTACATTCAATCTAAAGCAAGAGGTGGTGGGGAGGGGCAAAACAATGACCAAGCTAGACTTGGGCTCTGTCCTGATTGTTGGCCAATCAAAGAAAACCAGAATGATTTGGGTTTTAAGGCATGGTCCTTAGAAAAGAAATGTAGAATTTAAACCCCTAGATATCTTGGGTGTGACAGTATTATCTGGTCTCTTCAGACTTTTTTTAATTTGTCAACATCCTTGCTAATCCCCAGTGATTCAGTCTCCACTTACCTAACAATCAAGTCAGAGAGAGCTTTGGGTGGTCCCTGAGTTTTCTCAGAGAAGCTCTTTTCCTGGGCTGGTGCTTCTTCATGAATGATATGGATCTTGGAGCTTCCAGGTCCAAAGACCAGATGACTATCAGGATCCATGAAAAAATATTCCCCACCTCTGAGTTGGATATTTTAATCACCTTATTTACATAATTCCAACTTGCTTTCCAAAATGGTTTTCCATATCATAGCTCCACCAACAAGATAGTAGTGTGCCTATTTTTTCACAACCCCTCCAACATTGACTGTTGCCAATTTTTTTTTTGGTCATTTTTTTGCCAATTTGCAGAGTGGTACAAAATCTCAGAGTCCTTAGAATTTTTATAAGCTACCATAGTCTTTAAAGTTGTTCTTAAATATTCAGTAAGCAAGCATTTAAATACCTACTACGTGTCAAACACTATGCTCAGTGCTGGTTGATTGGTTGTTGTCGTTAATTCTTGAAGTGGAACAAAATGACATCACTATGCTAGAGTCAAGTTTCATTTTGTCCAACTATGCCTGTGTATTGCCAATGCAATCTTTACAGCACTGACCATGACTATAAATAGACACATTCAGTGCTTGATCACAAACTGTAACAGATTCTCCAGGTAGAGGACAGAACCAAAGCATTTATTTAGACACCAGAAAACTGAATCCCAAAACCAGCAAGCTAATTCCATCATAGTACCAAAGATATTAAGAAGCTAAAATAATACTGGGAGCCTCAGCATCCTTTAACCTTCCCACAAACCAATATTAGATCAATATCTACTCAGGAGCCTATCTGACTCCTTGCCTGAACCCCCTCTCTTTCCCATCATCTCTCTGGCTCTGACTCCCAGCTTCCTGTGGCTCTGCTTCACCCTTCATCAAACTCTTCCCACAACAGGCTCCATGTGACTATATTCAGTCTATTAGGGGGGCAGAGTTTACTTTCAAAGCAGGGAGGGTCTTCAAATTCCTCCCCCTGGTCTATTAAGGGGCACGGAAGATCTTAAAATTCCCATTCCCATTACAGGCTGATCTGACCAATATGAGCTCCGAAGGCTTTACCATAGGTCAGGCACGAATAATTCTTGTGAACATTTGGGGTAGATTCTCCAAATTTGCACTTTACATATCCTTTGAGGTTTCAATTCTTCTTTCTTCATAGAGTACAGCACCTTCTCTGATATGGGCACACCATGCTGAGTGGTCCTGTGTGCCAGTGTCTCCCATGTCACACAATCAATTCCCAAGTTCTTAAGAGAGACCTTGAAGTTTTCAGCCATGTTGTCAAACGCTCAGTGCTAGAGATACAAAGAAAGGCAAAGGCAGTCCCTGCTCTCAAGGAGTTCACAGTGTAATGGGGGAGACAACACGCAAATTACTATTAACACCCAAGATACATGCAAGATAAACTTGGAGATAATCAACGGAGGGAAGGCACTAGTATTAAAGGGGACTTGGAACGGCTTTTTGAGGAAAGTGAGATTTGAGTTTGAAGGAAATCAGGGATACTAGGATGTCGAGATGAGGAGGGAGAGAATCACAGGCGTGGGGAATAGCCAGTGATAATGGTCAGGATCTGGGAATGGAGGGTCATGTGTGAGAAATATCAAAGAGGATGGTACCACCGGACTGCAGAACATGTGGAGGGAAATAAGGTATGAGAAGCCTAAAAAGGAAGGAGGCAGAAAGTTCTTAAAGGGCTTTAAAAGCTAGACAGAGGATTTTATACTTGATCTGAGAGTTGATAGGGGACCCACTGAAGTTAATTGTATGGATGTGTGTGTGTGTGTGTGTGTGTGTGTGTGTGTATGACGTAGTCAGACTTGTACTTTAGGAAGATCAGTTGATAGCTGAATGAAGGATGGGCTGGTGTGGTGAGGAACTTTTTTTTTTTTTTTGCTTTTCCTTATATTTCCTACACTGAGCACGGTGCCCGACACATAGTAGGCACAGATGCTAATTGCTTGACTGATGGTGAACATTAATGCAAGTCATTAATATTAGTAAGGCATGATAACTCAGATGTTACTTATGTTGCCTTATTTTTTCCATTCATGAATTTTTCATTGAATTAAATTTTTTTCCCCTTCCCTTTCATTTCTCATTGCTCTAATCTTCAGGGATAAGTACAGAAGATATAATTTTTATGGTATATTCATAGTAATACAGGCCGCTTAAAAAATGTCACTTTTGGTGTAGAGAAGCATTTGGGGGAAAAGAAAAGAACTCTGGGCTTCTTAGTCTCGGCCTGACAACCTTTGTTCTAGGCTGGCTTTGCGTGTCTGATTGTGGGCAAGTCTGTGGAAGCCAATTCTCCTCTCTAAACTTCTGTTTCTTCATTTGCAAAATCAGAATAATAATCACATTATTAACCTCACTTTTTAAAAACATGAGATAATGTACGTAAAATGCATTGTAAATCATGAAGCCTTATAAAAATGCAATTTGTTATTAAAATTATACATAAACTCCAGAAAGCATTAGCTTATATCCTACATACTTTTGAAATGAAATAAAACAATTTCTTTGTTAATAGTTGAAACTGAAACTCCAACAAGCAAAAGGGTGATATCTTTGCAGCAAGTTTCTCTGCTAAAGATTTCATATCCAAGTTATCTAAGGAATGCACTAAAATTGATAAGACCAAAGCCATTCTCAAATAAATAAATCGTCAAAGTATATGAACAGGCAGTTCTCAAAGGAAGAAGTCTGTACTATCAACAAGTATGTGAGAAAATGTTCTAAATAATTAATAAATTAGAGAAATACAGATTAAAGCAAATCTGGGGTTCCACCCATCAGATTGGCAAAGATGACAAAAAAAGAAATGACATTTGTTGGAGAGACTGAGAAAAAAATAAGTGCATTAATACACCATCGGTGGAGCTATGAATTTGTCTATTTTGGAAAGCAATTTGGAACTGTGCTCCCAAAGGCACCAGACTATGCATGCCCTTTTACATAGCAATATCACTACTAGGTCTATACCTTAGAGATCAAAGAAAGAGGAAAAGAACTCATATGTTCAAAAATATTTTTAACTAAGTGTTTTGGTAGTGTCAGTACTACTGATGTAGCCACTTACATTGCCTAGAGGGCACCAGTTTTGCCTCAGCTACAGGAGGAAGAGATTCTCTGTTCAGAGCCTACCCTGAGTAGAAGCAGCCAGATATCCCACTTACAGCCTTGATCAGCACTCGTAGGTCTAAAATAAAGAGCTCCTTAATGCTGAGGCAGGAAGTTGAGATCCCCAACCTTTGCTTTAGAGTCCTGAAAACAATGTCATGCTCATCAGGATATACGGGAGGCTGTGGAGAGTCCTAGACCCATCTTTGGTCAGCAATTTATGGATCCAGTGGGATGAAGAAGGTTCTTCCTTTGAAAGTTAAGGTCCATCCCTTAGTTTTGTAATCTACATGACAGTGCCATGCTCATCAGGATGGCAGCAGGATTTGCTACCCAGCTAAGCAATCTCTATTTGGAAGGAGGAGATACAGGTATCCCTATCATTGGACCTTGCAGTTCCATGACCTGACTCTTGTCCACTCCTGGAAAAATGGGAGGTAGCAGCAACACTGCCTGTCCTTCCCTGTGCAGCAATCAGGGCAATTAATCACAGCTCTGGTCAGTGGTTCACAGACTTAAGGAAGGCACCCATGACCCTGGCATGACCTGTTGCCCATTCAGCTGGTTAACTTGGATTCTGGCAAGAAGGATTACTCCCAAAGACACTGTAGGAGGCTTTATGGGTGGCTCATTGACACTTCTCTAGCACCAGCAGTTGGTGGGTCAGCAGCAGTGGTTCCAGACACAGTTGGCATAAGAACAGTGAAACCTAATTGTGTAAAAGGAAGAGGAGGAAGGACAGAGTTTGGGGAAGTCTCAAATAGGGGTTTAAGTGATCTTTGAGGGATGGGGAGCAAGATTTTTGGGCATCAGCCAAGAATGGGAGATAATCAAGCAGTTGAGGGACTATCCTCAACTATCCCTACGGGGGGTTTCGTTGTGGTTTGTACAGTCTGGGATACTCCTCTCTTTGGCCCTCTGGTTGGGAGTAGGGTGTTCTCCCTTACCTCAAAGCAAGGTGGGGGGTAATGTTTTTCCCTGACCTCAGAGAGAGGATGGGAGATTTCTCTCTCAACATCTCAGTCACTTGAGGCCTCATCTCCAGGTGCAGGGTCTCAAAGAGCTGCCCAATGTCTAAGCTTCAAAGCTACTTTGGCAGTACTGGCTCTGTGCTCATGATGGTATCCTATCAGAATCCATTGTCAGGGAGGGCCAGGGCATTTATTTATTTATTCATTTAATTTCTTTTTTTTTTAGCAAAGACAGCTAGTAAATTTTCACAGAAAATTAAAATTGAGTCACAAAACTAAACTTGTAATCTAGGCTTCAAATACTGAGATAAGGTCTAGGAGATGTTAGAAAATTACTTTGTTTAAGAATCAAAGGATCATCCAAAGAGACATTTTCATTACACAAAGCATTGGAATAGTAAGAGGATGCCCATCAGTTGGGGAATTGCTATATAAATTATGAAATGTGGTTATAATGGAATATTATTGTACTGTGAGAAATGATGAAAGGGACAATTTCAGGACCTGGAAAGACTTGTATGAAGTGATGCAAAGTGAAAAAACAGAACTAGACAAACCATTTATATAGCAACAACAATTATAAAGAAAAATGACATTAAAGAAAGAAGAAATCTATTCAATGTAATAACCAAGTACAATTGCATAGGACTGATGATAAACTGTGCTCCCCATCTCCTGATAGAGAAGTGATGGCCTTAAGATGCAGAATGAGACGTAAAATTTCAAACACACCCACTATTGGGATTTGCTTTGCTTGCCTATGCATATGTTGCATACTAAGACCTTGTTTTTGTTTTTATTATTATTTTTTTCTAATTGGGATGTAGGTGGGAGGGAGAAGGTAGCAAAAGAAAGGAAAGAGAGTAAAAACAAAGATGGTCATTGTAACATTTTTTTTTTAAACTTAAAGAAGGGAATAGAAGGAAGACCAGAAACAATCGCAACCTTGAAAGTTACATGGGAAGAGAAAGGAATGGGCATTTGTTAAACTCTATTACGTGTCAGGCATCATGCTAAGTGTGTTGCAAATATTAAATAATTTGATTCTCACCACAACCCTGTGAGGTAGGTGCTATGGTTTTATAGTCTTCATTTTACAAATGAAGTAACTGAGGCAGAGGTTAAATGACTTGTCCAGGGTCACAAAGCTAGTAAGTGTCTGAGGCTGGATTTGAATTCAAGTTTTCTTGACTTCAGGTTCATTGCTCTATCCACTGCATCAAATAACTTCCTTGTATTGGAATTTATAATGTATTAAAAAAGTAAAGCAAATTGTACATAATAGAGATCTACAGATTCATTTACAATTTTTTTCTGTTCTAGAATGTATATGGAAATGACTTTTTAATTTAGT
This sequence comes from Petaurus breviceps papuanus, assembly GCF_028583685.1. Lineage (NCBI taxonomy): Eukaryota > Metazoa > Chordata > Mammalia > Diprotodontia > Petauridae > Petaurus > Petaurus breviceps. Next base: position 1,385,582 of record NW_027186390.1, read on the forward strand.
ATTTAGGTTCTTAATATAAAAAAACAACAACTGACAAGTATGTATAGTTTTGCTGTGAAAGTGCAATAAAAAGGGTGCTTTCTGTACTCATCCAGAGTACTCAAAGATCAGAACAGTCAAGGAAAGACAACAGAGAAAGGAGAATAGAACTGCTTACCTAGAAGACACTAAATGAGAAAAAAAAGGAGATTAGAACTTTGTTGCAGCAGAAACCAAGCAAATACAAATTTCTGGAGAAAAAGATGAAAAAAAGAGGACAAAACATAGAAATATAGAGACTCCTTTCCAGAGGAGGCTGGGAATCTTCAAAAGATGAAAAACCCCTGAGATTTTTTAATAGCCCTACATCAGTGCCATGAGGAAATTAGAAATATGGGAAAATATGATTTGGATTTTGCGGGCAAATATCCACTGGAACAACTATAAATCCACTTAGTTTCTATGTCTTTGAATTTTCATAATTTTTGCATCTTTATTGATGAGCATAGAGAAGTTGCTTTGAGGATGCTATTAAACCAACTCCTTAATAGCTCCTATGAGTAGCATAGTTTGGAAAGCAAATGAACAGAATCAGTTAAGCAAATGTCTTGCTTTGGCAAAAGTTGCATCATTATGCACTGGAAATTTAGTATATCTCAGAACAAGGGGAATGAAAGTTTATCTTAGACAAAAAACCCGAGCCTCAAATGTCCCTCTAAGCTGCTTCAATTTGGTGGCTAGACATGGTACTACTGCTAAGAGGGGTGGAAGGAATTAAAATTTTTGTTTAGTTGTGCCCAATTAACACAATCAGGAAGGGATAGATGCCCCATTTTGTAATCTTCTAGCAGAAGCTGCAGTCAGATGTGCTTGATGAATTGGCATAACCTAGAGCTCAGTGCAAAGCATATCATCACCCCTGGGCTTTAGAATCCTTGGGAACATAGATACACCAAGGCTGCATGTTGGGTAATGGGCAAAATGAAGTTGGCCCTGCCATCCCAGGGAAATACTCAGAAGTCATTTCTAGGTCTTCTTGATCTAGAGCATACCAGCGTCATTTTCCAGACTTCTTAGGGTCAGGCCTCCAACCTACTCATAATATTCCTTCCTTTTCCTTTTTGTCTGCTGTTACATCCATTGTCATCAGGCTGTTATCCTTCATCTACTACATGCACTGGCCTAGAGCTGGGGTAGATTTTTTTGGAGTGGCATTTAGCTAATGTTTTATAAGAAATTCTTCCTTTTAGGTATTCTAAGTAGTATTTTACAAAGAATGCTATTTTTGATAGCATTGATATTTGAACAGGATATGTTTTATGAATTTTTTTTAAGCAGTTGGGGTTAAGTAACTTGTGCAAGGTTACGTGGCCAGTTATTTTTGTGTGGGTGCCAAGTATCTGAGGCTGGAATCGATCCTGGGTCTCCTGACACTGGGGCTGGGCTCTTACTCACTGCGCCACCTGACTGCCCTGTGTTTTGTGAAATTTCAAAGAAAGTGATTGACTAATTTGCTTTCATTTGATAAAAGGGGTGGTTTTTTTTTTAAAAAGATTTCATTCTATCCTTCTAAAACTGGCAGATACACACTTCTAAGCCAAATAGGTTGTTATTGACTCTTTTTCATAATTACTTGAGAAATGATTGTTTAGGAATTGGTACTTAGCACACATTTCTTTTTTCCCATAATGTTTTAATCTGTTGAATTTTTGCTTGTATTATGCTTTAGCTTTGATCCAAATTTCATGTAATGAAGCTCCACATGGAAAAAAAGACTTTAATGATTCCATTCACTTTCTTTTAGAAGTAGTTACAGCCAGTGAAGTATAGCTTACACAACAAATGACAGATAGGTATAGCTAAGAAAGTTTGAAGGATGCTGAGCTCATTGAATGGAAAATTTGTTTTAGGTATTTCTCAGTTTCTTTATTTAAAACTGGAACAATAGAAGAAGAATGAAAATGAAAGTGCTTTAGAACTAGCTTATCAGTTATTTCCAGACTGGGTAATCATATCATTATCATGTATAGATGTCATTATAGCCTCTGTGTCAGTCCTGAAGCATGGATCATCACACTGTCTCCTGTCTTTTCCTCCACTTCTGAGCCACAGAATACTGATGAAAAAAAAAAAAAGGTAAAAGCACACTGTACTGGCCTACTGAAAACTTACTTATGTATTTGATTCTGTCCTTGAAAAGTTTTTGATTTCTCTCTCATTGACTCTTTTAAAAAGTTGTATGTTTTTTTTAACCTACAAAAATATTGCTTCTCTCTTCTCTTGTGCTTCCCTGCCCCGACTGAGAATAAAAGAAAAATAAAAACCCTTTTACAAACATCTATAATAAAATGAAACAAATTTACACACTGTCTCTATCCAAAAAAAATGTTTCATTTTACACTCTGAGTCTTTCACCTCTGTATCAGGAGATGGGGAGCATATTTCATTATTAGTTCTCTGGAACCGTGTTTGGTTATTAGGTTGATAAAAGACCTTTATTCTTTTAAAATTGTTTGTCTTTACCATATTGTTGTTATTGTATAAATTGTTTTCCTAGTTTTGTTCACTTCATTCTGCATCAGTTCATATAAGTCTTCTGAGGTTTTCCTGAAACCATTCCTTTCATCATTCCTTACAGAAAAAAATCATTTGTTTCTACATTTTTTATTTATCTATTCATTCATTCATTTACTTTATTTGATTTTGAAAAAATTTTTCATTCCTACTTTCCATCCTGCTGGAGAAAAAAAAGAAAAAAAAACAAAACCCTTGTGTCAATCCATAATAGTTAAGCAAAGCAAATTCCTCCAATGACCATGTCTTAAAATGTTTGCTTCATGTTAATCCATCACCTCTCCATTGGTCAACTGGAATTATAATTCACCATCAAATTTATCAGTTCCATATTGCTTCCCAGAATGGCTGGAGAAATTCACAGCTCCAGCAATAGTGCTTTTATGTACCTGTTTTCTGAACACTCCATTAACATTTGTTATTTACCCTTTTTATTTGTCAGTGTTGCCAGTCTGATGGGTGTGAAGTAGAACCTCAGAGTTGCTTTAATTTGCATTTTTCTAATTAGAAGTGATTTGAAGCATTTTTAATATAGTTCTTGCTAGCTTGGATTTCTTTTCTTGAGAATTGCCTCTTCATAGTCTTTAACCATTTGTCTATTGGGGATTGACTCATGAAGCAGTTCCTCATATATCTTAGAAATGAAACTTTAATCAGATAAACTTGCTGCAGAGATTCCCCACCCCAACCCCATTTAGCTACTTCTGTCCTAATTATAGCTGCATTAGTTTTGTTTGTGCAAAAACTTTTTAATTTTATGTAATCAGAATTGTCCATTTAAAAAAAAAATTACTGTGATCCTTTCTATCCTTTGTTTGGTCACTAATTCTTCCCCTATCCATAGATATGAAAGGCAATTTCCTCTTTGCCCTTTTAATTTGTTTATATCGATGTCATATTCCATTGGAGTTAATCTTGACGTATCATATGTGGTATATCATATTCTCTTAAGTTTTCACTTATCCAGTCAAAAATTCCCCAATTCCATCAATCCACCTATGACATAATTTTGAGTTTATCATCCTGGTAATCTGCCACTGGATATATTCCAATTTGTCAATATCTTTACATTAATTCCTACTAAACTTCATCTTGTCAGTTTCAAACAGTCATCACAGTCAAAAGAGAAATTTGGATCCTAATTCTGTCAACAAATAAACTAATTATACCTCTACCTTTGTGCTATGTAAAACTATGATAAACATGCCATCTAATTCTTTATTTAATACTTCATTATTTTTAATATTTAATGATTAGATAAAATGCATTAAAAAGCCAGGGGGAAAAGAATATATTGTTAACTTGATTGTATAATTTTTGAATATCTTAGAAATTTAAGAATAAATAGAAAAAAGAAAAAACACTAAGGTGGAAATAATAATTTTAGCATTGGTTATATGGATAAGGACAAAATTCTGGTTTCTAGGAAATGTGGGCTATCTCAAGCGAACTGTTCAAGACAAGGGAGCAAGATTCAAGGATTCTAGTCTCTACTGTTATGTCTCCATCATAAGTGCCACAGCCAAACTGACAGCACCCCCTATTTCAGATTTTTGCATGGGAACTTAGAAGTCTTATTTGATTTTTAAAAATATATGAATTACTATTGTATTAAGAGATGAAATATGTTGATATTATACAATGCTATACATCTATCTTATGCATTTCTGAGTTTCTAAACTTTTTCAGTGTCATCTGCTGACCTTTACTTGTCACCTGCAGCTTCTGCAAAACTCCCCTCAAATTCCCATTTCTTATGCCTACCCATGATATATCAAAGCCACAATGGGGAAAGTTGCAATGTAGAAGGAATAACTGTACTCTCAACCTTATAGGCTGTTTTGAGTTTCAAAAAACAGTAATGCATGTAAAGTGCTTTGCAAACCTTTAAGCATCATGTAACTACCAGTTCCTATTTAGTTCCTATTCCCCATCAGTGGAGGTGGGGTGATGGGTCAGGAGGTTATTGCAGTTGTTCAGATGGAAAAATCATGATTCAAAGTAGTATGAGAAAATTTTCTGGGGGATGAATGATCTTAGAATCAGTCTCAAAGTGGTGAATAATAATACTTCTATCAAATGGAGGAAGATGGTCATAGGTAAGATGAAAGCTAGAACCTTCCACTGGACTAGTGTGGTCCAGGGCTGAAAACAGTACAACTAAAACTGGTGGAATGATACAAGTAAGTCCTTTATTATATGCTAGCAGTTATGACAAATGATGACAAATCAAAGAGCAGATAATGAAAAATTTTGACTTATTGCGATTGTGTCTCACATTTCGGAGACTCTTGAATTAATACAGCAAACCAAGTAAGAAGATAAAAGGCTAGCAGCTTTATCAAATACATTATTTCTGGCAGAATGTCTACATAGAACTCGTGTGATGTCCCTGTAGTTTCTAGAGTTTCACATAAAATCTGGAATGGATTTTCATTTTGGGGAAGGGTTGTGCTTGTGTTTCCTGGTCTATAGTGCCATAATTTTACATCCTTGGAGATTGTGGTATTTCAAGATTCACAACCATAGACCCTTACTGGAAGGATTTTGTTGTTGTTATTCAGTCATTTCAGGTATGTACAACTCTTTGTGACCCATTTGGGGTTTTCTTGGCAAAGATACTGGAGTGGTTTGCCATTTCCTTCTTCAGCTCATTTTACAGATAAGGAAACTGAGCTAAATATGGTTAAGTGATTTGTCCAGAGTCATACAGCTAGTAAGTATCTGAGGACTCAGGTTCTTCTGACTTCAGGGCTGGCACTCTATTCACTTCTTCATCTATTTGCCCAACACTGGAAGGACATTTGTATTTAAAAAAAAGGATCCTTTTACTGTGAAGAATCTTGGGATCTTTAAGAACAGTGAACAAATTCCCCAATGAAATCCACTCCAATCTTTCTGGTCTGGTCAATACTCACCCCATCTCACTGTCTAACTTCAGTTCATGTCCCAAATATATATATATATATATATATATATGTTCTTACACAAGGGATTAGTCACTCCAGGGTATGCCATAATCTGGATAATAGATGTTTTCCATTCATTTAGATCTATTTTTTTTCCTGCAAGGATTGCTAGGCCAATCTCTTTGAATAATCCTTTCTGTAGTGCTTTAAGATTCAGCATAAAAATGTAAAAAAATCTTAGTGCTGCAGAGTTCACAAAATACAGTGCAGTAGATGATGACATTCCTAAATTGATATTTAAGTAGCATTAAGGGCTAGATTTAATTCCAGATTTATTCACTTTCACTGCTAATCAGCTACTAATTTCTTACTTTTACCTGCTGTTCAGTTTCATGTTTTTATGTAACTTATGATTATATATATCCCAAAAAACTGGGAATTAGAAGGGACTGCAGAGTTCCTTTAGTCTAACCCTGTCATTTTACAAATGAAGAAACCAGGTCCTGAGAAGTTAAGGGATTAGCCCAAGATTACACAAATAGTAAGTATCAGTTTTGGGAAGCAAACCCAGAAATTTTGATTCCAGATGCCCTTACTAGCTGTGTGACCCTGGGCAAGTCATTTAACTTTGTTTGCCTCAGTTCCTCATCTATAAAATAAGTTGTAGAAGAAAATGAGAAACCACTCCAACATCTTTGCAAAAAAGAAACCCTAAATGGGGCCACAAAGAATCAAGTAGTACTGAAGTGACTAAACAACATATACACGTACATATATATGTGCATGTGTATATATATGTATATATGTGTATACATACATATATGTTTCCTTTTTGTATTTACTTATAGTTATCTAACTGTAACTAGCTATTTCTATATATCTATATACATCTGTCTATAGATATATAGGGTGTCCCAAAAATCTTGATGCAGTTGCAAGCTTTTAAAGCTATTTTTAAAAAAGCTTTTGACAGCTTTTAAAATCTAGCACTATACTAAGACTTTTGGTACATCTTCTATGTTTGTGTGGGTATGGGTGTGTGTTACACACATACATACATATACACAAAAAAAAATATATATGTGTGTATATATATGTATATACTTTCTTATCACCCTTATTTCCAAATATATCTCTCCCTCTCAGTTACCCAGCTTGCTATTTCCTTTAATAAGCTATGAACAAGAAAAAGGAAAAATGTGATTTGGCAAAACCAACCAATATATCAGCATAGTCATATGGGATATTCCACATCCATTGTCCCCAACCTCTGCAAGGATGGGAGGGAGATTTTTTGCCTCTTGTTTGGGGCTAGATTTGGTTATTATGAGTGTTTAATTTTGTTGTTTAAAATTTTTTTTTAATCATTTATTGGGTGGAGTCAAGATGGCTAAGTAGAAACAGGACCTTCTTGCGGCTCTGGCTCTCACCACCTCCAATGCATGTAAAAGGGGACTCTGAACAAACTTTGGAGCTGCAGAACCCACAAAATGACACAGAGAAGCTAACCTCCCACTGAGGAAAGCCCTGCAGGCCAGCAGGAATCCACACAGCGCTCTGGGAGCCGAGCTGAGCCCCTCCGAGGCTTTAGCCCCAGGGTGGGCCTGACCAGCCTCAGCCGGAGGGACTCCAGATCAGCAGCAGCTGTGGCCCTTTCCAGATTTATCAACACATAGATGCAAAGGACAAAGTGAGAGGTCAGTGGAGTGTGGACTTTGGGACCCAGTAGTTGGGAGGATGTGGGCTTTTGCCCCTGGGGCAAGAAGCCACTGAGACGCCGGCACAGCCAGTCAGCCCCACATGGCAGCTTCAACTCCTGGTCTGCAGAGTATAGGGGGACCAAGCAACCAGTCTTAGGGGTAATCGCTCTTGCTTTAAACTGCTTGGATCTGGATTGCGGCCTAGGGTGGAGGTTCTGGGGTATGTGACCAGCTTGCCAGAGCTTGTGGAAGCTTCAGAGAGGGCACCTGACTAATACCTACAGCATCTGAGAAAACCCCAGCATTTGGGATGAAAGCTCCCCTGTCTGGTGGCAGAGTCCTCCTGTGGCAAAAAGCCCAGGGGTCAAGTGACTGAGGGGAGACATGACCAGGCAAAGGAAACAAAGCAGACAGAAGATTCCAACATTAGGCTCCTCTTTTGAGGACAAAAAGGAGCAAAGCATGGACCAGAAGGAAGACAGTGAAGTCAGAACTGCTGCACCAAAAGCTTCAAAGGAAAATATGAGCTGGTTACAGGCCATAGAGGACCTTAAGAAGCAGATAAGAGAAGTGGAGGAAAAATTGGGAAGAGAAATGAGAATGATGCAAGAAAATCATGAAATGAGAGTCAATAGCCTGACTGAGGAACATGACACCTTAAAAAATGGACTAACTCAAATGGCAAAAGAGGCTCAAAAAGGCAATGAGAAGAATGCCTTAAAAAGCCGAATTTGCCGGATGGAAAAAGAATCTCAAAAGCTCACTGAGGAGAATCATTGCTTCAGAATTAGATTGGAGCAAATGGAAGCTAATGACTTTATGAGAAATCAAGATGCTGTTAAACAGATCCAAACAAATGAAAGAATAGAAGGCAATGTGAAATATCTCATGGGAAAAACCACTGACCTGGAAAATAGATCCAGTAGAGAGAATTTAAAAATTATTAGACTACCTGAAAGCCATGATCAAAGTAAGAACCTAGAAAACATCTTCCAGGAAGTTCTCAAAGAAAACTGCCCTGATGTTTTAGAACCAGAGGGCAAAATAGAGGTTGAAAAAATCCACCAATCACCTCCTGAAAAAGATCCCCAAAAGAAAACTCCTAGGAATATTATAGCCAGGTTCCAGAATTCCCAGATTAAGGAGAGAATATTACAAGCAGCCAGGAAGAAACAATTCAAATATTGTGGAAACACAATCAGGATAACCCAGGATCTGGCACCTTCTACACTGAGGGATTCAAGGGCTTGGAATATGATATTCTGGAGGTCAAAGGAGCTGGGATTAAAACCAAGAGTCACCTATCCAGCAAAACTGAGTATCATGTTTCTGGGGAAAATATGGTCATTCAGTGTAATAGAGGACTTTCAAGAATTCTTGATGAAGAAACCAGAGTTGAATAGAAAATTTGACATTGAGATACAAGAAGCAAGAGAAGCATGAGAAGGTAAACAGGGAAAAGAAATCATAAGGAACTTATCAAAGTTGAACTATTAACATTCCTACATGGAAAAATGATAATTATAACTGCTGAAACTTTTCTCAGTATGAAAATAGTTGAAGGGAATAGAAATATATATATATATATATACACACACACATATGTCTATATTGGAGGGTATACAGGCATATGAATACATATGTGAATGTGTGTATATATGTTTACAGGTGTACATAGATAGAGGGCACAGGACCAATTTAATAGGAAGGGATGACACTTAAAAGGTGAAATTAAGAGGTGAGAGAGCAATATAATGAGAGGAGATGGGGAGAGACGTCAAGGTAAACTTATATAGAAGAGGCAAAGGGAAAATGGTTACAATGGAGGGAAAGAATAAGAAGGCAAAAGGGAAGGGGTCAACCTTATTCTCATTGAATTTGGCTCGGGGAGGGAATGACATACACACTAAATAGGGTATCTCACTCTACAGGAGAGTAGGAGGGAAGGGGATGAGAGGGGGGATGATGGAAGGGAGGGTAGGCTGGGGGGGAGGGACATTGGAAGTACCCACTTTTGAAAAGGGATGGGATCAAAGTAGAGAATAGAACAAGTGGGAGGTGGGATAGGAGGGAGGGAAGTATAGTCATTGTTTTACAATGTATCTATTATGTTAATATTTTGCTTTAGCTACACATGTACAACCTATACTGAACTGCTTATCTTTCCAGTAAGGGTGGGTGACAAGGGAGGAAGGGAATGAATCTGGAATTCAAAGTTTTAAAATCAAATGTTTTAAATTATTTATATATATATATATTATTAATACTATTTTACATGTAATTGGGAAATAAGATATACAGACACTGTGGCATAGAGATCCACCATGCCCTACTGGAAAAGCCAAAGGGGGTATGGGAGAAGATATGGGAGAGAGCAGATTGGAGGAGGGGATATCCAGTGGGACTGCTATTTTGGGGCAGTGGGGAGGGGAAAAAGAGGGAGAAAATTTGTAACTCAAAATCTGGCAGAAATGAATGATGTAAATCAGAAGTTAATAAAGCATTTGAAAAATGAAAAAAATCATTTATCTATTTGTTTTTGTTTATTTGTTTGCTTATTTATTTACATATTAAGTTTTGATCTATTTCCCCCTCTTCCTTTCTACTCCATACTTAGAGAAGGACATCATTTGATATAGATACACACACACGTGTGTGTGTATATATGTACATGTACAGATATATGTATATATGAAACCATACTACACATACTTCAATCTATCAGTTCTTTCTCTGGAGGTGGATAACATCTTCCTTCATAGGTCCTTTATAATTGATTTGCATGTTTATAGTACTCATAATAACTTGGTTGTTCACAATTATTCTTTGAAGAATATTACTATTACTGTATACAATGTTCTCTTGATTCTCTGTGCTTCACTTTTATTTCATCTAAGTCTTTCTATGTTTTTAAAAAATCAACCAGTTCATCATTTCTTATGGATCAGTAATATTTCATCACAAGTGATGTGATTAGCCATTCCCCAATTGATAGGCATCCCCTCAATTTCCAGTTCTTTGTCATCAGAAAGAGAGCTGCTATAAGTATTTCAGAACATATTGTTCTTTTCCTTTTTCTCTGATCACTTTGGGAAACAGACCTACTAGTGCTATTGATGGGTAAAAGGTGTATACAGTTTCATAATTCTTTGGGCCTAATTCCAGATTGTTTTCCAAAATGGTTGGATCAGTTCACAATTCACTAAAAGTGTATTAATGTCCCAATTTCCCCACCTCCTATCCTACATTTCTTCTGTCACTGTAGTCCAACTGATAGGTGTGAGATGATATCTTAAAGTTCTTTTAATTTGCATTTCTCTAATCAATAATGATTTAGAGATTTTTATATGACTATAGATAGCTTTGATTTCTTCATTAAAAACTGTTTGTTCATATTTTTTGACCATTTATCAATTGGGGATTGACTCATATTCTTATAAATTTGACAAAGTTTTCTGTATATTTGAGATATGAGAACTTTTTCTGAGAAACTTAATTCATTTTTTTTTTGAGTGGGGAAGTCAAGGCAATTGGGGTTAAGTGCCTTGCTGGAGGTCACACAGCTAGTTAAGGGTCAAATGTTTGAATCCGGATTTGAACTCAGGTCCTCCTGACACCGGGGTTGGTGCTCTATTCACTGTGCCACTTAGCTGCCCCACTGAGAAACTTTCTATAACATTTTCCCCCAATTTTTCTTCTAATCTTGGCTACATTGGCTTTTATTTGTACAACCCATTTTTAATTTAATGTAATCAAAATTATCCATTTTACAACTCATAATGTTATCTCTTGTTTTTTCCTTCCATAAATTGTTCTTCTATTCATAAGTCTGATAGGTAATGTGTTCCATGTTCTTTTTGTTTTCTTATGACATCTCCTTTCATGTATCCCTTTTGACCATATAGTGGTAAATGGGATAAGATGCTGATCTATATCCAGTTTCTGCCACACTGCATTCCCCCCCATTTTTTTTTTATCAAATGGGGGGGGATTTAATCCCAAAAGTTTAAGCTTTACATTTGTCAAACACAAGATTACTATAATAATTTGCTTCTGTGTATTGTATTTCTACTCTGTTCCACTGATCCACCTTTCTATTTCTTAGCCAGTACCAGATAGTTTTAATAATTATTGCCTTTTAATATAACTTAGCATCTGGTACTACTAAACCTCCTATCTTTACATTTTTTTCAGGAATTCCTTTGATATTCGTGACCTTTTGTTCTTCTAGATTAATTTTATTATTTTTTCTAGCTCAATAAAATAATTTTTGATAATTTAATTGGCAGGGCATTGAATAAGTGAGTAGACTAGGTAGAATTGTCATTTTTATTTTATTGGCTGTGCCCACCCATGAATAATTAACATTTCTCCAATTATTCAAATCTGACTTTATTTGTATAAAATATGTTTTATAATTATGTTCATGTAATTTCTGGGTTTGTCTTGGCAGATATACTCCTAGGTATCTTATATAGTCTATAGTTATTTTAAATGGGGTATCTCTTACTATCTCTTCTTGCAGGGTTTTGTTGGTGATATATAGAAATTCTGATGATTCATATGACTTTATTTTGTATCTTACAACTTTGCTAAATTTGATGCATATAGATTTAGTATTGATATTGTTTCATTATCTATGGTACCTTTTATCATGATGTAGTTTTCCTGTTTATCTCTTTTAATTAAATCTATTTTAGCTTTAAATTTGTCTGAGATCATGATTTTTACACCTGACTTTTTCTTTTTGCACCAGCTGAAGCATAATAAATTTTACTCCTTTTACCCTTTATTTTTACTCTATGTGTATTTCTCATTTTTAAATGTGTTTCTTGTAAGCAACATATTGTCAGATTCTGGTTTTTAATACATTCTGTTTTATGGATAAGTCCATCCCATTTACATTCAAAGTTATAAAATTACTAATTGTGAATTTCCCTCCTTCCTATTTTCACCATTATTTATCCTTCTCTCCTTTTATTTTTATGCTATCACTTCTCAAACATTCAACTGACTCCTAACCACTGCTTCCCAAAACTGCATACCTTCTCAGAATCCTTTCCCTTCACTCTCCTATTCCTTAATCTATCCACACTTTTAGGAGTGGATAGATTATCCTATCCCCTCACCCTCCTATTTCTCTACAAGTTAAGAAGACTTTTCTAGACATATATGTTACTCCTTTTTAAGCTGGTTCTGATCCTAATAAGGTTCTAGTACTAACAGCCCTCCAACCTCTTTTTCCTCCACTGTAGCAGTTCCTCCATTTACTCCTCATTTGTATGAGATAATCGCTCCATTTTACCATTCCCTACCTAAATTTATTTTTCAGGATCATCCCATCATACTTATCTGAACCCCAAGCCTTCTATCAATATGTTCTTGGAGACTACCCAAGTAAAGATAATATTCTTAAGAGTTACAGATCACATTTTCTCATATAAGAAGGAAAGATTTTGACCTTTTTAAATCTTTTATAATAGGCCTTTAATATTTACTTTCCTATGTTTCTCCTGAGTCTTTTAGGTTAAGTTTTTCATTTAATGCTGGTCTTTTCTTCAGAAACAACTGAAAGTCCTTTAAATATCCTTTTTTCCCTCCCCATTTAGGATAACACAAATTTACTGGCTAAGTTATTGGTTGCAAGCCCAATTCCTTTGCATATATTCCAGCATATATTGTTACATGACCTTTGGTCTTTTACTGTAGAAGTTGCTAAATCTTATGTTATTAAGATTTCTTTTCTAGTTGCTTATAATATTTTTTTCCTTGATCTTGAGCTTCAAAATTTAGCTATGACATTTCTCTGAGTTTTCACCTTGGATCTCTTTCAGGTGGTGATAAGTGGATTTTTCCTATTTCTATTTTACCCTCTAATTCTAAAATTTCAGGGCAAATTTCCTTAAAAATCTCTTTAAGTATAGTATCGAGATTCTTATTTTGATCAACCTTTCAGGTAGTCTAACAGTTCTTATATAGTCTTTCCTTGATCTGTTCTCGAGGTCAGTTGTTTTTCTACTGATATGTTTCACATTCTATTTTTTCATTCTTTTGATTTTGTTTTATCATTTCTTGGTGTCTTATGAAATAACTAGCTTCCCTTTGCCCAATTCTAATTTTTAAGGATTTATTTTCCTCTGTAATTTTTTGGGCCTCCCCCCCCCAATTGTTTGACTCTTTTCAATTAATTTTCTTGATTTTCTTACATTATTTTTTTCCTCAATCTTTCTGATTTGATTTTAAAGCCCTTTTTAATCTCTTCTAAGAAATCTTTTTGGGCTTGTGATATTTTTGCTTTTTTCTTTGAGATACAAGTAACTGTTTTAAGGTCACTATTTACTGAGTTTGAACATAGATATTTTGTGTCACCATAGTAGCTGTCTATTATTCCTGGTCTGTTAACTTTGTGTTGAAATTGGGTTCTGGTCTTGAGCTGTGGGGGATATTTCAGGCTTCAGGTTTTTTGAGGTATTGTTTTCTGAGCTCTATCTGGTGGCCTGACTTCAGGTGTTCCTCTCTTTTCCTGAGCCATGACTGGGACCCCCAGGAACACTGTCACACCAAACACTCTTGCTTCTTGCAGTCCCTCCTTTAGCTACAAGCTTCAGCTCACCCTCCTGCCCTGGAACCAAAACCAGGGACCCCACAAGTACCCACAGGCCAAGCCAGCAAGGTCCCTGCCCTCTGCAACTGCACTCATTAGTGTGTGCTCATTCCTGGTCAAACACAGCCACAGCCTGGGATTGTGTCTGGTAAGTACATCTGGGCATGGCCTCCAGCAGCAGCAGAGGACCCTGCAATTTTCCCTTGATCAGTTCTCTGACCCCCACAGAGTCTCTGAGGTTAAAGTTCCTGAAGTTGATGGGGCCACCCAAAGCAGCTACCCCAAATGTTGATTTAACATTATCTGCCTAGAGGTGTTTGCACTCAATCAGGTCAAACCACTACCCTGGGAGGGAGGACAGGTCTTTCCTAATGTTCCCTCAAGTTGTCTTAGGTAGACAACTGCTTTACCCTGACTTTGAATTATTTCTACTGTTCAAAGTTCACTTTGAGGTACTATTTTGTATTGTTTGTCGGGGAATTTAGAAGAGCCAGGTAATTTCCTGCCTTATTGTGCCACCTTCCCAGAATCCTCCCTTGTTTATAGCTATCTATACATCTACATTTATACAGAGTGTCCCAAAAGCCTTTGTGTGGTTCAAAGCTTTAAAACTTTTTTTTTAAGTCTTTAAAACCTTGAAACTGTGCTAAGACTTTTGGGACATTTTCTATGCTTGTGGGGTTATGGGTGTGTATAAGTATACACACAACACATACACAGACATAAATAGACACAATACACATGTGCATCTATGTGTATACAATACATAGATATACACATATACATGTATACATACTAGATAATTCACATTTACATGGTGCTTTGGGTTTACAAGGAGATTTCCTCAAAACTTCTCTGAGAGGTAGCATGGAGCTATAGAATGTACTGAATTCAGAATGAATTGCTTGGAATGAATGTGCCTTTTTGGGCCTCAGGCTTCTCATATGCATGAACGGTTTATACCAGGTGACTTCTGTGGCCCCTCCCAAGTCTTAACTATTATCTTAAGTTTGCTGGGTAGAGTTATAGGTTTTGTAAAAAAAAATGTGCTTTCTCTGATAGGGTCAATATTTTTGCATGTTGGTGAAGGGGGGCTGACTACAGGGTGCTATTTCTATGTGCTTGAATATCTTCATTTTCATGTGGTTGCATTCATTTATATGAAAATAATAAAACATAATTTGTTTATAACTATCTTACTACTGAATGTCATGGGCAGTTTCCTCCAGGAAATCTATTCATTAAAAACTCTTTTTTTTTTAAAGCAATTGGGGTTAAGTAACTTGCTCAAGGTTACACAGACAGTTATTTCTGGGTGTGATGCTAAGTATCTGAGCCCAGATTTGATCCCCAGGTCATCCCGACACTGGAGCTGGTACTCTCACTCACTGAGCCACCTGGCCGCCCCCATTAAAAACTCTTAACAGATAAACAATTGTCTTTCTCTCTTCCCCTGCCCTCTTAAAAGCATATCAGAAACATACAATCCTTGTGAGGAAAAAAAAGCAACAACAAAAAGCAAACAAAACAAAAACCTCAAAACCTGACAGATGAAGTTGTTAAAAGTGGAGATACTAATTTTTAAAGAGTGAGTAGTTACCAAGGATGCAAAAGCTCCTCCTCAGTAAGGGGCACGGGGGGGGAGGGAGGGGGGAGGAAGGCTTTTCTTCTTTTATTTAACCAAGGAAACTTCAACTATTTACATTCCTATGCTTTAAAATTTACTGTGATCCATGGCTCTTGAATATAGAAACTATTTCTACTAATTTTCCCCAAGAAATCATTGCAGTAAGTGTTATAAAAGGCACATTTAAAATAATACACAAAACTCTGCTAATCCTTAATAGGCCCTCTGCCACCATAGCAGACCTTAAGCATATTTGGAACCCAGTGCTAGGCAACTGGACTTTCCACAGCAACCATGCTAAAAATTCCTTTATGACAAAACAAAATTAAAACACAAAAAATTATTTTTGAGAGTTTTTTTCCTCCTCTTTAAATGTAAAAGAAGCGATAAAGACATTTTTCTTGATGGCTGAAAATCTCAAATCATGCAGCATCCATTCTTGGCATAATTGTTTGTATTCTCCAAGAAACTGAGATGTAGCTTTTAGACCTAACTCTAAGATGTCATTGGGTTTGAGCCACTAAATCTGTAGATAAGGTACAGTGGAAAGGATACTGTCATAGAGTCAAAAAATCTGGCTTCCAATCCAGTCAGTTTGGAACTGACTACTGGTGGGGACCTTGGTATGTCACTTCAGCTTTTCATGCCTCAATTTCCTTCATCTATAAAATAAAGTTGTTAGACCACATAGCCTCTAAGACCCTGTCTATATCTATGAAACAATAGATTTTTTTTTCTGGGTTTGAATCTGGTCTTTAAAGCTATTTAAATGGGTACTTAAAAATAATTTATTCCATGGCCATATATATGACAAGCAACATAGCAGCTAAGCCCTGCATGAATTTAATTTCTCTCAATGCACATGTATTTATAAATACATGATAGATAGCTGTTGTGTACGCTGTCACTCTTGGACACATGAGCTCATGTACTCCTGGTATAACAGACATTTGCAGAAAGGGGTGTGAAATTCAGAGCAAGCTCCCGGAAAAACAGTTGGCTTTTACCTCAAGGCATAAAAAGTTGGCCTCTCACCATGCCTTTGGACACTTCATTCTTAACAAACTGAACTCCTCTCTTCAATCAGAAACCTTCCTCCCCTCCCCCCCCACCTTTATTCTGGGAAAGGGGAGAAGCAACACAGCAGACACTGTGGAAAAGAGCAGATCATTAACTTTTGAACATGAAGATGGCAGAACTGTTACCTGTGACCTATTCAGGCTGTAAACATTATGAAGCCACTTCACACGGAAAGTTATGTAAAGGCCGCCTGATGTGTCTGGAAGATTTCCCTGCCATATTGGATGTGTAGGCATTTTGAAAAAGGCAGGTCAGGGCGTGTGTGGAAGCTTCTCTCCTCTGTTTATGAGCTGAAAAGCTGTCATTTTTCCCCTGGGTGTGTAAAACCAGTTTCTCTGGTACATCTTGCCATGAAGCTGAGGCCCATCCAAAAGGAGGGGCTGGTGAGCGGGGTGGAGAAGGCCATAGACATCAGTGCCTGCTCATGCTTTGAGTTTGAAGAAAGGGTGTGGATGAAAAGCAAGAAAAATCGCTCTCTAACATGTTACTTTAGTTATATTAGAAGTCACACTAGTCCTTATTTTTTGGGGGGCAAAGTAATCAATAGATGAATAAGCATTTATCAAGCATCTTTTAACCAGGCATGGCGCTGGGGTAATAATAATGAGGATGATTATGATAGCGAATGTTTATATAGTGCTTACTATATGCCAGGCATTGTGCTAAGTTCTTTACAATTGTTATCTAATTTGATCCTTTAAAGAAACCTATGAGATAAGTGCCATTATTATCTCCATTTTACAGATGAGAAAACTGAGGCAAACACAGGGTCATATAGCCAGTAAGTGTCTCAGGACTGATTTAAACTCCAGGCCTGGCATTCAATCTGCTCCACCATTTAGTTTTGGTTTTTTTTTGGAGGGTAATTGGGGTTAAGTGACTTGCCCAAAGTCACACAGCTAGTCATTGTTGTCAAATGTCTGAGGCCAGATTTGAACTCAGGTCCTCCTGACTCCAGGGCCAGTGCTCTATTCACTAAGCCACGTAGCTGCCCCTGCTTCACCATTTAGTTGCCCCATGCAAAAGCAAAGATGAAATACCCCTTTACCTCAAGAATTTAATATTCTTTTGGACCACACACACACACACACACACACACATATATTTGAGCATATATACAAAATGTGTGGAGGTGGGGTGACAGGGAGGAAGGGACAAGGTTCTAATTACAATGACAATCATAGGATCATAACTTTAGAACTAGAAGGGGTCTTAGAGGTCATGGAGTTCAACTGCCTCATTTTACAGATGAAGAAACCAAGGCACAAATAGGTGAAGTGACTTACCAAAGGTCACATAGCCAATTAAGTGTCTGTAGTGAGCTAGGAACAGGATAAATGAACAATTAAAAGGACCAAAGATGAGCTAGATGGGGCCAAGGTAAATATTAAGTCAGGCTTAGTATGGAATTTACCTTTATTATCATCGTCTGATTTAGAACTTAAGATGCTGGATTTCTCTCGCGAATTTCAAATTATTAAAGTGTGGAATATTACCTTTCCTTTTTGCTTGAATGTCATCTGGACAACAGAAGTTTAAGGTGTAGATTTTGGAGTTGAGCTCAAAGTTGATAGATACCACTGTGCCCAGAGAGCAATATCTATGCTGTCAACTTAAGGCCCCCCAAATAAAATGGAGACCGAATCTAAGAATAAATGTAATAAAACTACCTGCTCACTTGCCTGAAAAGTACAGTCAGTCAGAGTTTCTTTGCATGTCTGCTTCTAGCAAATGCTAATGCTGGGGTGACTTTTCATGATGTTGTATAAATGCAAGATAGGCTGGGCATTGATCATGAAATGAGTTTGCAAATTACAGCATTTGCTGGTATAAATCAGTGCCACCTAGTAAAGCAGGGGCACTGGATCTGAACGCTGGTCTTGCTTTTCTTGAATTCTTTTTCAATATATCTGTTTTTTAAAAAAATATTCTGGCTGTCAGCTGGGATTATTAGACTGCCTAATGATATTTTTTATGTCCAAACATATGAATAAAATTATTTACTCACCATGTATATTATAGTTATACATGCCTTCTGAAAGTAAATTAAACATAGAAATAAAAGACTGTAATGTCAAAAATGTGCATTAACCTGTTTGGGCTTTATAAATATGGAAAAAACAAAACAAAACAAAACTCCAGCATCTATTTCTTTGCTTCCATGAAGTCAGACTTGAAATGAAAGTGAACCTGGAGGTTCAAGAGATCATTTGGCCCTAGTGTAAGGGATTACTAGTGAGTGTGCAATATTATTTGTTCAATTCATTTCATTTCAATTCAATTAATTTCATTTCAATTCACCCACCAGCCATTTACTGAGAACCTACCATCTTTTGAACATTGTGTGAGGTGCAGTGGGAGATTTAAAAATAATTATTACAGCCTCTGACACTTACTGTGTGACCCTGGGCACGTCACTTAATCCCAAAGGCCTCCACCAAAATCCCCCCCTCCCCCAAACCAAACCAAACCTCCAGAGAAAAAAATATTATATAGTAGCTGCATTCAAGGAGACAGCTATTATTGCAAGTTACTTTTTCTGCACCTATCTTTTTAAACTCTCCAAACAGACTAAGTTCTCTCCTGATTCCCCTAGTTACTTCTCTGTCTGTGGTCTTTCTGTCTCTAACTCTCTCCTTCTGTCTCTTTCCACCTCCTCTTAGAATAACTTTGTGCATACTTTACTTGACTTAGTTGAGTATATGTTTTCTCACTTCAGAAGAACCTCAGCTCCTTGAGGGCTCTGTACCCTAGCACCTTGCTAGATTGGGGTCTGCCATACATATTGTAGGTGCTTAATAACTGTTCAATGAACAGAGGAAGTGTGTCTCACACTCTATGTTACGCCCAGTCCCTAGTCTAGGACCTTGCAAGTTGTAATTGTCAAAAAAAAAAATTAACCGATTGTTAGGAAAAATCTTAGAGGCATAATAAAATAGAGAACAGCATTAGAACATATCAAACACAGCTACAGTGAATAAAATTAATTATACAAAAGGATGATAGGATGTCTATAGACAATAAACACCACAGGGAGGTCAGGAAGGAGAATCAGTTTGCTAGAGCTGCACTATTCTAGAGGAAAGGGAAGTTTAGGTCCAGATCATTTTGACACTTCATACTTGTGCTGGTAGAGTGTCCCCAATTCATCTCCAGGCTTCTAGCTTCCCTTGTACAGTCTTTCCTACACAGAGATGTAAACTGGGGTGGGATAGAGCTAGCTCCTGCTGGAAGGTTGTTGAGAGACAATAGGAACATTTATCCCTTAGAAATTGGTGGTGACTACAGATCAGGGCTTGATTTATTACATTTTTTTATTGTTAGATTTAAGAAAGTGATGGAAGAAAATGTTTATAATTCAGATTAAACTGAAAAGCATATTCTGTGTACATTTTTTTTCTAGGAAAGCACACACACTGTAAAGTTTAGCTTAATTCAAATATACCCAAATTTCATCACTTCACTGCTCAAAAACATGTAATATCATCCTAATATCTACCTTTCTTATCCTTGTGAAGGCCCTCACCATCCTCCTAGACCCTCATGCTCACAGTTCTAGGAGTCATCCTCAACTCCTCACTCTCAGTCCCCTGCACCCCATATCCAATTAGTTGCTAAAGTGTGTTGATTTCACCTTTAAGACACCTCTCTAATACACTCCCTTCTCTCCTCTGACACTGCTACCACTCTAATGCAGACCCTTATCACCTTGATGTCTGGATTATTGCGATAGTCTACTGGTGAGTCTGTGCTTTAAGTCTCTCCCTTCCAACCCATCCTTCATTCAAACATTAAAGTGATTTTCCTAAAGTGTAGATATGACCATGTTATACCCTCTATCCCACTCCCACTAAATAAATGTCAGTGGCTCCCTATCCCCTTTAGGATCAAATATAAAATTCTCTGTTTGGCATTCAAAGGTCTTCATAACCTAGATCCCTCTTACCTTTCCAGTCTTCTCACATCTTATTTCTGGCTTCCTACTTTCTTCCAGTGACATTGGTCTCCTGGCTGTTCCAAGAATAGTATTCTCCATTTCTGCTCTGGACATTTTCTCTGACTGTCTCACATTCCTGGAATGCTCCTCCTGTTGATTTCCCTGGCTTCCCTTAAGTCCCAATCCTTCTTAATTTTAGTGCCTTTACTCTGTTAATTATTTCCTATTTATCCTGTACATTGTTTGCTTCACCCATTGTCTCCCCCATTAGATTGCAAGCTCCTTGAGGGCAGGGACTATCTTTTGCCTCTTTTTATATCCCCAGCACTCAGCACAGCACCTGGAACATAGTAAGTACTTAATAAATATTTATTGGATTTATTATTATATCACACCTAACTCCCTCAGTCTTTATCTAACTTTCCATAAGGTTCCCTTCCCCATCCTCACATGTCCAATTATATCTCCTGATAGTTCCAGTACAGAACTTATCTAGCTAATTAGTCTACTGTTCCCCTCCCTTTCCATCTGGCCAAAAAAAACCCCTAACTACAGCCTTCATTTATTTACTAATGCCATTTTTGTTATCAGAACTGCCCTACCTGCCTTCTGTATCAATCTGTGATCATCTCTTTCAGTACTTCCAGCTGAAAACTCACTTCGGCTAGAAGTGAAGTCTGGAGGCTGGATGGTTGATACAACTTCCTAGCTTCCTTTCTGTGGGCTGTCTTGGGCTCCTCTTAACCTGAGGTCTTAAATATAGTAACTGGGCAACTAATACTTGTGAAGGTTTGAAAGGGGGTTCTTAATCTAGTAGTTCAGACTAAATGGTCCCTCTCAGCCCTAAGATTGTGTTATATTCAGGGTTGAGCAGGGATTTTTTTTCCACTCCCTCACTACCATTTGAAGGTAATTGCAATCATATAGACTGAACTTAAATGGGCCTTTGCTGCTAACATTGGCCAATAAAACTCTCATATGACTGTAACTAACACTAGATTGGATTTGGATAAGACAAAGTAAATCAAAGCCCCTTAGAGAAGGAAAGGATGACATAGGAAATCTCTGTTGTTTTACTCTCATCTATGGAGTTTGTGGAGAATTAAAGGAGGTTCTTAAAATGAATGAATTTGCCAAATGTGTGTGTGTGTGTTTATGTGTGTGTGCGCATGTGCATGCACCCACACACACAAAAACACTCGTGCTCTTTCACAGAGGTTACATGCGACATGCACAGTAAACATAGTTTAGCTTTGTTTCCAAATGTCAGCAAACACCTGTCTACCCTTGGGACTCAGTAGCATGTTTACATCCTAGTGCATTACACCAGGTGTCCAATCTTATTAATGACAATTCTGGTTGGTAGGGTTTTAAGCCTTTTTAATGATTCTGTTTTCTGCTGTAGCCCTGAATAACTTCTTTGGAAGAAGACACAAAAGTAGAGGGAAGTTGAGAAGCTAGACAGATGAAGCTGTTTTTCAGCGATCTTGTAATCACCCAGACCCTCTGTTGTTGACTTCTCCTTAGATCTAATGTTAGAAAATGTTAATTAGTCTCATTCAGTAATTTTTGTTTGTTTATTCACTGTGTACATCACTTTGTTAGACATTAAGGAAGATAAAATTTAGATACTACATGATACTGCCCGTATCCAGCTTACAAGTGAGGATTCACTCTATCATTATTGGCATGGTTATTTGAATCTGAGTTCAAAGAGAATTTTGAAAAACTCCAAGGCCTGTTTCTTCCTATAATGAACAACTAAAGACCATTAAAAACTGTTGATCACTGATATTTTTCTTCTAATGTAGAAGCACAAAAACAGAGAAGCCTGAACCAAAGTATGGCCCAATCAACCAGTAAGGATTTATTATATGCCAATTATGTGCCAGCAACTCTACTGAGTGCTGGGGAGATAAGCACAAAGAATGAAAGAATCCCTTTTTACAGGTACCTTATATTATAATGGTAGAGACAAGTATATTTAAAAACACATATTGCATAAATATAAAATTAATAAATCCAAATACATACAAAGTAGTTGAACACAAGGTAGTTTGAGGGGAGGGGCACTATCATTTGGGAATGAAATCCCAAAAGGATTCATGTTGAAGATAGTGTTTGAATGGTTTCCCAAAGTCAGATAGGAGCTCTATGAGGCAGTGATAAAGAGATAAAACATTGAAGGTGTGGGGGATGCCTAGTGCCAAGGTACACAGAGACTAGAAATTTGAGTATTCTGTGTGAAGAACAGTATTTGACACATAGCAAGCACTTATTGCTTGTTGACTGACTGACTGACTGAGGAATGGATATAAGACCACTTTGGGCGGATTGCTGAATGTAGGAAGGGGACTGATGGCCACAGAGGCTGGAAAGATAGATTATGGCTAGGTTGTGTGGGGTTTTAAAAGCACAACAGAGGAGTTTATATTTCATCCTCGAGGCAATAGGAAGGCACTGGGGTTGACTGAGTAGGGGAGTCATATCTGAGTAAGGAAAAGTACTTTGGTAGCAATGTGTAGGGTGGATTGGAGTGGGGAGACACTTTGAGCAGTGAGAACAACTGTAATAATCTAGGTAAAAGAGGTGATGAAGTCCTGGATTAAGGTAGTAGTTATATGAGTGCAGAGAAGGGGTCAGATGCAAGAGATGTTAGAGAGATAGAAAAGGCAAGATTTGGCAACTGATTGGATAATGTGGAGTGCCAGATCGTGCTCAGATGCCCAAATGTTTATTTATATGTACTTAAGTCAAACACACTAAAGTAATATGAAAGGACTTCACATAAATGAAACCAATAAATGTTAAGTGAATGTTCGTTCATCAAAAAACAAATCCCTTCAAGAGAATGAACCATATCTTCTTGCAAAAAAGAGAGGGATAGGAAGGTCATTCATCTGAGGGAGAAAATGATTCCATACAATAGTAGACCTATGATCACATAAATGTGGGTATCATTTCTAGGAATTTAGATCGCAATCCATTCTTGCCTTCTCATCCTGTGTGACTCTTATCCCTGACTTCTCATGTGTTCTCTACAGGAGGTCCATCAAATGTGCTGGTGACCTTCCTCTAGGTCTCTTGATATATATGTATCAATTACCTCCAGAGTCAGTTTGTGGCCCCCTGGGGAAACTATCACCATTCCATCATAATCAATCCTCTTTCTAGACAAATAGCAATAGTAAAAACAGCTTATTCAGGGACTGCACCTGTTGTTTACCCATCAATTGTCCCAACTGCTGTCTGAAGTTGGCAATCAATTTTCTGAAAGAAGATGTGCCAGGGAAGATAGTATTTTAGGAGCTAGGCTAGTAAATAAGTGATGGGAAAATTGACTTTGATGGGCAAATTTGACCCTGGAGAAGCTGTTTCTCTTGAGGTAAAAGAGACATAATGGGACTTGCTTGTCTACTAGCTTGTCTAATAGGTTTTAGTGTTTTGCCATTTAATATGGGAGTCACCAAAAAAGTAGATGACGGTGTGATTTATAGATTCAAAGAATATTTTTTTTTGAGTGGGGAAGGTAGGGCAATTGGGGTTAAGTGACTTGCCCATGGTCACACAGCTAGTTTTTGTGTTAAGTGTCTGAGGCCAGGTTTGAACTCGGGTTCTCCTGACTCCAGGGCTAGTACTCTATTCACTGTTCCACCTAGCTGCCCTGATTCAAAGAATATTAAGACACTGAAGGTATCATTTAGTCCAATACATTGCCTTGTCTTACATCTTCATTTCACTGAAGCTTAAGGAATATGTGACAAACTCAAGGACATACACAGCTAGTTAGTGGCAGAGCAAGAACTAAGATACTGATCTTTGCTCTCCTATATTAGACTACTTTTCAAAGAAAAGAGCATCAAATAATGTTTGCCTTGTTTTTTAAAAAGATATGGGACTTCTATGTGAGATATCATGAAGAAATAAGATTCCATTGTCTTTACTAAAGAATCATTGGAAACTGATCAATCAACATTTATTTAGCACCTTCTGTGTGCCAGGGGTAATGTAGAGTTAGACAAGATGGAATGACTCAAAGACAATGACAACAACAACTTGCCAGGCTCTGTTCTAAATGCTGATTAAGCAGCAGTTGGGGTATCAGTTTCAGAACTGGGAGGAGACATAAAAGAGTCTAATTTGGGTTCTTGCTGATCTGAAACTTTAAGTCTTTCAAGATTCTTAGGATAAGTCATCTCTGCTTTATTTCAGCAGTGAGACTAAGAGATAGTCACATTATTTTGTGGAATATTCCATTTCTTTTTTTCCTTCTAAATGCAATAGAAACTAGCAACCTGTTTTTGTCTATATAGGCATATGTAGACAAATGTATATTCAATATTTATCCATTCTTCCCATTATGCCTTCACAGAGTAAAGGAGAAAATTCATTTTTGTCTAACAACTAAAAGGGATCAAGTTAGACAAATATTTCAATTTTCATCTCATTTTTATTCATTTTTCCCCCATTGAATGAACTAGTTGCATTACTGAGCTGATTAAAAATAATCAGTTGTTTTCTGTCTTTGGAAAAATATTCCAGAGTATTATCATGTTTTAGCATCATAGACAAGTAGGCTTTTTTTTTTTTTTGCAAATTTCCCTCCCTTCCCTTCTCTGCTTATCTAAAATCTTTCTTATCCTTTGAAGCCAGGTTCAAGTGCTACCTTCTTAGTGAAACTTTCATCTATTCTTCCCATCTATATGTGCTTCTTTCTTCTCTGATATCCTTTAATAATAATAAGAAAAATAATAATAGATTACATTTATACAACGCTTACTATGTGACAGGTACTGTGCTACTATATAGGCTCTCTATACTATGTAATTTATCACTTGATTGTGTGCCAGCTTCCATTGGTCCTATTGACATCATGTGGGTATCAATGCAGCATGTAGGCTTGTCCATTATTTTATCGGCTATGTCTAATAGGTATGGTTCCCAAATTATGGATTCGATATATGAGAGTGTCTTCAATATGTAAATCTTTTGACCCACATCAGATTATAATTTCCTCGTGGGCAAGGCCTTTTCCTTGTACTTTTCTGTGGTATTTCACATGGTGCCAAGCATTGAACTGAACATATGAACTATACGCTTGTTAGCTCTCTGATCTCAGGTAAGTCACAGTGTCTTTGGTCAAAGAGGTTGGAAAGATAGACTGTGGCTAGTTGTAGAGGCAAGCACCCCAGCGTCCCCAGGGTGGCTGCCAACACAGGTTCTTGCATCTGCTTTGCTAAAGGAAAGCAACTCAAAATGGGTTAACAAGCTTACTTTAATCAATCAAACATATATCGTTTACCTAGTTCAGGGGGAAAAGGTCAGCACCTTGAACTTCAGAATATACAGAGGTTACAAACATAAGTTACAAGAACATTTCAGCAGACAGGCTTCCAAACTGTCCAGCCATTACATACATCCATACTTAATCACAGTTACCAGAAAGGGAAGCATCAACATCTGGGTTTTCAAGGCCATGGGGCTCTCAACAATGGCTGCCCAGAGTCTCATCTGGTCAAATCACACAAAACTTCTCAAAGTGAGCCCCAAAGCAAAGACTCACATCAGGGCTTATATAGCCTTCTCCTGGATCAGAGAATGTAACAACCTTCTTGACCCACAGCCCAATCACAAAGTATCTCTTGAAAAACAAGCCTCCTGCCACAGGCTCCAGGTGTACTTAACCTAGGGGCAGGGAAGATCTTAAAAATTTACATTCCTATAACACTGGTTTTTTCACCTATAAAATGGTATAATGCAACAAAGGTTGTTATAAAGTTCAAATGAGATTATACATAAATGTATATATATAGATACACACATGCATGTGTATGTATATATCTATATCTATTTCTCTTTCTATCCACCTGTCTATATCTACCAAAGTTGTGAGAATCAGTTGAGATATTTGCAAAGTCCTTAGCATACTGCCAAGCAAATAGTAGAAGCTATATAAATGCTAGCTATTTATTATTATTATTATAGATTATAACTGGCTATAGATACATACATACACAGTGCTAACGTGTTAGGCAGACAAAAAATGAAGCCACGTGGGCCCTCAAGACATTTACATTCTTTATCTTTTACCTATATAAAATTGATGGGACATAATAACAGAAACCCAAAGCACTAGAGAATGTTGGAGCAGATTCTCTTAGCACCTTTTCTCTCTAAAAGCGAATTTTAGGATTTCAGGTAGACAGACGACCTCTTTTTAGGCCACTTAGCATATTATTTATATCACCTGGTCTTGAATCTCAAGTATTACAAGGGATCCTAGTGACTAAAACAAATGGATAACATTGGTTTGCGGTACTCTGGTTGGAATAAATATCCAGCTTTAATGCCAAATTTCAACCACAATATGGCATTTCTAATTGATGTTGTGCTGACCAGCTGTCATGGGCCCAAAGCCCCATTGACCACAACTTATCTGGATGATTGGATGCCCTTATGTCCAGGGAAGAAATCATGCACTGGGAAAATTCAGGTCAATATTATTAACTAATAAGTAATTCTAAATAGAATTTTAAAATATGAATGAAGATGAGTATAAACAAAGATAAAGTCATATAATACAATTATAATGCTGAGACTTTCTTAGTGTCTGGTTTCAAATAGCTCTAACATCACTACTTATAAATGATTTAAAAACATGCCAAAATATTAGTTTCCCTCAAGGCTATAGAGATGCCAATGTAGAGTGTTAACAAAAAATAAATAAAAATGCATGAGGAGAGGTAAGGTATTTCTTTTTCTTTTAAAAAGTAATCTACAAAGCATGGAAAAAATAGAGTTGGTATTATATTTTTAAGTGGACCTGAAAATTCTGAAGACGTTTAATGGCTCATACCTATAGCCAGATTTTTAAAAAACATAGTTATGGTTATATAATAACAATAACAATAATAATAATAGCTAGCATTTATTTAGCTACTATTGTTTGCCAGGTACTCTGCTAAGCTCTTTACAAATATTGTCTCAAATGATCCTCACAATGATCTTGTGACATAGGTGCTGTTATCACCTACATTTTACAGATGAGGAAACTGATATCAAGAGTTACCCAATTCCACATAGCTAGTAAGGATCTGAAAGAGAATTTGAACTCAGGTCTTCCTGACTCTAGGCCTACTGCTCTATCCACTGCACACTGAGATGTCACTACATATTTAATAAAGAGAGCATAGCCTAATGGATAGAGTGGATGGAGGAAGAGGTTTTGCTTCTGTGACACATTAGCTTCATGATATTGATGAAGACACTGAATCTCTTATTGCCCCCAGGCAACTCTCTTAATGCTAACAAGTTATAAAGGAATTGCTGATCTGCATCAGCGGTTGACTTGTCCACATGGGGAGATCTGGCTACAATGGTGAAATCTTAGGTCAGGGAAAAAAAAAATTCTTGATAGTTAAGGACAATATATAGATAGAAGCTACACCTTAGTCTCAGTGAAAGGATGCATATATTTTACATCACAACAAAAGAAAAAGAAAACAGACACATAATACCTCCCCAGTCCACTTGGAAGCAGATATCCTGGTGTATCTAACTTTTCAGATGTACTCACTTCTAGATAAAAGTTGTTTTCTCCCCATTTCCTCATTGTTGTTATTTCTAAAAGAATAGCCTAATTATGGGACACCTGATGTGGTAACACTTTTATTTGGCTCAATCCTGCCACAAACATAGCTGGTATCTAATGAAATATTTTCTAAGAGGTCTGGAACTTTTCCTCAAGGCATCTTGACAAAACATGATACGATCATCTCTACTAAAGAATGCTTGGAAGTTGGAGATTAGGTAGCAGTTGGAAAATGGAATGGGGAAGAGACTTAGGACTGTGCACTAACCAGAACTGTCTCTGACCTCTGGAGTTCGACTTTTATTCTGCCATTCACATACATTGGGAAAATAGCTTCTACTAATCCCATGTCATTTTCCAAAGCAAACCTTCCAGGGAAAGCACAAGTGATGCAGTAACTATGACCTGGATGAAAAAAAAAATTTTATTCACCTCTGAGAGGTAGTGTGATATAGGAGGAAATTCATTAGATTTGGAGTCAGAAGAAATGGTAAGTTTAGTCTTTATTCTATCATATGCTGATTGTCTGACTTAGAAGAAGTAAGAACCTGTCTGAGCCTCGGAGTTTGAACCTTTGTTTTCATTTCTATGTGACAGAGAAATTAATACTTTACTACTTATCTCATAAAGTTGTTTTGAAGATTAACTGCCATAATGGATGCAAAATGTTTTATAACTTTAGTGTGTAATATTAGTCAATTAATCAGTAAACATTATATACGGGTATAAGGATGTTCAAGAAGGATTAGCATGTGTGGTGTGAAGGCTTGCCGAGCCCTTTTCAAGGCAACTCATCCACCTTTGGTCTCTCTCTGTCACTGAACTCTCACCTGTGTTTCCAAAAAGTTGTAGCCTTGTGTAATGGCCACACCTCATAAACCTTCTTGGCAGACTGCCCAGGCTAGTTCGAGGGTAATTGATGGGCCACAGATCTTTCAGTGAATTATGGGGGTATCTACCCCAAATATGTGAAAACATCCTAATGGAATGGGTATATTAGAACAATTTGTTCCAACAGCCATGAAAGCAGCTGAAACAGGTGATGTGGAATGCTTAGAGCTTGGTCACAAATCAAAGATACCCAAATCATCTACTACATCCCAGGTATCACCAGTCATCTTAAATTTTGTCTTGCTAGTGGACTTCAATGACAAGAGAGTAAGGGTAATGACTGGGCATTTTTGTCTCACATCCAATCACATGCAAGTTAGGATTTGTAATGTCACTTGTCTTGAAAAAAAAGGACAAACCACCACCACCACCACCACCACCACCACCACCACCACCACCACCACCACCACTACTGCAACCACCATTATTTAAGACGCTATGTACTAGCCACTAGACACACAAAGATAAAAATGAATAGTTCCTGTTTTCAAGGAGTTTCCATTCCATCCTTATAAGTGATGACTATTTTATAAAATCTGAATTTTTATATATTATTTAAGGGAAAGAACACTTAAAAGGCAGTAATGGAATGAAGAATGATCTAGAAGTCAATTCGTTTTTTGTTTGTTTCTTTGTTTTATAGTTTTTTATTAGCCAGGCCAGAGGTTGAAAAGTCTCTAGTCTGGTTGGCCTTGTTGATATATTTTGGGGGGGGGGAGAGGCAAGGAGGAGAGCAGAGAAAGTGAAAAGATATATTTGAAGTCAGAGAACCCTTTTTGTAGGGTTAATGGGTTTGCTATGGTACCAGATTTCTGTCTTTATTCTAGATGGACTCTATCCACTGAAATATTCTGAAAATTTGTCTGGTGATACTTAAAATGATTTTTTAAAAAGTTCTTAAGGAAAATAGCTCAGATACAAGGTTCCAAAATTAATTCATTTCATACATATAATAATTTTTGTCTTTAAAATAAGCAATATTTTATCATGTAATGATACCCTTTTCTCAAAACAAAATGGATGGAGAGGTATAATGAAACTCTTTGTAAAACTGAGGAAATATTGACTAGCTCTCCCAGAAGATTGGCTACAGAGCTGGTCATGGGAGGTAGTTATTATTGTAAGACTATAATGATGATGGGGTGGGGGAAGGAGAGAGTACAGAAAGTTTACCACATTCGAATGATAGTGCCTGTGGGCAGGAGTCCAGCAAATCTTCCACCAGAGAGATAATTATGAGACAGTTGTACAGAAATGTATGTTGTAGCATGCAGGAATGCCCTGGTGTACTGACCTCTCTGCTCCAAGCAGCTTGGAGATTGGCCTGGTACTCCAAATTACATTTCCTCCTGGCTTATAGAGGGAGCTACAGATAAAGTGGCCCACATTTTACCCCACTTGGGGCAGGCAGAGAACTTGCTGTAAGAAAGCATCTTACAGCCTTTGTCTATCTGTTTGGGTCCTGGGATTTCTGATGCCTCCAAATGCAGGTCAGTCATTTGGCAGCTGCCAAATGAGGAATCCCTTGAATCACCCAGAGCTTTGTCAAGGGGGGTGGGGTGGGGTGGGGAGGGAGTAGAGAAATGACACAGGAAGCCCCCTGATTGGGAGATATGTATTTTACACTGTTAGCAGACTTAATTGACCGTTTCATTGTGACTGTGTTTCCAGAATGCTTGGCAGGCATGGATGTGGTATACTTTTGAGATGTTTCTCAAGAGGTTAAAAAAGTATGAGGAGGGAGGGGAAGAATGGGCTAGGCAACATTCAAAATGCCCAAGAGGAGGGGGTGGTGCTGGGCCAGGTTCAAGAAGCTCTCAGTTATATTGCTAAGGGATACTGCTTCTTCAAAAAGACTGGATTTTTTTTTTTAAAGGAAGAGGTAATTAAAGAGGACCATTACCCAATAAATGAAATAATTTATTGTCAAAAATTATGCTGAAAAGCAACAGTGTATACCTGATATAAACTATCAACAAAAAGTTGCTGGTCTTGAGTTAAGAGAGGTCTGACCTGTGTTCAAATACCAACTGTATCACTAACGTTCTTTGTGACCTTGGCCAAGTCCCTTAACCTCACTGAATTTACTTGTGTTTAAAATGAGGAGGTTGGACTAGTTTCATAAATTTGGAGTTGATAGAGACCTCAGAGGTCATCTCATCCAAAGCTGTCATTGAGGAAACTGAGGCCAAGAGGGGTTGGGTGACTTGTCTGAGAACATACAGGTAGTATTATGATAAAGCCTGGACTTGAGTTGAGTTGTCTCCATTCTAATTCCCATCTCTAAAGTCCTTTCTGGTTCTGAATGTGTGTGTGTGTGTGTGTGTGTGTGTGTGTGTGTGTGTGTATTAGTGAATAAGCAACATCTGGCTTTGTGCATATAGTGGTAGAAGGAATCTCATCTCAACTAGTCTCCTTTACTATGGAAATGATTGTGGTATCACTTAAATGAAAACAAATAATCTTTCATGTATAGAACTTCAGTCTGGTTGCTTCCCCCCCTTTTAAAAAATTGATATCCTTTTATTCCATTCAAAAGGGAGGCCTGTGAGGACTAGAAAGAGGAGGGCACTGTCTCTTTATGAATACTAATAAGGAAATCAAGGGGGACAATGGCACTTCAAGTTTCATCTTTCCATTTCCTAGAGGCGCAAACTCTGCAAGTTGTCACCTTGGTGTATTCAGTGCCTTTTGAAGCACTAGACTCCTCTAGAGAGAATGTCAGCCCCAGCCCTGGGCAGTTTTGACAAACAGAGTATATATTGATACATGATAAAGTATGCTAGAAATCACCCCAGCGCTAAAGGCTACTATAGTTTTAATATCATCATTTGAATTAACAAGCATTCTGTGGAGAAATAATGAGCTTTCATTATTCAGGACATCATCCTTACCCGGGGAACTCAGAAACCATTAGCTCTTGAGAACTTAATGAAAAGATGATAAAGAATGTTTTAGATAAAAGTTTGAACGGGCGCACTTGGTAACTGAGGTAAAATATTAATGTTTCCTTGGATGATAAGTTAGTGTTGCTAAACTCGTGCTTGCTGAGGAAGGGTGTGCCATGCAGGTGTGTGGTCAGGTCACACCTGGGTTTGGGCTGGATCAGTAAGATGGAGTGTGTTAGCCTGAGAGGACCTGTCAAAGATGTTTTCTCCTAGGGAGGGTGATGGGGGAAAGGTCACTAGCAGCTCGGTGAGTTCCAAGGTTTCCTTTCCTTCAGTAGACAAATCATCATGGTATAAAGGAAAAAGAAAAAAAAAAGGGAAAAATCTACAGTGAAAAGTGTCATCTACAAGTTTGCTCTACCTTCTCTATCCTAGAAACACACACACAGAGTATATTTTTATTTTCTCAGCATTGCCAAGCAACTGGGAATCCTACACATAGTAGGAGTTTTAGAAAAACTTGTCTGATTTAAATTTGTTTGTTGAAATGGACATTTTCTGTAATATTGTAGTTTTCAAATCATCATATATAGTAGAAACTGAAAGAAAAAGGGAGTAAGGGAGTAAAAAAAGAAGTTGGGAAGAATAAAAAGGGAAAAAATATTATACGCCAGTAAGTCCCAAATGCAGAAATGGGGACATTTTAAAATTGGCATAAAGGACCTGATAAGTAGCAGACAAAAGCTTTGTTCCAGTTTTCACGTCCCATGGAACAGTTTAAAATTCTTTTTTTTTAGTACAAAAACAATTTAAGATATCTTATCTTTATAATAACAAAGTTAAATAAAAATAAGTTAATAAAATTTTTTATTGGATTAATGAACTCCCAGATTTTTTGTATGTCAATTATTACCATATTCTGATTTTCAGCTTAATAAATAGGATTTTTTACATTGCTTTCATTTTCTTAAGCCTCACAGCAAGTTATTTTCTATACTTGAACAGCTTACCTTTACCAAATTATGGGAAGTCAGGTGCATTTGTGATTGGGTTGAATTATATTTGGGGGCTTTTATAGATAGATTTTTTTAGACATATGTCTTAGATATAGATTAAAAATGAACTTTTGGCAAAAATTGATCTGTGTGAGCCATATTTTTTACATAAATAACGTTACTGAGTAGGTCGTGTTTGCACTCTAATATCAAGTGTAATACTTTGTATAAATTGAGTTTCTTGATTCTTAGAGCCCTTTAATAGGAAATATGCTTGAATTGAATCTGTCTTAGATTTCTCTAGTGGTGGCCACTGGCCTCATTCAATTTTTGTACATGGTAGCAATTCCATTTCAAGTCATAGTCTGATTTCAGCTAACAAATGATTGTCTTTCACAAAAGAATTATTAACAGGACCCTAATTAGTCACTTTAATGGATTAAACTATTAATTAATTTAATTATTTTGGGTTTAGACACATTAGTATGAATTGGAGTTTTAGTTAGGCCTCTAAATATAGAAGACTGTGTATGCAGAAACTGGTTTATTAGCAAATGGGCCAATGAATCCAAAAATAGTCTTGTAGAGAGACTGTCCAGATGCTGAGGAAGTCTTAATTCAGGGTATCAATAATAATGAAATTGATAACAATAACTGGAAGAATAAGAGTAAAAATCTACTTTCATTGAATTAAAAAAACTAAAGAGTAAGAAAAATTCAGTTAATTGAATAAAATAGCATCACTTGAAAAAATTTTAAAGTATTTTATTTTTAGTGCTTCCTATCCAGTTATATATACAAAAAAAGACTATATAAGGGAACATGGAAGTAAATTGTGTTGTTATGACTAATATTTTACAATGAATATATACTTTAAAAAAGAATAAGTAATAAATGTAAAGTCTTATTTGTTAATTTTTTGTTCTTGTTATATATTCGAATGCTTATTTTTGCTGATTGTTAGTTTAAAATGAAAAAGCTTGAGTGGCATCTAACAAGAAATAGAGGGTGTTTATTTCTTATTAACAATTATTTTTGACCTCTAAGTTGTTCAAGTCAGAAAGTTTAAAAAATTAAATTTATGTCTCTATTACACCAATATTTTCTTTGAATTTTTGCATGCCATGGGTGCATATCTGTCATGAACTCCAAGACAGCATGACCACTTCTTCCAAAGGTTCACATCATTTTTACTTTTGCAACTAGTTTCTCCTTGAGATTTTGGAATAATTATTTATAGTAAAGTTATTAAAGGATTAGAGGTGGAAAAATATCTAAATTTTAAAAATAGTGGAGGTATGCTTAAGAGCTGGAAGACTTGTCCAAGAGCACACAATCAGTAAGAGTGTAAATCAGGATTTGAACCCAGGCCTCTCTGTCTTCAAATGCAGCACTCAATCCAATGCCTCTATTTGGCAGTGATCTGTTAAAATTCTGTAATGCATTATTAAATCTTGTTGGTGCTTACAAAGGAGAAAACAAAGATTGCCACGAGAGAACATGGGTTCATCAACAACAATTTATGTGAGAGCAGGCTAATTTCCTTTTTTTCACTTGGTTGCTAGTGAGGGAATGTAAATGTACATGGTAAATGAAAATTTTGATAAATTTTGGTAATTTGGAATTTTGATAAAATTTTGATAAATCATTGGGCTAAATCCTTCAAGATATTATTTTGTACAAGATGGAGGATGTGGGTTATATAACATAGTCAAGTAGACTAATGAATTGACCCTGCCCAAAGAACAGTGATTATGGAGTGATGTCAACATTTTTGTCAGTGACTTGGATGAAAGGCAAGATAATGTGTTAAATTTACAAATGACATGAAACTAGAAAGAATTGTCAATCCATTACATGAAAGAGTAATAATCCAAAATGATTTCTATAGTCTAGAAGATGGACATCAAACTCAAATAGAGGATTCCCAGGGGCTACATACTGACTCAGTAAACTATATATTAACATTATCAATTTTTATTAATTTCATAAATACTTTCCAATTACATTTTAATCTGTCTCTATGCACTAGGGAGCCTTGTGGGCCACATGTGACCTTGGGTGACATTTTTGACACCTTTAGTCTAAAACAATGGGCCAACTTTATTTTTTTTTAAAGCAATAGGGGTTAAGTAACTTGCTCAAGGTTACACAGCCAGTTATTTCTGGGTGTGGTGCTGAGTATCTGAGCCCGGATTTGATCCAGGTCATCCCGACACTGGAGCCGGTGCTCTTACTCGCTGAGCCACCTGGCTGCCCCTAGGGTCAACTTTAATAAAATGATTTTTTCTTTCCAACCAAATTTGTCTTTTTATTACAGGGAAGGGAACTTCTAGCAGGGAAAATCCTTCTGCCAATGTATATTGACACCTGTTCTTCGACTCACACACTTAAAGAGTGTGTTCTGGGGACCCAGAAAGGGTTTTTTTTTTTGTTTTTTTTTTTTTTTTTTTTTTTTGTGGGCAATTGGGGGTGAGTAACTTGCCTAAGGTCACACAGCTAGTTTTTTTTTTTTTTGTGTGTGTGTGTTTAAATGTCTGAGACCAGAACCGAACTCAGGTCCTCCAGACTCTGGGGCCAGTGCTTTACTCACTGTACCACCTAGCCACCCATAAACCTCAGTATTGCTTTTTATCTTTTTTTGGAGGGCAACGGGGGTTAAGTGACTTGCCCAAGGTCACATGGCTAGTTTTTGTATTAGGTGTCTGAGGCCAGATTTGAATTCAGGTCCTCCTGACTCCAGGGCCAAGGTTCTATTCACTGCGCTACCTAGCCTCCCCCCAGAGAGGTTTAATGACTGGGCTTACATAGCAAATATGTTCCAAGGCATCTGGATTTGACAGTGCTCTCCATTAAGTTGTGCTTCCTAAAATGAATGTTAATAGAATAAATTTGAAGGACTATACTTGAGTTGAAAAATTCAACTGTCTACAGTTACAGAATGGGAGGGAGATAGATAAAGAAAAGTCACCTTGGGGTCTTAGTGGACTGCAAGTTCATTAGGAGTCTTCTGGATGACTTTAGTACAAAGAATCCTGAGCTTAATAGAACCTTAGGCATTAGCTAGTTCAGTCACCTACTGATAAGGAAACTGAGACCTTAGAATATTGACTTATTTTTCAAAAATTACACAGACAAATAGGCATTTAATGGTGGATCTTGGATTTAAACCCAGATCTTTTGACCTCCCAAACTAGTGCAATGTTTATTACAGTACACATCCAAAAAGCATATTATAATTTTAACCTTATCATGGTGGATTTATAGAAATCAGGCCTTGCAGTTAGATAGATCTGGATTCAAATTCTACTTTGATATATATTGACTGTATGACCTGAAAAAAGCACTTAACCTCAGAGTTCCCCAGGAAATACTCTAATACTATAAATCACAAAGTAGTTGCTGATCTTCATAGAGGCAATTTCTTTGTCAAGAATTTCCTACATCAGTAAAATCATAGGTCCATATATATGTATATATGTACACACATATGTATGTGTATATTTATATTTGTGTATAAAATCAGGTGGATGGTAGTCTTACTGTACTTTGTTCCAGATGGGTTACTTATAGAGTATTGAATTCAACTGAAGTGTCATATTTTAGGAAGAATAAATTTAGGAAGCATAGTTTAGGAAGATAATTTGGATCATATCTAGTGAAGAGTGAGCAGGAATGATGAGACTGGAACTCATACCATATAGAGATATGTTGAAGGAGCTGGGTATAATTAATTTAGAGAAGATGTGAGGTAGGAAAGTGGGATATTTAAGTTACTTTCAAATATTTAAAGACTGATGAGCTGGATTAGATTTGTTTACTTAAACTGTAGGGTACAGTACTCCAAGCAATGTGTAGAAGTTGTAGAGAGGCACTTTATGCCAACAAACCTAATGATGAGAACTGTCCAAAACTGTAATTGATTGATTCTGGGGAATAGGCTTGTTATTGAAGGTATTAAAACAGACATTGGTTGATTGCCTAGTGTAGATGCTATAGAGAGAATGAGTGTTTGGGCATAGGTCAGACTAAATCAATGACTTCTGAGATCTCTTGCAACTCTGAGATGCCTTGATTTTATGGTCTGTGATTCTTTGACAAGATGGGTAATAATCCTGCTACAATCTGCTTTGAGATCCACATTTTAGGAAGGACCTTGATAAGTTCTAGAATGTCCAGAGAATACCAATCAGAATGATGAGGGAAACTGGAAATTTCGCTTTTCTATGAAGATAGAATATGAGGATAGTTAAAGGAACTGGAGAGAATACTCAAATGCATATTAAAGTTGATCATTTATGAGATCTGTTCCAACTCTCAGAGTCTAACATTCTACTCCATAATTTGCAAGTGGACTGACATCTCTATATAGGACTAAACATCTATCCACTGTGTCTAGGGTGCTTAAGAGGACTTGCACCTCGGGTGTGAAGGCTGCTGAGCCCCTTTTCAAGGCTGCTCATTTACCTTTGGTGTCTACCTTTTACCCAACTCTTAACTATTGCTCCAAGAAGCTGTTGCATGCACAGCAGCTATATCTCAGTAAACTGTCTTGGACAGCAGGCTAAACCAGGTTGAAGGGCCTCAAACCCATTGGTGATTAGGGGGATGCCTACCCCAAGCATGTGAAGATTTTGCCCAATGGAATGAGTAGATAAGAAAAAATTATTCTAATGGCCATGAAGGCAACAGAAGCAGGCATTGTGGAGTGAGCTCAGTCAGTCCTCCAAAATGCCAAAGTCATCCACTACATCCCAGGCCACTGACAGTAGTCTTGAATTTTGTTTTGCCATTGAACTTTGATGACTCTAGAAGAGAGAGTAAGGCTAATGACTTTTGTAACTTTGCTTCACTTAAATCCAATTCATATGCAAGTCAAGACATCACCTATGGTATCATTAGTCCTCTTGAAAAATGTAGAACATGGGCGGCCAGGTAGCACAGCGAGTAAGAGCACCAGCTCCAGTGTTGGGATGACTTGGAGATCGTATCCCGGGCTCAGATACTTAGCACCACACCCAGAAATGACTGGCCGTGTAACCTTGAGCAAGTTACTTAACACTGAATGCTTTAAAAAAAAAAAAAAGAAAAATGTAGAACAAACAACTATCTATCTATCTATCTTCAGTTCTGTTATAAAAATTCTTTAGGATAAATTAAAATATAAGGTTATAAATTTGTTGAATTAAAAAGTGAAATTGACAAATTAGTTTATCATACGCAAAACCAACCACCTGTTAATAAAATGACTTTATTTCTACTTTTAAACAACTTCATTATTTCTAAAGCCTAGAAAAGTCTTTTTTCCCCCCTGAGTTTAGGTAAATCCTACCTGAAAATGTGTAGATAGAGGGTCAGATTTAGAGTTTGGCCCCTTCATAACTGCTCTATGAAATACAGGAGGGTGAAATCAAATTGGCTTGCAGTCAGACACAGATAGGTTGGGTGTTTCAGGCAAATGCCACTTGCCACTTTTAGAAATTCCATATGGGTAGTTTGCTACATGTCTACAATAAAACTCTCATGCAGTAAATGAAGAAAACATATATAAAAGTTTAAATTTTATTGGGTGTAAAGCTCTTAAAGGACTTCTGTTCACAAAGAGCATAAAGATTACAGAGTTTGAATGAGTGTACCCCTGCTAAAATGTGTGAGCCCTGCTGTTTTCTTCCCTTGACTGTGGAAGTATGCCCTCTTTTCGCTCTTTAATCTTTGTGCTTGGCATGATGTACGCACAGAGTAATCACATCTCTGTCCCACCTGTGGACTGTTGACAGCTAAAACAGATATTGCCTGCTAGCCAGACATGGAAGGAGAGGTTGCATAGGACCCTGAGTGTGAATTTCTCTCTGTATCACTGAAATGAGAGATAGGAATGGTGAGGAAAGAAGAAAACAAATGGGAATAAGCTATCACATAAACACTCTTAAGTCAATGTTGGATGCTAACAGATGCATTTAGGTAAATGCTGTTATCTCAAGAGGTGTTATCTTCTGGGGATCCTTCTCATAATTTTGTTTTAAATCTGAACAGCTGTTGTTTAGCTACCACAGACCACAATTTATCCACAGCTTGGGGCCATAAAGGTAGCTTTAGTGCACTTTGTTTCTTTTTTTCCCTTTTATTTGATTTAATTTCCCTGTGTGTGACACCAAAATGCTGTATGTTATTTGCATATCACAATATGTACTTTGGTAGATCCCATAAGTACTCAGGTGCTAAAAATGGAAGAAGAAATAACAAATAGAGGAAGTACCTCATGACACACTTTAAAAGAAAGGGAGAAGGCCTCTCAGGTTTCACCTACATGTAAAATATTCTGACAATAATAGCTCCTTCAAAAACAGAGCTGGTTTTTTGAGGGTGGCTGGTTTATACGGTGACTGCAGAAAAACGGATGTTTTTTTTGGCAGTAGAACACAAGTACACTTATCTGAGTTGAGCCCTGGGGCTTGCCATCCAGTAACTGAAACAAAACTTTAGCCTTACTTAAGAAACCAACAAATGTGGCCGCTTGAGTAGTTTGGAATACTCTCTGAAAGAATAACTGATGGTCCTTTTTTCCTGATAGGATTTTTTTTTTTAAAGATAGGTCATTCCTTCAAATGAAGGGGAAGCCCAGAAAAGATGGGAAGAGAGAAATGAAAAAGAGAGTGGCTGTCTGTGAGAGGTTGTTTTTTTTTTTTTAAATCTCCCTTTGTCATTTACTGGACCACATTCAGTCATGGAGATTTGTCATATTGGGGATGAATTAATTCAGAACAATGAGTCGGTCAGAGGCTGGACTAGAAGGCAATTCACATCAGTGTTTGATGGGTTTAAGACTCACCCTAGCTTTGACCACAGCATCTAAATGCTATTAGGCACAGGTCACAAGACTTTGAGGTCCTTTTTTCTCCTCTAGGCCCTGATCTCAATTTGCTCAATTTCCCTTCCTTTCAATCTGAGAAACTGGGGAACCTCCCTGGCCACAATCCTGGGTTTGTAAGCTGTGTGGAGTCTGCTTTGCTCTGCCATCCTAAGCTTGTCGAATAATGTAGTCTGACCTTTAAGTCTTGGCCCATTTTGAATCTTTGTTTGTTGCAACAAACGGAAGTGAGACATGATCCTTATTGCCAAAGAGCAATGGGGCTCACTGATTCACTCTCTGATTTGGTTATTGGTTTCCTTGCAAAGGATGGCAAGTGCCAAGCCCATGATTCCAGACCTGATTTCAGACACCCACACATCCCTCTCACACATACATTAGTAAAGCCAGCAAGTGCAAGGAAATCATCCTGCTGGCAAGTTAAAAAACAAAAGCAAGAAAAGATCCACACCTGTCAGAAAGATGAAAATGAAAAGCTGAGTCACAGGGAAGCGTGTTTTACTCCACACCAGAGCTACATGTAGAAGTGGTCGAGAGGAAGTGTTAGGGTGCGTTATTTTGTGATTTGGTTTTGCTTTTACTGTATCCACTTAGGCTCCATAGAACAAAGTTTGAGTGTTTGGCCAATTGGAACACTGAATCATTGCAATCATAGTCTTGGGGAAGTTAAAAGCCGTTCTGGCTGTGTGGAGTTGACCAGGAAGGATCTATGTTCTTTTCTTCCCACACATCCAGGAAAGTGGACAACAATGTGGAATATTATTTCTCCATCTAAGTAAATATATGAAAACCATTGTTAAAAATGAGTGAAGGACCAATAACACACATGCTATCAAGCCAAAGAGCAATATTTTAGTGGTTTGAAAAGAAGGTTAAGTTCATATGAGCAGCTTGGTATAATTACCATTGATTATTATGATTCCTTTGGTGGTCCTTTTTTCAGCAGTCCTCAGAAACAGGAAGAACTGAAAAAGGTGAGAATAGAATCATGGGACAGTGGAAAGAACACTGGCCCTAGAGACAGAGAACATGGATTTGGATCCCACCTCTGATAGTAATCACCTGCGACATTTCAAAAGTTACTTCACTGACATGGGCCTCAGTTTCCTTTTCTGTAAAGTGAGGCGATGGACTCCCTGGCCTCTGAGGTCCCTTATAGAATTATAATCCTAGTAACTGAGAAGTCTCATGAGAAACTTCGACCCTGTGAAATGTCTAAGCTGATTTCCAAACCAAAGAGGTTCAGATAAGCTCCTAGTAATCATCATCTTTGGCACTTCCACAATCCCTTTCATTTGAGCATTTCAAAGAGTTTGACAAACACTAATTAAAGCCAGACTCAGCAAGGAGAGAGACAGAGAGACAGAGAGAGAGAGAGAGAAAGAGAGAGAGAAAGAGA
>NW_027186390.1:1426723-1502151 GCF_028583685.1 Petaurus breviceps papuanus
AGCCCTCTCTAGATGTATTTCCTGAGGACAGCCAGTGAAGTTCACTTAGAGGGATCTGATTTGGCTGTTGTCCAGGGCTGAGGTTAACAACACTCCTCTCACCCCTGAGTGTCATGAGGGTAGTCAATGAACACAGAGGGGGAATGGTAGTTTTGTTTTATAGCAGCCTGAGTCATCAGCCTCTTAGACAGTGCTGTGGTGTCTGGGGACTCTTAGTAGTATTCTCTGCTCCAATCAGACTAAGAAATCAGAGGCCCACCTACTGACTGAGTTGCTCACCCTGTTTTCTCTTGCATTCACTGGGCTGCTACTTAGGATTGCTAACACTGTCCAGCCATGTCTACTTCAAGCCATCTGTTGCTGGGTCATAGGATAGTACCACTGGT
This sequence comes from Petaurus breviceps papuanus, assembly GCF_028583685.1. Taxonomy (NCBI): domain Eukaryota; kingdom Metazoa; phylum Chordata; class Mammalia; order Diprotodontia; family Petauridae; genus Petaurus; species Petaurus breviceps. The sequence continues at coordinate 1,427,110 of NW_027186390.1, forward strand.
TGTGGGATATTTAGCTTATTGGCTGGTTATCTGAATGTACTTATTTTAGATGTTTAACTGAGGTGAACCATAACTCAGACTCGATTGAGGCTTACTAATGATTACTTGAAATTGAGCCATCTTCTGGATCCCAGAAAAAAAAATGGTGGCCATGCTGACTGTCTACCTTGAGAACTAGAGCTATAAGGGACTTCGGTGACTCTCTAGTGCAACTGCCTTGTTTTACCCATGAAGAAACTGAGGCTTAATGTGGTTAAGTCACTTTGAAAATGTCACACAGGTGCTAAGCATCAGAGGTCGGGTTTGAACCCAGGTCCTCTGCTTCAAGGAGGCAGCTAAGCATCACAGGGGATAAAGTGCAGGGTCTGAAGTCAGGAAGGCTCATGTTCCTGAGTTCAAATGTGACATCCCACACTTACTAGCTGTGTGACCCTGGGCAAGTCACTTAACTCTGTTTACCTTAGTTTTCTCATCTATAAAATGAGCTGGTGAAAGAAATGGCAAACTACTCCAGGATCTTTGCCAAGGAAATTCCAAATGGGGTCATGAAGAGTCAGACATGACTGAAACGACTAAACAATAGCAACATATCTTTGCTGCCAGAGCTTTTCCCTTTGTTGCAGTTCTGGAGTTGAATCTGACTAGCTTTTCCTTTGTCTTAATAATAGTTCCCATTTATATTTTACTTTACTATTTACAAAGGGCTTTGCTTTCAACTGCTTTATAATGTAGATAGTGCTAGAATTATTCCTGCTTTACAGTCGAGGAAACTGACTTTCAAAAAGGTTATGTAACTTCTCCATCAGTCTGATTGACCAATCAGTCAGGCAAGACATTTATTATGTGCCTAACCTATGTGAAGGAGCGTGCTAAGTGCTTTGCATGCAAAGAAAAGTAAAAGACAGTAGATGGTTCCAAGGATCTCACATTCCAGTGGCAGAGACAGCATGCAAATGACACTGTACAAACAAACAAGACACTGTACAAACAAAAAATTGGAAATAATCAACAGAGGGAAGGGACTAGAATTGGGGGGGGGTCAGGAAAGACTTCCTATAGAAATTAAGATTTTATGGTGTGGCTAGGTGGTGCAGTGAATAGAGCACTGGCCCTGGAGTCAGGAGGAACTGAGTTCAAATGTAGCCTCGGACACTTAACACAAAAAACTAGCCATGTGACCTTGGGCAAGTCACTTAACCCCAATTGCCCTACCTTCCCCCCTCCAAAAAGCAAAAAAAAAAAAAAGAAAGATTTTAGTGGGGTCACACAGCTTACTTGACTGTGGAGCTGGAATTTCAGTGCTTTCCATTAAATCAAGCAATGGCTTGCATAATGGAGAAATGGTTTGTTTAGAATAATGGAACTAAAATTACTTTTCAGAATAATTAATATCATGATTTAGGTGGGACCTTGGGCATCTGACCAAAAATAATGTTTTTGGAGTCCTTTCTCATAATCTCACATGATTTTAGAATCAGAAGGACCTCAGAAGGCCCCCAGTTCAGTCCTTCATTTTATAGATGATGAAACTAAGGTCTAGAGAGGTTAAAAAACTTTGCTCAAGGTCACATAGAGAACATGTGGCAAAGCCAAGACATGGACCCAGGTGTCCTGGCTTTAGATCCTTCTATATTACACCATATTATGCTGCTTCCCAATCATGCCTCATTCCTTAAACAAATTTCTCTCTTACCAACAAGGTGTGTATGAATTCAAGAATAGGCTTGAATCTGGCTGGCCTTGCCCTGACACATCTATATATGCCAAAGAAATGGGCTATGATACATCAGTCCATTCATTTTGGCTGTCCTAGTCATCAGTGATGATTAGTACACCATTGATTTTGCCTCTGGGGGTTGTTGCAAGATCAGCTGGATGTGATGATCCGTACTGCTCCTAGAGATAGCTGAAAGGAATGACTCTACTTGACTATGGCCTTTTTTCCTATAGGTATAACTTTTAAGGTATGTATAGACATATGCACATCTCAATGCATTATATATTTACTTGTACAGATTACAGAAGATAACATGGGTAATTTTGGTCAGACAAAATTGAAAAAGGTTTTGCACAAATGTAACTAATACAGTAAAATAAGAAGCAACAGTTAACTGGAGGGAAAATCTTTGCAGCAAGTTTCTTTTTTGGGGGAGTTAAGATGGTAGAGTAGAAACAGGACTTTTGCATGGCTCCTGCTTCGACCTTCTCCAATTCATGTAAAAAATGACTCTAAACAAACTTTGGAGCTACAGAAACCACAAAATGACAGAGAGAAGCTAACTTCTTGCTGAAGACAGTCTGGCAGGCCGGCAGGAAGGGGCCAGCGCAGCACTCTGGGAGCCAAGCCCAGCCCTGTGTGAGCCAGAGGTTTTAGCCTTAGGGTGGCCACAACCAGCTGGCGACTGGCTGGAGGGACTTCAGATCACCAGCAGCTGTGTTGGTTTCCAGAATTATCAATCCATAGATGCTAAGGACAAAGTGAGAGGTCAGTGCAGTGTGGACTTTGTGAACTGGGAGTTTGGGAGTGTGGTCAGGCCTTTACCCCCTAGAGGGAGAAGAGGCAGAGACGTGGTGGCCATGCAGCCGCTGCCACAGGGCTGCTTCAGAGCTCCTGGCCTGCAGATTGTAGGGGGACCAAGCAACCAGTCTGAGGGGTAATCACTCTTGCTTTAATCTGCTTGAATCTGGATCACTGTCTAGGATGGAGGTACTGGGGTGCATCACCAGTTTGCCAGAGCATGTGGAGGCTTCAGAGAGGGCACCCAACTAATACCTCCAGCAACTGCGAAAACCCCAGCAATTGGGACAAAGCTCCCCTGTCTGGTAGCAGAGTTCTACTGTGGCAAAAAGCTCAAAAGTCAAGTAATTGAATGGCAACATGAGCAAGCAAAGGAAGCAAAGCAAGCAGAGCAATCCAACTTTTCACTCCTATTTTGGGGACAAAAAGTATCAAAGCATGGAACAAGAAGAAGACACAAATGTCAGAACTCCTGCACCAAAAGCTTCCAAGAAAAATATGAGCTGGTTACGGGACATAGAGGAGCTTAAGAAGGATTTTGAAAACCAAATAAGAGAAGTAGAGGAAAATTTGGGAAGAGAAATGAGAATGATGCAAGAAAAGAATGAAATGAGAATCAACAACCTGACTGAAGAAAGTGACAACTGAAAAAATAGACTTAATCAAATGGCAAAAGAGGCTCAAAAAGGCAAAGAGGAGAAGAATGCCTTAAAAAGCCAAATTTGCCAGATGGAAAAAAATCTAAAAAGCTCACTGAAGAGAGTCATTCCTTCCAAATTAGATTGGAGCAAATGGAAGCTAGTGACTTTATGAGAAATCAAAATGCTATTAAACAGATCCAAACAAATGAAAGAATAAAAGGCAATGTGAAATATCTCATGGGAAAAACCACTGACCTGGAAAATAGATCCAGGAGAGATAATGTAAAAATTACTGGACTACCTGAAAGCCATGATCAAAGTAAAAACCTAGAAATCATCTGCCAGGAAGTTCTCAAAGAAAACTGCCCTGATGTTTTAGAACCAGAGGGCAAAATAGGGATTGAAAGAATCCATTGATCACCTCCTGAAAAAGATCCCAAAAAGAAAACTCCTAGGAATATTATTGCCAGGTTCTGGGAATTCCCAGATCAAGAAAAAATATTACAAGCAGTCAGGGAGAATATCGTGGAAACACTATCAGGATAACGCAAGACCTGGCAGCTTCTGCACTGACGGATTGAAGGGCTTGGAATATGATATTCCTGAGGTCAAAGGAGCTGGGATTAAATCCAAGAGTCACCTACCCAGCAAAACTGAGTATCATGTTTCAGGGGAAAGTATGGTCATTCAGTGGAATAGAGGACTTTCAAGCATTCTTGCTGAAAAAACCAGAGTTGAATAGAAAATTTGACATTCAGATACAAGAAGCAAGAGAAGCATGAGAAGATAAACAGGGAAAAGAAATCATAAGGAACTTATCAAAGTTGAACTATTAACATTCCTACATGGAAAAACGATAATTGTAACTGATGAAACTTTTCTCAGTATGAAAATAGCTTTGTATGTCTACCTCTTTTTTTTTTTTAAAGCAATTGGGGTTAAGTAACTTGCTCATGGTTACATGGCCAGGTGTTTCTGGGTGGGCGCTAAGTGTCTGAGTACAGATTCAATTCCCAGGTCATCCCGACACTGGGGCCAGTGCTCTTACTTGCTGTGCTACCTGGCTGCCCCTGTATGTCTGCCTCTTAAGTCCATCACATTTCTGCAGGGAGATGAGTAGCATACTTCATCATCAGTCCTCTGGGATTATAGTTAGGCATTGCATTGATAGAGTTTGTATGTCTTTCAAAGTTGTTTGCCTTTACAATGGTAGTGTTATTGAATAAAGTGCTGTCTTGATTCTTCTCACATACCTCTACATCAGTTCATAGAAGTGGTTCCAGGCTTCCCTGAAATCATCCCTTTCATTATTTTTTATGGCATAATAGCATTACTTTACATTTAAATACTGTCATTTGTTGAGTCATCCTCAAATGAACACTATCCATTAGTTCTTAGATTTCTAGTTCTTTGTTATAAGATAGAATAAATATTATCATATACATATAGGTCTTTTCCCTCTTTTTTATCTTTTTGTGACTTAGGACCAATTCATGCTTGCACCTGCATTAATGCACCTATTTTTCCATAGCCTTCCAACAGGTGTCACTTTCCTTTGTCAATCTAATGGGAGTGAGATGAAACCTCAGAGTTTTTAATTTGTATTTCTGAAATATTAGTGATTTGTAGCATTTTTCATATGGATATTTATATATTCATTTTCTTTCTTTGAAAACTGCCTATTCATATCCTTTGAATATTGAACAAGGAATGAATCTTATTCTTATAAATTTGAATGTTATTACACTTTGGAAATGAGACCAAAAGAGAAACTTTTTTTCTCTCTCTTTTTTCTCTTTTAGTTTACATCATTCATTTCCACAAGATTTTGAGGTACAAATTTTCTCCTCATTTTTCCCCTACCCACCACCCCAAAACAGTGATCCCACTGAGTATCCCCTCCCCCAATCTGCTCTCTCCCATATCTTCCCCCATTCCCCTGCCGACTTTCCAGTAGGGCACGTTGAATCTCTATGCCCCATTGCCTGTATATCTATCTAATGACACCTTATTTATTTTGTGCTTGTGAAGCAGATTTCTTGAAGCTAAGTGTAAGGTTTTGTATATATTCCTGTTCATTTTTGTCCCCAAGTCCTAGCTAGTCAAAATCTCTTTGAATTTTAATTCTGCCATCCAATGGATTAGCCAAACTTTTTAGCTTTTTATCATCTGGAAATGTGATAAGTATTCCATCTGTGACTTTATTCAAATAACTGAACCTCCCCCCCCAAAAAAACTTAACTGTTATAGAGCACAGGTCCAAGAACAGATGTCTGGGCACAATACTAGGCAACTTCTTTCAAGATGATATCTGATCGTTCATGACTAGTCTGTGTTCACTCCTCTATCTCACACCTTTCTATCTTGTCCATAAGAAACTTATGAAAAACTTCATCAAATACTTGATTAAAATGTAGGCAAAACTCATCAATAGCATTTCACTGATCCATTCACCATTCTAGTATCCTCCCAAGGAAGCCAATTAGATGAAGAAATGAAGGTAGTTTCTGAGTAAGTAAAGTAGGGAAAAAAATGAAATTACAGTGAACAGATAATTGGATACATGCATAGTGTTGAACACTGGGAAGAAGTGTAAGAATGATGGTCTGAGGGTGGACTGTGCAAGCTGATTATTTGTTGAAAACATGGGCAGTAGATTCCAGGGATAGGACGTAACCAGCAAATACTTGAGTGTGGTATAGTAGACTTGGAGTCAGGAAGAATTTAGTTTAAATACTCTCTCAGATACTTACTAGATGGGTGGCCCTAGATAAGTCATTTAACTTTTCTGAGCCTCAGTTTCCTCACATATAACATGAGGATATGGGACTCCATGAATTCTAATGTTTATTATTATTATAATTCTAAATCTATTATCCCATGGACTCTTGTTTATGTAGTGGGTAAGAGACATTATGTGTTTTGGGTTTTTTGAACCAATCCCCACGGATCAATATAAGCATTTTGAGAGATGTGAGTCCCAATCTTCACAGAGGTAAACAAAACTCTTGAAGAGGAACAGGCAGACTTAGACTCTGAATGTGAACATAATTAATGGTAAATGGTAAAAGCTTGTAAGTATTTGAGTCTGCTTCTTCATTTGTGAATAGGGAGACCTCATGGAGTTATTCTGAGGTGAATTCCTCCTATTCATCCGTTAAGGTGAAACTAAAGTGTTACCTTCTCCGTGAAGGCTTCCCCTACTTCCTGGTTAGTGACAACTTTTTCCTATAGTCCCTACGTAGCATTTTGTTTCACAAATCTCTAGTGTACTTATATAATAATATATATTTTAATTATTTGTGTTTATGTCATATTTCCTCAGTAGACTGTGAGTGCCATGGAGACAAGAAACTATGTTGTATTTGAACTCTGTATCTCCATCAGTTCCTAGTATAATACTGAGTATACAGCTGTTAGTCATTTCAGTCGTATCTGACACTTTGTGACCCCATTTAGGGTTTTCTTGGCAAAGATACTAGAGTGGTTTGCCATTTCCTTATCCAACTCATTTTACAGATAAGGAAACTGAGGCAAATAGGGTTAAACCACTTGCCCAGAGTCACACAGTTACAAAGTGTCTGAGCCTGGATTTACTCTTACAAAGATGAGTCTTCCTGACTCCAGGACTGTACCACCAAATTTTTGTTGAATTAAATCATTTTTATCCTTTTCTTTCCTCTCTACACTTTCTTCCTTGATTATGTCTTCTACTCCCAAGGCTTCAGCTATCTTTGAGCATGTCACTTAATCTCCCTGAGCCTCATTTTCCCCATATGTAAAATGAAGATAATACATAGAGTACTTACATCAAAGAGTTGTGACACTCAGATGAAATAATGTCATTCTAAAGTAATTTGAAAGCTTTAAAATGCCGTCTGTGTCAATTATTCACTATTGTAATTCACAAATCTGTATTTCCAGCCCTAGTTTCATTATTAAATGCTGGTCCCACTTTTTTTTTTTGTTTGCTCACTGTCTCTGAATGGATGTATCACTAGCACTCCAAACTGAATATGTATGAAACATGTAATTTTCCTTGTAAAACCTATCCTTCTCCTAACTTCCTCATTTCTATTAATGGCATTAGCTGTTGTTACATTTAGGGTCCCTACCTGTGAGTCATTTTTGTACCCTGCTTCTCCATCCCCCATATCCAGTCAGGTTTCAAGCCCTCTTGATTTTATCATCATAATATCTCTCATGTGTATTTACTCTTTTCCACTTTTCCCTCATGGGTTAATAATTAATAATTAAGGTCCTTATATTTTTTTACCTATACATTCCATAAGTTTCCTGACTTCTCTCCTTTTCTCTCATCTTTCTAATTCATCCTTCACATGGCTGCCAAAATAATCTTACTAATACACAGGTTAGCCTGTGTTACTCTTCTGCTCAGAAACCTTTAGGGACTCTGATATAATATATAACTAAGTTATGACTCATGTTGGCATTTATATGGATTGAGGTTCATTGTGGGGCTCTTTGAAATGATCATCTATTTCATGTGGCTCTTTTGCTCCCATCCGATCTAAAACTGAGAACTTCTAAAGTTATTCAGGTCTAGATCTTCAGTGGTCCAATGTGCCACCAGGATGCAGGCCAAAGATGGTATTGAATCAGTAAAATATTTAATGTGATTTAAATAATTAGTAAAGTAACAGAAACAATATGATTCACATGCTGAAGTGAATACAATTTCTTTCCCCTTTCTCTCTTGAGTAGTAGGGAAAACATTCTTCTAAGCCTTAAGTTCTAGTGGGGAAGGGGAGCAGTCTTGTCATTGTAAAGTGAAAACTGTTATCTGCAGGGCATTCTGCCTCCTTTTTTATTCCACTTCTCCATGTAATTCTTGACTTTAATGGTCTCAAGTTCTTTTCAGCTTCCGAGTTGCAGACATGTCTATACTGACCACCTTGTCCCTCTTATTCCACATCCATGGTCACAGACCATATGTATAGAGTAGGTGTTATGCCCTTTAGATAAAATCATTCTGCATGAAGCATATGGTCTCCTGTGAATTGAAGTCATAGGGATTTTTCAATAAGTAATCATGCCCTGGGCCCAGACATGCTAAAAAATGTAACCCTCCTAATCAGACATACATCTATTGTTTCTTCCTCATTAAAATTTTATAATCCATGCCTATTGCAATAGGTACATATGTAAAATTATAGGGACATATTGTACAATATCCACTAATTTACATATGACATTCCCAAGTAATTATTCTATATGCATAGACCACATGAAGGTATATATTATATAACATCCAAATTGGGGTTGCATACAGTAAGACAAAACACGTAGAGCTCTTACAAGTACATATTATATAACAGACTCATATGGAATGCTGACATTTTATACAAAGTATAATTTACCTGCACCCCTTTAGTGACTCTATGCCTAATATCTTTACCTATTCTCTCAGGAACATCTTGGATCAGCCTGGATGACACTTCCAAAATGACCCATTGCCACATTTATAACTACAGTATCCTCCCTCACATGGTCAGGCCATTGTCCTTATGACCACTGGACTGTGATCCCAATTCTAGACAAATAAATGGTTTAGGCTGAATGATGCTGTCTCTAGACCCCAATTTGTCAATGATTGCAAGTAGGATTGGTCCAGTGTTATAAGGTTTACTGTTATCAATGGCATATTCTCTAGAGGAAATCTAAGACTTTCACCTGTGATCAATTGTGGAATCAGCTCTGCCCCTTTAATATTACAGATCACCTTTGCCTCTTCCATGAGAATCACTGATGTTTCTGATGAATAGAGACTACAGGACAGGTCACGTGTATCCACATTGGATTTTGGGGGCTAATAATGTAGTTGGCCAGTGCCTTAAGTCTTCTTCACTTAGTGGTATCCAGTTTAGTACTTGTCAGGATGCAGGGGACATACTTGGAACTGAGCTCTCTATGTGTAATCTTGGAACAGTCATTAACTCCAGTTTATGGATGGGATAATAAATCTCAGTCTCAGTGTTGCTGCTCAGTCGTTTCAGTTGTTTGACTTTTTGTGATCCCATTTAGGGTTTTCTTGCCAAAGACAGTGGTTAGCTATTACTTCTCCAGCTCATTTTACAGTTAATGAAATTGAGGCGAAGAGAGTTAAGTGATTTGACCAGGGTCACACAGTTAGGAAGTATCTAAGACCAGATTTGAACTCAGGGAGCTGAGTCTTCCTGACTGCAGACAGACACTCAATCCACTGTGCCACCCAGCGCACCCACTGTCATTAAATCCTATACAAACACAATGGTTTTCTGATAGCCATCACTTTTCTGGTCTAAAACTGTTGCCAAATCCTCTAGACTAACCACAATGTGTAACACAAACTATGTACTTAGATTTGCAAAGGCCAATGCTAGTATATGTGTGTGATCTCTAACTAAATCCTTAAAGACCTGTTTCTATTTCTTGTTCAAGCAACCTCTAAATATTGCCAGAGGGTTTGGATCAGGTTGTCCCTTTCTTCTTCTCTACATATGTTTCTTCTCAGTCATATACCAAATGACATCATTGAGAAACTTTGTGATTATGCCATAGTTTCTTCATAAATTTCTGTTAGTAGTCAATGAATATTCAAAATGAATTAAGGTTGGGGGCGGCTAGGTGATGCAGTAAATAGAGTGCTGGCCCTGGAGTCCTGAGTTCAAATGTGGCCTCAGACACTTACATGTAAACTCACCATGTGACCTTGGGCTAGTCACTTAACCCCAATTACCCTACCTTCCCCCCCCTCCAAACAGCAAAATAAAAAAAATGACTTCAGGTTGATTTAATTCTTTGGAAGTATCCAGGCAATGGATGCTTCTCTCTGTCCAGGGTTGATATTCATCCCTTGCTAAGTTACTATATGCCCTGTATCTTTGGCACAAGCTATTCAGAACAAATGGTTATTGAAAAAGAGCTAGGGGCTTCTAGACCCTAATATACTTACAGTAATATTTTTTCAGGTTCTACCAGCATCTTTCCAAATACCATGAGATCATCTCAATGCATCAACACTTCTAAGTAATTCATATCAACCAACTCCCCTTCCTAAGAACCACTATAAGGGGGAAAATATCCCATAAATCTCCTGGGGAATATACTGTATTTGATAGAATTCCATTGGACACAGGTAGATTAATTTTTTTGCATTCTTTTACCATGGATGTCTTAAAGTGCTCACTGTTCAGGTCTAAGATTGCTAACCATCGACTAGCTAGTAGACAATCCAAGGCATCTTCAATTTGTGGCATGGTGCATGAATCACCTTAATTCTCTTGTTCAAAATCTGATAGTCCATATACATACCAATATTCCTAGTCGTGTGTGTGTGTATGTGTGTGTGTGTGTGTGTGTGTGTGATTATACCAATGACTAAAATTTCCATTGGGTGGCTCCTGAGGTTCTCCATCTCTGAGACAGTAAATGAACTGAAAAGGCCCGGAGGCATCAAAGTTGATTGTGAATCTCACTCCTGTAGATACATCCCACTTTTCACTCATGAAGTAAGAACATGCAGGCTTTCACCTTGAGGTTTTTCCTCAGTTAATCCTTCAATCCCTCAGACATTAGTGTTTAAATGTGAATTTCTACGAATCCATTCAAGCTGAAGGGCTCAGAGTTTCCATGATGCTCTTTGGCCACTGTGCTTTCACAATGTTTTGGTACTGAGCCTCACATTATCATAGGTAGTACTCTCCAAGAACTTTGATAGACTGGATTTGAATGCAATTAATGCTTATTTTGGGCTAGGTCTAACTCTGTCTCAGGGTTGCTGACTATGAAATGCAACAAAAATTCCTTGACTCATAATGAAGGATGACAAAGACATAATTTCCAAGGTTAAAAAAGTTCAATTAAATAGTTATTCTCTTCTGCCATGGCAATAGACCACATTAGGTTAGAAAGGCATTTGCATAAGGCATTGAGAACTCTGTATGAACCTGTGACTCTCCATGTGAAAGCTCATGAACTGGGCTTTTAATACCTTAAATGGCAAGGAAACCGAAAGGCCTCATTGTCTTCTTAAAGGGTTGGTCAGTCTACATAAAACAGTTCTCCTCCTAGCACAATGCTAAAACCCTAGAGATGCTTTTAGGGTCTGAACACTGCAAGGCCATAGTGGTAACCTTTGCACTCACAGCTATGTCTTTTCAAGGGAATGGCAAATCCACGATGATACAACCCATATTTAGATCATTGTTTTCACTTTGGCAAAAGAAGCTTAGCCTCTTCATGGACCATAATGGATGTTATATCCTTCATAAAATGACCAGAATATATGACTGAAATCCTCTGTCCAGGATAGCAAAGGTACTGTACATCTTCAGTCATTATTATTATCAATGCTGCATAGGATCCAGCAAGTCTCATTGCAAACGACCCCACCACCAAAAAAAAAAAAGTTATTGAGACAGGGATAACTTCTTCCAAGACTTGTGGCAGTCCCCATCCCTATACCAGTGCTAGTCTTGTAGAGTTGAGCTGGAAAATCAATGCTGGATTTTCTTTCCAAGTTCATCCCATACACATATATTCATCTTGTCCACTATTGTAGCAAAATATAGATTGACCTTTTTGGCTGCACTGTGTGGAAGCTGCAAAGAGGAGAGTTTAGATATGACAACAGAAAAATTATTTGCAATAATTAGAACTATACAAAAATGGCACAGATTGCTCTGGGAAGCAGCAGGTTCTCTGTCATTGGATATTTTCAAGCAGAGGCTGGATGACCATTTGTGGAGTGTGTTGTAATGGTGATTCTTTTTCAGGAGCAGGTTAGATTAGCTGGCTGCTGAGGTCTCTTCTAACTGAAATTCTGTGTTTCTTTTCCTTGGAGATCCTGAAACAACTTTCCTCTACATCTGTTTGGTACATACACACATACACACGTTTATGTATATACACACAAAGAGATAGTAATGTCTATCTGTATATATGTATGTGTATATGTTTACATATGTATGTATGTATGTACATATAGTGTATCTATATGTGTATACAGTCAATTATAGATGACATATACATGTATATATAATGAATGTGTATATGTGGGTATATATACATGCACATACATTTTATATATATACACATACATGATATACCATATACATACACACATTTTATATGTGTGTATGTATATATGTATATGTGTACGTGTTTATACACACACAAATATATAGTTGAACACAGTTGACTGAAGCTGACCTTGCCCCAATTCCCAGACCTATGAATTGCCTGAGACTGACCAGACATTATCCCTTCCAGCCTCTGACTATTTTGTAAATGTCCTAAATCCTCCCCTTTGGGATTTCTAAGCTTTCTCTATGGACTTTCAGTTGTTATGAAAACAACTTAGCTTGTGAAAAACCATAAAATGTCCCAACCCCTTTGTACTACCAACCTTTTCCCTCTGCCCAGACACTTTGTAAGAACCATGGGTGTATTCCCTCCTGCCCCCCTTGGGTTCTCTAGCACCTGCTGCTGTGTGGAGCCCTAGCTGCAACTTCTTGCCCTGACTAAAAATCATAATTTTTGCTATATTGGCTGCCTTCTTGTCAATCCAGGTTGATACACACACACACACACATATATTAATGCTTCAGTCATTTTTGTCGTGTCTGATTCTTTGTGACCTTATCTGGGGTTTTCTTGGCAAAGACACTGGAGTGGTTGCCATTTCCTTCTCCAGCTCTTTTCACAGAAGAAGAAACTGAGGCAAACAGGGTGACTTGCATAAGGTCATGCAGCTATTAAGTTTCGAAGGCCAGATTTGAGCTCTTCTCAGAAAAATGAGTCTTCATGACTTTAGGCCCTGTACTCTATCCACTATGCCTATACAAATATAAATAAATAAATACATTTATGGGTGTCTATGTATACATACATATATATGTACACATACACATACACGCACTTGTGTATAAAAACATGGGCTATATCAGGGCTTCTTAAACCTTTTCCACTTGAGGCTCCTTTTTTTGTGTGTTTCTGCAGCATTTGTTGTTGTTGGTTGTGTGACCAGAGGGCATGCACAGTGTCAAGTGCTCATGCTTTGTGTATCTCCTGTATTTTTGGTGGCTTGCACTAGAAGAGATGTTTCCATGGTTACATGGGCTAACTTTGGTTACCTTGGACCCATCTTGATGTCATTCAACTTTATCTTTATGTTCCTAAGCAATCATACTGTATTGAACTCTGAGCACCTTGTTTTAGGAAGTTCATTGCTTAAATAGAAAGCATCCAAAGGAAGGCAAGCAGTATGGTGGAGGGCCTTGAGTTCATGGCATAGGATGTTTGGTTTAATGATAAAGTCAGGAAGACTCCAAAGTTAGAGTATCAATTCCACTTCCAAAACTTGCTGGTTATGTGATCTTGGACAATCACCACCACTCTCTGGGCTTCTGTTTCTTTCTCTAAAATGAAGGGGTCAGAGGTGATCACCCTAAGGTCTTTTCTAGTTTGAACTCTCTGATCCTTTTCCCCTGTGACCTGGGGTTATTTAGCCTGGAGAAGAGATTTACTGAGGACAGGATAGCCACCTTCAAGTATCAGAAGGGCTTTCTTAAGGAAGACTTATTCTGTTTGCTCTCACAGGGCAAAACTAGTGGTTCTTGAAATGTTGAAAAGGGGAACATTTGAACTTGATATAAGTAAAAACTCCCTAACACTTACAGCTATCCAAAGGTGGAAAAGAACTAATTGAAGAGGTTATATTCTCTTCTGACTTTGGAGGCAGTTGGTGGCACATTGGATAGAGTGCTGGGTCTTAGGAAAATCTGACCTGCAACTTGGCCTCACACCCTTACTAGTTGTATGACTCTGGGCAAGTCACTTTACTTCTGATTGCCTCAGTTTCCCTAACTGTAAAATTGAGATAACAATGACATCTAACTCCCAGGCTTATTGTGAGGATCAAATGAGATAATATTTATGAAGCACTTGGCAAAGTGCCTGGTTCATAATAGCCACTTAAAAATGCTTATTTCCTTTCTTTCTCATTGGAGATCTTCAAGCAAAAATTGGATGACCATCTGTGAGGTATAAAGGGGACTCTTGCATATCTGGGTTGGATTATATAGCTGCTAATTTCTCTCTTAACTCTGAGAAGATGAAATTTGATAGGAAAAATATAAAGTTCTATAGATATATTTAAAAAATTACTTTTACAAATAAATATTGAGAAACTTCTAACTAAAAGATCTTGTGAAAAAGATCTGGGGATTATAGTAGACTGCAAGCTGAAGATGAGTCAATAACGTGACTTGGCAGCCGAAAAATTAAATGTTATCTTTGACTTCATTAAGAGAGACATAGTGTCCAGAATCGTCAGAATGGTAATTTGGGTGGAATGATTTGAATTTTTCCCTGGGGCATCAAAATTCAGAGGGTACCCACAGCACTTATATTCCTTCAGCTGTAACTGAGCTTCATAACTAGTTGGCAAATTAGTTAAAATGGTCTCTCTTTTTACACCCCCATTGCACTCTCACCTCCCCCAGCAAGGACTGCATCCTTGTTTAGCTCCCTTCCAGAGTGATCTCAACTTATCTCTTATCCCTAGCAATTGTTTCACTGTATGGAATGGTCTCCTCTCACAGGAACCATCATCTGGGGTCTTTGATTCCTATCTCATGTGATTGTGTCCCAGGCTTTCTTCCTACCATGGGTTTTGGTGTCTTGAGCACTTAGATTTCTTCCCAAGGTTTTCTCTACTTAATTGAATTTGTATTAGAAAACATACTTGAGGAATCCTCTTCTAGTGTGAATGCTACAATGACCAATTATGGACTTGAGAACAAGTGCTGCTTCCTCCTCCTCTTCTTCCTAATAGTGTGCTCTAAGCTTTACAAAACACTCTAAATGCGTTATCTCATTTCATCCTCACCACAACCTTGGGAGTTAGGTGCTATTATGACTAGTTTCACTACATTATGCCTTGGTTAGACCCTGAACTGTAACCAGCACAGGGTAAATTGAGCTTTGCCTCAGGGCATTGAATTTAGAGCATGCCAGATTTAAAGTATAGCAAATTTAGAGGGTGCTGACAGCACTTTCCATCCTTCAGCAGCATAGAAATATTGATAATAAATAGTTAAAATAGTAAGTTGCCAGATAGTGGACCATGACGGGCTACTATCTCTCCCTGTTGGCCTCTCTTTCCCCAACCCCAACCTCATATCTATACTTGGTGCAGGACCTCTGTCCCCTACAGGATATTGTCCTCTTGTCCACTCCTCCTTTCCTCATTCAAATGAAACTTTACTCCCTGTTGCTGGTTTTTATCAGAGTTTGGGGTAATTTTCTGAGACATAAAAGGTTCCTAGTTAAGGCCCTGGTTATGACATATCAAGATCACCATGTTAAATTGTAGAGATCATATTTTAGAAAAGATACAAACTGGAGTATGTTCAGAAGATGGAAATCATAAAAAAAAGGACTACACAGAATGCCGAATGAAGAGTAGAATGGAGATAAGGGTAAGATGATCAGACAGTAGAAGGGAAGACTTAGAGGGGGCATGATGACTGTCTTCAAGCATTTGAAGGGCTGCCAATGTGAAAAGAGGGATTGGATCTGGGCTTGGTTTCCACAGGGCAGAACTTGGAGCAACGGCAGAATTGACAATGAGGTAGATTTTTACCTTGATTTATGGAAAAACCACCACAAATAGAATAATTTTAAAATAGTACAGTTATCCCTTCCATTTCGTGACTTTCCCCATTGTGGTTTTAATATATTATGGATCAACATAAGAAATTAAATGAGAATTTTTAGGGAATTTTGCTGAAACCACAAACAACATGCAAAGGCCAACAGACAACACAGGAAAAGTTTAGAAACTCAGAAATACATAAATATATGTAAACTATTGCGTAATTGCAACATATTTTATCTTTTAATACCAAATAATTCAGACTTCTTCTCTGGTATGAAGGGAGGGTCAAAAAATTTTATGCAGGTGCCACCCCCCTAAACCCAGCAATGTAGAAAGAAGGGAGAGACTTAGAAGCCGAAATTTAAGAAACATTGTTAGAGCTGGTAGAGTTGGTCAATTTGAGGTTGGGTTAGATGACCTTTTTGGTTTCTTCTAGCTCTTAAAACTCCAATTTTTTAGATTCCTTGTAGTTATAAATTAAATGACTATCAAATCTAAAAGTGCTTACTACCTGTAAAGCATTACATAAATAAAACCTATTATTATTTTTCTTCATCTCTGACTGGCCAGAGTCTCTAGACTCATAGACAGGGGAATTCTTCCACACACTCTTTCATTCACCTAATTTTGCTGCTATTCCTTATCTGATATCTGCACCTGGATGGGTTCATTCCTTATATACCTGTATATCCCCTTCTTTACTCCCAGTTTCTTGTTCTTAAGCTAATTGTCTTTTCCTATCCCATACGATGTTAGAGAGTGGGAAGAAGAGAGATGTTGTTGACCAGGTGTAGGTGGAGATTCTGGGGTAGGATTGATCGGGAGATTTAGAATCAGCAGCACTGATATCTATCAAAGTTTCAGGGAGGGTATCATAGATGGGACTTTCAGGGATTATATTGCCCCACTCTTAGAGCTTTTGTGTCAGAAATGCTTAAAATTTGAAGTGCCCTATAAACAGAACTTGCTAGGTGGCCCTCCAGCCTCAGGCATTTACTAGCTGTGTGACCCTGGGCAAGTCTTAATCCTGTTGGCCTTAGTTTCCTCAATCTGTAAAAGGAGCTAGAGAAGGAAATGGCAAACCACTCCAGGATCTTTGCCAAGAAAACCCCAAATAGGGTCACAAAGAGTCGGAAACGACTGAACAACAACATAAATGGAACTTATTATTATGAGTTAGACTAGAGATTGCCACTTAGGTCCCTTCCATCTCTGAATTTCTGTAATTCTAAAATGAACTATTTTAGCCTAAAGGATAAGGCTCTCCTTCAAGTGACTCTCTTAATTGTTGGGTTTCTCTTCTAATAATCTGTACAAAGCAGTTTTGAAGAAAAAAACCCAACAGAATCTAGTTGTAAATTTTTAAATTTAATTGATACACTGAGAGTCAAGGAGGCATAGGCAGGGCAGCTAGAAAGCTGAGAGGAGTTTTTGACCAGAGCTGGGAAACCAGGTGCCTATGGCTCTCTCTAGCTGGTGTTAATCTGTGATGCCTACGGTGTTGTCAGACGTATTTCATTAGTGTTTTTCCCCTTATTAAATATGAAAATCATGTCAAAGGTAAATGTCAAGGGGCTATAAAATTACCCTTCTTATCTTCCATACATTTATCAGTTGATAAATGGAAAGACACTGCTGCCAAAATAACTGAATGAATAATTTATGGATGACTGATGCATCTTGTGTGTTGTTTCAGGCACAAAACAGTAGGACATCAATAATCAAAAGAAGTTGGATTAATTTAGCAGTATTTTACAGTTGATATTTTTATCTAAATGTTGCAGTCTGGCCCTCCGTTGTCAGGAAAGCCGCCTTTCTGTTATTTAGTACTTGCCTATCCTTGGGGGTCCCCCTCACACCTCACCCCAGAGATTCTCCCCCTCCCCTTTCCTTGCCAGTGAAATTCATTAACTTCCTGCTTGGTATGTTATGATCTGGTTCTAACCTCGCCCACTAGCCTCCCTCCCCCTTGACATTGATACTGCACTAAATAGTTTAGACTAGGCATTTGGAAAACACAGCTTTTAAAGGGGAGGGGGATGATGCCCATCAACATAGATTTTGATCTTCCATATAGCTCTCTCTCTCTCTCTCTTTTTTTTTTTTTTTGCTAGAGTAATTGCAACAGAGAATCCCCAGTTCTTTAGCAGGAAAATTGATACCTTTACAACACCACTCTCTCTAGCCACCTTCTGGGTTTTCTCAAAATGTATTTAAAGTTTTGCAGTCTCTCAGCTGTGGTCATCCCAGGTAAGATGTGCTCACAGGCATAGCTAGGAAAGCAGACTGAGCAGCTCCACTGCTTCTACTCTGTCGGATTTAAATACAGGTGCATTTACCCATCTGCATGAAAGAGACCAGACAAGCGTGACTCCAGGTGACTTTGAGCTTAAACCAAAAAGTCTTTGTGAGGAAGATCGCACAGGCAAAAGTGAAAAGAAGACAAACAAATAAATAAACAGAAGGGTTTTGGGGAGGAAATCCGCAGCAAGATGTAGATTTTGTTTCCTAAAAAAATAAAAAAACTATTAGTATCTCATTTCCTGATCTATGCAAATGAAAACCATGGTGGTTTACTCCAAAATTCCTCTTGAAGGGTAGCCACTTGATTCGAAATTATTACTATTAAACTTTTTTTTTATCCTGTGGTTTTATCCACTCAGCCTAAAAATCTGTTTTTGTGCCACTCTTGTCAGAATCGCCCTGATGCAGTCTCCCACACCCCATTGCCTGTTAACAAGAGTGGTTTCCATGTAGTGCTACATCTCTCCCAACTATGTAATTGGTCTGGCTCTCCCAGCCAGTCACTCTTCCTCTGGTAGGTCCACACTGCGCAGGGAAATTCTGGACCTCCGGAGGGCTCAAGGGCTCCAAAGCCATGCTTTGTTATCAACAGCTACATGGTTAGCTAACTGCTGTGACTAAATGGAGATTGGGAAGCACTGCAGGCAAGGGATGAAAAGTGATGCCCTCCCATAGCACAATGCTGATATGCAGAATTGGCCCAAACGCTGAAACTTCACAGACAGTGCAGCAGAAGGCATTGGCTCTCTTGTTTGGGCATTTATTACCTGGAGCAAAATGTGCAGAGAGGGGAGATAATGAAGTACTTGACTAATTCAGTGTGATCCAGCTGGCTGAGCCAGAGGGGCTGCAGAATAGGAAAAGCTAAAGAACTCACTGCTAGCCATTTTCCCTTGGCACCTGGGAAGCCAAAACAAAGGAGAGCAGAGATCAAAAAGCAGAGTAGTATCAATAATAGACAGAGAGAGGGAGAGAGAGGAGGGAGGGTGCAAAAAAGAGTTTTATTTTCTTCATCTTAACTTCTGAATTACTCAGTCAATTCAAGCCATTCATCTGGATCTGTTCTGCAAACCTTGCAGTTTGCAAGGTTTTTTTTTTAGTTACCTGCCAGTCAACTCCAATCCCTTCCTCACACTCCCCCTCCCCAAATTCTCCAGAAACAGATTTATTCTGTCCATGTAGAAACATAAAATGGCTAGAGTAGATAAACGGGCTGTGCTTAAGTCAATTCCACAAGGCCAAGAAAAGGAAAATTTACTATGATAAAGCCCTCTTTCACTCTGGCTCTCTAAAAGCCATGAATAGAACAATGGACCTGGAGTCAGTTGTTTCTGACTCTTTGCGGTTTTTTTTAGCAAAGATACTGGAGTACTTTGCCATTTCCTTCTCCAGCTCATTTTACAGATGAGGAAACTGAGGCAGACAGGGCTAGGTGACTTGCCCAGGGTCCTATAGCTAGTAAGTGTCTGAGGCTGAATTTGAACTCAAGTCTTCCTGATTCCAGGCCCTGTGCTCTAGCCACGTGCAACCTAGTTGAAACTCAGAAAGACCTGTGTTCAAATCTGGTTTCAGACATTTACTAGCCGTGAGACTCTGGATAAGTCACTTAATCTCTGTCTGCCTTGATTTTCTCATCTGCAAAATGAGGATGATAATAGCACCTATCTTTTAAGAGTTATTGTGAGGATCAAATGAAATAATATTTGTAAAGTGGTTTGCAAATCTCTTTTTTTTTCAGTTGATTAGTTTTATTTTGAGGTAATTTTTTTCATTCTTTTTTGTAACTAATTTATTTTTAGTTTTCAGCAGTCACTTTCATAAGATTTTGAGTTTTAAATTTTCTCCCCTTCCTATCCTCTCCGCTCCCCAAGATGGCATGCAATCTGATATAGGCTCTACTTATACATTCATATTAAACATATTTTCACATTAGTCATCTTGTAAAGAAGAATTAGAAGTAATGGGAGGAACCATGAGAAAGAAGAAGCAAAACAAAACAACAAAAGAAAAGGAGAACAAATAATATGCTTCCGTCTGCATTCAAACTCCAAAGTTCTTTCTCTGGATGTGGATAGCATTTTCCATCATGAGTCTTTTGGATTTGTCTTAGATCCTTGCATTGCTAAGAAAAATTAAGTCTATCAAAATTAATCATCACACAAAGTGACTGTTTACTGCGTACACTGTTCTCTTGGTTCTGCTCACTTCACTCAGCATCAGTTCATATAAGTCTTTCCAGGTTTTTCTGAAGTCTGATTGCTCATAATTTCTTATAGCACAATATTATTTCATTACATTCATATAGCACAACTTGTTCAGCCATTCTCTAATTGATGGGCATTCCCTCAATTTCCAGTTCTTTGCCACCACAAAAAGAGCTTCTGTAAATAGTTTTTTACATGTGGGTAGTGCTTTGCAAATCTTAAAGTGCTATATAAATGCTAGGTATTGCCATTTTTCTTTTTCACTGAATCCTTCCCCGTGTGTGACATGATAGTATCACTGTTCTCCCCTTCTCCCTTCCAGCAGGCTAGTTAAGTGATGGATCCCACAGTTATAACTGTGTTCAGTCCTGCAGCCTCTAGAGATGTCTACTTTTGAAAATTGTAAGTAAAGAGCAGAAAGGAGAGGATTTAGTGCTGTTTGTACTTTTTAAATAGTCATTCCGTTCATCCTGAGTTCCAGAGGAATGAAAAGGGAGATTCACATTCTGTAACAGCTAAAATTTAATATAACAAATGGGTTTTGGTAAGTAGAGGATCACGGAGGAAGGAAAATAGAAATTGAGGAAAAGGGCATGAGTCCCTTAAGAATGGGGTAGCTAGGAGGAGCAATGGATAGAGTGCTGGGCCAGGAGTCAGAAAGACTCATTTTAATGAGTTTAAATCTGGCCTCAAACACTTACTAGTTGTGTGACCCTAAGCAAGTCACTTCACCCATTTACCTCAGTTTCCTCATCTGTAAAAATGAGCTGGAGAGGGAAATGGCAAACCACTCCAGTGTCTTTGCCAAGAAAACCCCAAACTGGGTCATAAAAAGTTGGACATGACTCAAACAACCAAACAACAGTAACAACAGCAACCCTTCAGAATGAGTTTGATAAATGTCATCAGAGGTGATAGCTCAGTCATAAAAATGGCTTTGTCCCAAAGAGGTCTGAACAGGGGACAAAACAAAAACTCATGCTAATTTCTAGTATTTTCTTTCAGGGCTCAGGCCTGGCTCTAGGAAACAGATGGAAGTTAAGGAGTCTCTTTGTGGTGGATCTTTTTTCTTACTCTATAAAGTAACCTATAGGTTTTATTCTCCCTCCCAGCAGTGCTGTCAAGGTGTTTTTCCTCTCCTCCCTAAAATATTTGCTGTTAGATACTTTAGACATACTAAAGTATTAATGGCGGGTAGTTTAAAGTGTTTGCCTATCTTAATCCACCCAGAGCTACCTTTTGACATGAGGGCAGGAGCTTTAGCCTTAAATTTTAGGTGTGTGTGTGTGTGTGTGTTGTGAATCTGGAGTGGGATCCCTTCTCCCTGAAATCATCCTCTGCCCATATCCACATCCAGCTTTGTTA
Source organism: Petaurus breviceps papuanus (assembly GCF_028583685.1). Taxonomy (NCBI): domain Eukaryota; kingdom Metazoa; phylum Chordata; class Mammalia; order Diprotodontia; family Petauridae; genus Petaurus; species Petaurus breviceps. The sequence continues at coordinate 1,448,806 of NW_027186390.1, forward strand.
GGAACAATCATTATGATACTGTCCCTGCAAATCAGCATACCAATGACATATCTTGTATATTCACCTCATATGCCACACTGTGATCATTTTGACTTCTAGATGCAGTCGTGAAAAATAACTCAAATCAAGCAGTATTTTTTTTCTGATAAGCTAAATTCTTCACTTATTTTTTTCCAAATAAGAAACACAGATGAGAATATTAGAACTAAGCTCAGAAATGATATCATGAATGTTTTCTGTTAAGGAAGATTTGGTAGCCTGTTTTATATAGTAATAAAAATAATAATGAACTTACATTTGTATAACAACTTTAACTTGGTAAAGTGTCTTCATCTATATAGCCTCATTTGATCTGAACCTCTCTATGAGCTTGATTAGGCAGATATTATTAGGGCTATTTTTACAGATTAGAAAACTCAGGCAGAGTGACACAAGATGATTTTCCTACAGTCAGCTTGTGACAGATCCCAGATCTTCTGTTGTCTTTGTTCTTCTTTTCTTTTTTCTTCCAATTATCAGGTATTTGCTTTCCTTCCACTTGCCTTCCTCTTCTTTCCACCCCCACTTCAGTTTTTTTATTCTTAGATTGCTGAATAAATCTTCTGGACATTTTATTTATGGATTTACCTTTTTAAAATTTATGTAAATGTGAAGTATATGTATGTTTTCTGTTGAAATATAAAGAGAACTTGGCTCATGAGTAATGCAGAAAGATAATGAATCTGAGGTCTGGCTCACTTCTCTACAATGGGGATTTTGATGACTGCCTTTGTGGGGAGCAGGTGAAGGACTGTGGTGGGGCACCCTTCCCTCATATATCTTAAAGAAGGCTATTGGGTTAAAATTATATTTATCCACCACATTTCAAATATTGGTATTCTAAGGGTATAAAACTTTGGGGTCCCAGACTAAATGCCATTTTCCTAATTGCTCTCAAAAGGAGAGCAATATCTCATTACTGCCAGCTGAGCTCCCTCCTGCCAAATTCTGGTCACATGAAAGACTATCACTGAGAGCTAACATTGCCTCTTCATCAAAGCAAACAGAAATAAGAAATCAAGCAAGTTATACAGATTAGAGTACACAAAAGCAGATACAAGTGTAGAAGATCTCTGGTAGCAAGATGAGGCCTCAGCTCCAGAGAAGAGAGTGATCTGGGTGGCAGGGTGAAGGATGTCGGTGACTTGGATGGCCGCTGGTAGTCATTCCCATGTTAGGGCCTTGCCTCCCTCTTCTTCTCATTTCAAGAAATCTTTTCTCCACTCACATAGGTACAAAACTGAATGACTCCTTGTTCTCTAAGCTAGTCGGGAGTCATATCCCTATATGAGAGCACAGGCACAGGATTTCTCTCAAACTAAATGGGTAGATGAGTTGCATAAGTTGAAATTTGGACATTTATTAGGATAGTGTAGGAGAGGGGGGCTGACCCAGAGTGGATGATTCTTAGTCCAAATCAGCAATTGCAAAGTTATTTACTAGACACTACCAGTGAGTGTGGGCATATGCTCAAACCATTTGCTTATATTCAGGAAAATAACTGATCTAGTGATACATCGGTAACCTGGAAGCATTTATGCAACTTACTCCCAGGAAGCATAGAATAGAAGCACATATGTATGCACAGACAGGCACACACAGATACATATGCACATACACACATGTATGTACATGCATCATGACACATATATGTACATGTATACATGTCAGTTTTCCTGTGCTTATGTATATTATGACCTTAGACTGAGATTGGAAAATGGTCAGTGGGTTAGTGAAAGGTCTCACTTGAGTGAGAGTCCAGAAAACCTCAGTGGAAAGAAAGGAAATGTAATTTTTAAAGGTTTGCATGGATATGTACATACACATATGCACATACATATATGCACATATACACATATGCCTATACACACATATTATTTATAGGCATTGGTGACTTGGATGTCTTCCTTAAAAGAAATCCTGTAGAATCCTGTAGAAGTACTATCTATATAGCAATAACTATCCATCAAGAGAACTTAAGGGCAATGAAGTTGTAGAAAAAGAGAAATACTTGAGTTCTTTATGTCCTATTAGCAAAGTGCAACTCAATAATTTACTTTATGCTTCTCTTCTTCAAGTACTCCCCAAATCCTAGAACATGTCAATTGCCCAAACACCTAGAAGAACAAAGAAGATTCAAGACCTAGGTTCCAAAGAATGATAATGAGTATATGATACTTCCCCTTCTTCTACTGGGTTCAAAATATTTGTTTTCTGAATGGAAGCTAGGCTTCAGTTTTATTGTAGCTGCTAGTTCTGCAGGAGAGTGAATCGCGTCAATTTAACAAATGCTTAGGAAGTATCTTTTTGGTGCAAGATATTGTGCTAAGTATTGAGTTGCAAAGTTGATTAAGACAATAGCCCTCTAAGGACCTGAAAACTAGTAATCCTAAATATGAATTCATTTTAATAAATGTGAACTTAAAGAAAACAAAGTGGAAAGTCTATGAAATATAGGAATTTATGAATATTTTGATAGGAGAAAAGACATTTTCTGTTTATTCTAAGCTACTAACTCCTAACACAAGTGAAAAGCTTTATCATATGGAGAAATGGGCATGTGAGCTACCTGAATGCTTCCTTCTGGGTCTCCACTTCTCTAAGTCCTACCTGTTCTTTGAACCCCAGTTTTACATCACAGATTTTAAAGCAAAATAATTGTCACATGTTGAGTTAATGAAGACAAGATCCCAAATGAAGAAACAAGATGTCAGTCATTCCACATATATTTATATGTGTGTGTATATTTATACATAGAGAATATATAGGCATACACACAGAGACATATATATGCATAAAGGAGAGCTAGGTGGCACAGTGGATAGAGTGTTGGGCCTGGAGTCAGGAATATTCCTCTTCCTGAGTTCAAGTCTAGCCTCAGACATTTACTATGTGACCCTAGACAAATCCCTTTACCTTGTTTGTCTCAGTTTCCTCACTTGTAAAATGAGTTGGAGAAGGAAATGGAAAACCACTCCAGTATCTTTGCCAAGAAACCCCACAGATGGAGTCATGAAGAATCAGACATGACTGAACAAATATATGCATATACTTATACATACACACATATGTGTTTATATAACACATATATACATACTTATGTATATACATATAGCATAGCAGACATCTTGTATCTTCCTTTAGTTAATCTTGCCCATTAATGGTGTTGTGAGTAGTGTGGACTGTGTAGGTTCCAATGGAAGGTGAAGCACATTTTATATTAAGGGACTCCTAAAATCAAATAAAGTCAATAAGTTAGCAAGAATTTATTAAGCACCTATGATGTGTCAGGCAGTGTGCTAAGTACTAGGGAAACAAAGAAAGACAAAATACAGTTTCTACTCTCAAGGACATCACAGTCTAATGGAAGGTTCTTTTCCCTTGAGGTAGAGTCCCATGTATGATTGTACTATAAATCAGTAGAAATTATATAGATTTCTAGGGAAAGAGGGGCTTACCAGAAGGAAGAGAGTTGTTTGATTCTCTAGTAAACTTAAGTTATTTGCATCTGTGTGGGGTGTGTGTGTGTGTGTGTGTGTGTGTGTGTGTGTGTGTGTGTGTGTGTGCGCATGCGCACATGGATGTATTCAGGTATATGTCCTAGCCAGGATAGTAACATCAAAATGGGGGACCATATAGCTTCCAAGACAATGATCCCTTGGAAGAAGGGGATCTGTCTTGACTTTTTATGGGCTGTGGTTAAAATGTTTTGTGATTTTTTCCTCAGGTTAAATAACACATTTCCAATATTCAGTTATGTCAACCTTAGTGCCTGCAAGTATGCTAAGAGTCCTGAGTGAGTGACACAGTTCAAAATAGAATCATTCCAAGGATAGAACTGAGCGGAGGCAAAGTGAGTCAAAGAAATTTTTCAAAGCCCCTTAGAATGAGCCCAGTTCATGTGATCTCAGAATTTAGTAATACTCCATAGGTATTTGGTTTACAAGTTTCCAGATGTTTTTCCCTCTATTCCCCTACACTGTACAACATTGCTATGGATAAATCGCCCAGTCAATCAACAGCTTCACCAACCAGGGTATAATTTAATGGGGAGCATATTGTGCCACACTATCCATGCCTCAGCTATTCTGAATGGAACCTTATCTGCCTTATGGAACATATCTTTGCCTACTTATTATCCCCTTTTCCCCTGTGCAAAAGCCTTTTGACAAACAGGTTCCTACAGGTCATTTTTGAACTGCCATCTAGATGTCCCAACCTATATGTGTGTCCTGCTATAGCTTCTCCCTCCAACCAAGACTTTCATCCTTGTAAATCCTAACTCTGCTCCTCCCTCCCTGTATCTACTTCACCAACTCCCATAAGACGTGCAGGTTGTATTGGTATATTCCTTCCTCCTCATCTAATCTTTCAAAATCTTTCTTTGCCACCATTATTCAACAACCTCTCTCTTGAAATTCCTGCCATCCATTCTCTTCCATTGTTGCTGTCATCTGTCAAATTCAATCACTTTTATAACCTTTTCCCTTAATTTTGGTATCTGTAAATAGTTTTCTCACTCCTTCCCTTGTTTCAGTCTTAGAGAATTTAATACCCATATCCATGATCTTTCTAACACCCTATTTCCTGGTTCTTATACAGCTATATGCCTGTGAGGTCCACCTGCATTAAGCCTGGATATCCTATAGGTATCTCATACTCAACAAGTGTGAAATTAAACTCATGATCTCCTCCCCTTTGCTACCCCTGTCCCCAACCTATGCCTTTTCAACCTAGATTACCATCAACAGAAATGGGGGAGTTTTGAAAAGGCATAGGTTGGGGGCAGGGGTAGCAAGGGGGAGGAGATCAGGTTTAATTAATACTTGTTCAGAATCTTGGAGTTATCCTGGCCTCTACCTCCACAACATTTCTCATACATGTTCTCTTCTCTGCCCTTACATATCCTCTATCCTATTCAGACTCTCTTCACCTCTTGTTGGAAATATTGCAATAAGATTTTAATTGTTCTCCCTGCTTTCAGTCACTTCTCTCTCTAAAATATCCTCCACATAGTTACCAAATTGATATTTCTAAAATGCAGATTTGACCTACTTAAAAACGTCAGTTTCCTTATTGTCTTTAAGATAAAATAAAAAATCTTCTGTCCAGCGTTTTGAGCCCTCTACCATCTGATTCACACCTATACTTTAGTTTTGATTCCAGTTACTCTTCTTTATAACTTTCTATTTCTGTCAGACTTGCCTGCTGCCTCTGCCCTGTATCCAGTGAGCCAACAGTCAATCTTCTGATTCTGTGCTTTGGCATAAGTAGTTCCCATGTGTGCAATGAATTCTTTATGCTATACTCCTCATTCCCCCAGATTTCCTAGTTTCCTTCAAAGCTTCCTCTAGTGTCATCTCCTACATGAGGATTTCCTGACTGCTCTCTGTCCCTTATTAGCACTATTTCCCTCTTGATAATACTTTCTATATACTTTGCATTTATTTGCATACTGGCGTGTACCTCTGATAGACTGGAAACACTTTGAGGGTAGGGATTAATTAATTTTTGTCTTTGTGTCACTAAGTATTCCTTCCATGTAGTTAGAGCTTAATAAACATATCTCTGTCTGTCTGTCTGTCTGTCTGTCTGTCTCTCTGTCTCTCTGTCTGTCTCTCTGTCTCTCTCTCTCTCTCTCTCTCTTTCTCCCCTACCCCATTTATCATTTGTTCCTTTGTTTACTTCTTAATTTATTTATTATATGGGCAGCTAGGTAGTTCAATGAATAGATCTATAGTCAGGAAGACCTGAATTTAAATCTTTCCTCAGATGTTTACTAGCTATGTAATTCTGGGCAAGTCATATAACATATATTTGCCCCAGTTTTCTCATCTTTAAAATGGTCATGATAATCTCATCTACTTCCTAGAATTATTGTGAGGGTAAAATGAGATATGATTTGCAAATTTTAAAGTGCTATTATAAATTTTTTTCTATCTATCCATCCATTCATTTTGAGTTAGATATCCCTGTTGCTCCAGTCTAGAAGTACAGCTGCCATTCATGGGCCTGATACCAATGCTGATTGACACAGAAGGTTTAATCTGTTCTATTTTTCCAACCTGGGCTGGTTCATACCTCCTTAGGCAGCCTGGTGAACCTATGTTCTCAGCAGCTCACCATATTGGTGCCAGACTTAATACTGATAACTAATCCACTTTAGCCCTACTGCAGCTCAGAATTCTTGAATTGAGCTGATCCACCAGACCTAGCTTCCCCAATAGCAGGCAGGGACTTACAGAAATGCACCATAATAACCTTTAATAAACATTTTATTGAATTGAGTCATATATTTATAAAGCTTGATTAATACTGGATGTAAGAACTTTGTGGAGTATAGACTTCTAATAATAATAACAGGTAGTCCTTTAAGGTTGGAAAAAATGCTTTACAAAAATTATTTCATTGTAAAAATCTGCACATTTATGCAAAAAATGAAAATTAGTCCTTGAGTAAAGAACCTTGCCCACAGTATTTCAATGAGACAAAATTATTGCCTGCTATTCTACATTTTCTATGACTCATAAAACTAAACATATATGCTTTGTTTATGTTGTGATCTTCAGAGTCCCCAGATAGTAAAACAGTATACATCAACAATCCTAGGATGCAAATATCTTGTGTTTCAGGGGTATGGCATACATACAGAATACCTGAAATAGTGTCTTCCCATGTGGAGAAGCCAAGGAGCTTGTTTCCAGAAGAGTTTCAATGTTTTAGAGTTAAAGTAGCTTAAAGAAACTTTGGAACATGTGTAGATATGGTGTAACTGATTCCAATAAGCTACCTATGTCATTAGGAGAAATTATGTTATTTTATTTGATACACACCTAGAAATGGAGGTGTTTTCTAAAACTGGTCTAGTCTTTCACTTCAGTACTTTTGCCTGTTTGTGTTTACATTTCTTTGATCACATCTTCTAGTGAGAGACAACGTTGAAAATAGGGAAGAGGCCTGGATGTCTTCTCCCCTTTACGTTCATGTGTATTTGAGAAATGGGCTTTGACCATTGGCATCTGCTTTTGTTCCTTTTCCTTCAAGATGAAGTGAGTTGTCTTGACATGAGACTTTCAAAAGGTCAGGATAGTGCCTCAATATTCCAGTATTGCAGAGTCTGGATATGCAACCAGTTCATCATTGGTGCCCAGAAGAGTAAGGAATGTTTGCAAGTGACCTCTGGGATGCTAGCCCAGCAGTAGCTGAGATAGGGAATCAGCCAGCAATCATGCCACATCTGGACATGAAATTAGTGGAATTAATGTTAGGTAGGAACTGAGCTAAGAGGATGCCTCCAAGGTATGGGGAAAATGTTTGTACATTTGTTTTTGCTATATATTTGATGTAGATGTCCCTTTGTAAAATCTAGTCACTGGCACCTGACACTGGGGGGAGCGCAGCAGGTTGAGTGGCAGTAGATGGCAGTAGAAAAGAGACAATGCTTTAGAGTGCCCTGGAGACAGGACAGAGTACTATGGCAGGCTTTACTTTAGGAGAGTGAGTCCAGAGCATACTTGCTACACTTACATTGGTTTTGAAAAAAGTATCACACAATGAAGGTATACATCTTTATGTAACAAAAAATACAACATTGAGACAATTTATGAACAATAGTCTACAAATAAATATATTTGTCTTTAAAAAAAATTCAACAAAATCATTAGTGCATTGATAGTCCCCAGTCTATACATGACGTCCAGCTTGTAATTAGGTGGTTCTGTAATTAAAATATAACTAAGGATTCCATAGAATGTCACAGCTTGAAGGGATATTAGAGTTGATAGAATCCAATCTATTTTATACATGAAGAGACTGAGTATTATGCAAAGTGACCTACCCAAGGACACCTGAGGAAGTAACTCCTGACCCAGTTTACTTCAAGTCAAATGCAACTCTATCCCTTGTTCCCAGAAGAAAAGTTAACCAGGAAGGATCTTCTGTCTTTGTTGGAAGGGATAAGAAATGGAGAACAAACCAATCACATTGGAGGTAGGATGTGTGTGGTGGTGATATTGAGCAGGAGACTGGAAGTTAGGAATAGAATGGATGAATAGAAGCCTAAGGATGTCAAGACATGTAGGGCAGATATTATTGAACTGAGTCATCTAAGAATTTTTTGAAAGGTGGGAATGGTGGTGAATATTTCTTGAATTCTTTCAATTCCAGGGACAGAACTCTTTGGAAATGAAAGATAGCACATAAAAATAACAAAGGCAAGAGGCATTTCTCCATTGCAGTCAAAGCAATTTGTCTTCGTGTTCTTACTCACTATCCAACATTATATTTATCCTGAAAGTTGGGAAAGATAGCTGTTATTAAAAGGGCTTAGTCACTTTGGCAAACAACAGCATTGAATGTCCTTGGTGGTGTGGTGGTGTGGTGGTGGTCGTGGTTCTGGTGGTGTGGTGGTGGTGGTGGTTCTGGTGGTGTGTGTGTGTGTGTGTGTGTGTGTGTGTGTGTGTGTTTGTGTGTAGCAAAACAATGAAGATGTTCAAAAGCTTAAACTTATCTCTAGAGACCATTTAATTTTTGCCATGGAGAAAGATTTTTTAAGTCTTTTCATTGCTTCAATTTAGAATGATGCCTTGTTATGTGTTGAACTGGCATCGCAAGGCAGCCCTTTCCCAGTCAATTGCTTTAGAATATCTGTACATTTCCTCAGACAGATTTTGTAGTTGAATATTTATGAGGATTATTGTGGGTTAAATGGTAGCATTTGAACAGAAAGTTGTTACTGAAGAGTGTCTAGCAATAGCATGATCCTGGGCATTGAGTTGACATACAACAAATACTTAAGTTAAAATGAATTCTTTAAAAGTAAAAGACTTACTGAAGCTTTTACTTAAAACCAATTTTGCTTAACAGAACATAAGTGACAGACATACAGATTCAAGGAGAAAAGTTCTAGGAAATACAGTACTCAGTCCTTTCAGGGGGATTCCCGTTCACTTACAAAAGACTTGGACCTAGCTACTAGCAGACAAATACTACTGACATAGTTTTTCTATTTCCTTGGTTTGGGACAGAATTAAAAAGGCAAACATTAGAATTTCTGTGATCAAAGACAAACCTCTTCCCTGTTCTTAAAGTGAGCTACCATTTTTCTGTCTGCTTAAACTGTAAGCCTACTAAGTAGGGCCTTTCTTTGACTCTGAATTGGGTGAGTTTCTAAAGCCCAATGAATGTCATACAGTGATTGTAATTTTTTTATTCAGCACTTAACAGTAGCAGCAGCAATAAAAGGAGCAGGAGCAACACTAATAGTCATAAACAGTAATCATCGTCACTTGTGATGCTAGTATTAATAATCACTTGAAGAGTTCCTCCCAAGACAAGTACAGCACAACAACAGTTGGCTTTTAAACTGCTGAATAAACTGCTGTCCAGACATCTGCTGCAGCTCTCTCTGCTAAAAGCAGAGTGACTCTTAAATTCTTGTCTTCCCTAAACAGAATTATAACTAAGGTGGGGCAGTCAGACTTCTGCCTCAGGGTGGGTAAATTAGAGGGCACCAGCAGCTCCTTCTTGGAGGTGCTTCTTCCTTTGCCAGCTCAGGCCACGGTGATAGTAGTCATTGTTGGCCTCACCCTCTTTCTGCCCTGCCTAGCTCTTCCTGTGGCAAAGTCTGTGTGTTTCTTCCCCTTGGAGGCTGGACTTTCAGGAGAACACAAACCTTGGGTGTCCCTGGGTGTACTTCCTCCCCATAGCAGCTGTATCTTCGGTTGTTGCCTGTGGCATACTTCCTCTTCCCCTAGATTTATATTCTCCCTGCTTGCCCCAGGTAAAAATATTGCTAGTTATTTCATTTAATGGAAATTTAATTCCTCAGAAGATGGCAGAATAAAGGAGGGGAAGTGTTATTCTGGACCAATTTCTGACCAGCAAAAAGGAAGTGATTATTAATGTAGTAAGTATTGGAAAGCTGGGATTAAGTCCATTTTATGGAGTTTATGATAGATGAGGAAAGGATAGTCTAATGAACACCCTAGATTTTAGTAAAGCAGATTTCAAAAGTCCAAAGAAAGAATAGATAGAATCCCATAGTCTAAAACTATAGGAAAATGCTGAAAATGACAAATAAATATGAGTTGTTTTCATTAAAATGGATACTGTTATTAAAGATTAAAATACATGCAAGAGAAATTGGGTGCTATCAAGAATGAAAGATTGAAAAAAGCACATTATTCTAGTGAAGGGAAGCTATATCAAGAAACTGATGTAGATGCACAAGAAATTCATCAAAAAGCTTAGGTTTGAAAAAAAATGTACAGTCAGTGAAACAAAGGGCAGGTAATCAGTATGAATATAAGAGAGCACCATGGTCCTGTGAGAATATTATCAGAAACACTAAGCTCAGAATAAGCTGAGGCCTGGAAAAAATGTTATGGATAACAAAAAAGGGCTTAGAAAAAGCTCTGCTGAGGATAAGAGGAAAATCAAACGTTGCCCATAGAAGTTCTGAGAATCATTATACAAACTCACACCTTGAGGAGTTAGGTCTTCTAGTGAAACTGCATCTCCCCTTACAGTTCTAAGGGGCATCCCTGAAAGACAGGAGTAATATTCTAATGCTATCAATTCAAACCCCCATTCCAGTGTGTTGTTTTTGATGTTAACTTTCAGTGCCCCAGTTTCATTTAAACAATTAACATGAATTAGGTTTTAGAAAGAGATATTTAATAAAGTGGCATAGTAAGACTTATTGGGGCAAAGCATCTTACCCCCCCCCCCCCCCATCCCTCTAAAGTCTGTGACATACCCTCTCACAAGTACACATACATAGAAGTGAGGGGGAAATAGGCTCCGGCTTAGAGAGTCTGTGAGGCAAAGGGTAATTCATAGCTCCTGGGTGCTGGAAGTCCTTTTCTCCTCTTCATGGGATACTCTGGAGTAAAGAGGAAAATGGAAATATTTTAGGGGGAGATTTTTGGCTAACAGTGTCACTAGAATCAAGAACCATTACCTTTCATATGCTTGTTTTCTTTTCAGTAAAATGAGCCAGTTGGACTAGGTGTCTAACTAACATTCCTTCTCTCCTTAATATCCTGTAATTCTGTCAATATTTTTTGAATACTTTGCTTGTTTCTGAGGTTGTCACACCACTAAAAAAATGCTTAAATATCTCTTTCCCTCTTCTGCTAAGCCCCTGAGGATAACATTGTCATAAAGCAGAGCATCAAACGGAGATATATATATTCTTTAGAATCTTGAGCATCATCTATGTGGTCTTCATCGGGTTATACCAAATGAGGGTTGTCTAAATGACTAAGATTCAGGTCACAAAGCCCTGTTCTGATTTCAGGACCTCTCCACAGCCAGATTAACTACCTGACAACCGCTACTCAGATACTTTGGCAAACTTTTTGACTTGCACCTTGTCAGGACTCCCACACTTATCTACCTTCTGGGGGTGTTATGAGGATTAATTACTGCTTATGAAGTGCCATAATAGCATTGGATGAAAGGTGCAGTAGGAGAATAATGATACTTCATGTACACATGGTACCTTTCATCTGAAGATCTCAAAGTACTTCCCAAGTTTGAATTAATTAAGCTACTGGTAATTGTAAGGTACAATAACAATAATGATTATAATTTTGAACATCATTGTGCTTAATAACCTGATCTAGGATCAATTTATGACACTATCTCCAACATCTTGCTGGTCAGCCACTTGCTTCTCCTAGGCTGTTGCAAAAATGATGGGATAGGCTATCATTTCTGCACTCACCAATTGTCTTTTATTTGCCAAGATTCTACATTATTGCCTATTGTGGTTTATATTTTAAAGAGACTTTCAGGGTCTGATTGTTCACCCTGATTCAAATCTACTCTCCACTCAGCTGCCGAAGTGGTCTTCCTAAAGAACACCACCTACTCAATCAATTCTATTGACTCCTTCTTCTTTCTAGGACCAAGCATAAAATCTGTTTGGCTTTTAAATTTCTTCATAACTTGAGTCCTTCCTTCTTTTCCAGTCTTCCTACATTTTATTGCCCTCTGCCCAGTCTACAATCAGGCAACACAGGCCTTCTTGCTGTTCATGACACTCTATCTTCCGATTCTATGCCTATTCTTTGATTATTCCTTACACTTGGAATTCTCTCCTGTCTCTTTCTAGCCTCCTGGCATCCCTGTTCTCAGGTTAAATTCTACCTCTTGCAAGAAATCTTTCCAGATTCCTTCCCCTTGCTGCTCACCATGCTAGCGCCTTTTCCTCTGAGATTACCTACTATCTATTCTATATAAAGCTTCCTTTTGCATGTTTGGTTTCATGTTGTCTCCCCCATTAGACTGAGCTCAAGTGCAAGGATTGTCTTTGTCTTTCTTTTTATTCTCAGGTCTTAGAACAGTTCTGGCACATAGTAGGTACTTAGTAAATGATTGTTGAATTGACTTGACTTGGATCAATACTTGGCTTGGTACTTGAAAAAAATAAGGGAAACATTGGAAGGAAGCTCATTATAGATTTAGAGGCTTGACCAAGGTAGATTTAATCCTTTTGTTCTTAGAACTATTTGCAATCACTGTTTCTTAAATGGGTGTGGAGGTATAAAAAATGGGAAGGGAGAGGAAGGGAAGGGAATAAGCAGTTATATAGTGCCTTTTATTTGCCAGCCACTGTACAAAGTGCTATTTACAAATATTTTATTTGTAATTCCTTCCTTCCCCTTGCCTCTCCTTCCCTTTGCCTCTCCTTCCCTTCTCCTCATCTTCCCCTTCTCCTCTTTCTCTTCCCTCTCCCCCTTCCCTTCTATTCCCTTTATCTTTCCCCTTCTTCTTCTTCTCCTCCCCCTTCCCTTTCATCCTATCCTTCTCCCTTTTTCTCTCTCTTCCTAATTGGGGAAACAATGTTTTCTCAACATTGATTCAAGGTTTTCACAATAAACCTTAGAGATGCTACTGCTCCTTTTCTGTCTTCTTCCTGTCTCATAGAATTTAGTAAGTTAGTTTTGGAAGTAATCTTAGAGATCAACTGATAGTATAAGCCCCTCATTTTATACATGAGGAAACTGAGGACCCTCAAGTTCCTCCTATGCACTGCTACCAGAGTAATCCCAAATGAATCTGATAATTACCACTCTCCCATTGAAAAAGATCTTCAATGGTTGACCATTGCCTTTTGAATAAAGTCCAAACTACTTATGGCTTTCAGGGCCCTCCATAACTTAATTTGGGCGCCCCCCCCCCTTCATGTATACAGTACTTCAATCAAACTGGGATGAACCCTCCTGAACTTTCCTCTGTGCTTTTGCTCATAGTACTCCTTAGGTCTCCCTCTATCCACGGAGGCACCTAGCTGTCCCCTTTTATAATTACTTTTTGTATATATTTTAGCTCATCCACTAGAAGGTAAAATCCTTGAGGGCAGGTGCTCTGCCTCCTCTCCTTTGGTCTCTGAAGTACTTAGCACAATGCTTAACACTTGTAGGCATTCAGTGAATGTTTTACATATGAGGCCTGTGATTTGACAAAGAAGTGATTGTTATGCTATGTTACAGACACTCCCTCTGACTCATCCCACCTCACTTCTGACATAAATCTTTTGTTACTAGGTGGCACAGTTACTGGATAAATAGATGGTTGGACTTGGAGTCTAGAAGACTTGAATTCTAATTCTGCCTTAGACAATTACTAGTTGTGTGACCCTGGCCAAATCAGTTTACCTCTCTGGCTCTGTGTTTCTTCTTCTGTATAATGGGGATAATAATAACACCTGCTTCATGTAGTTGTAAGGATTGCATAAAGAGTTTTTAAAATTTTTAAATTGTTACTGTTAGCTATTGTTTCTTTGTTACTATGGCGATGGGAGGGTCCGTTTATTGGAAGAAGGTACTGGAACAAAAATTGGATTTAAGGTGCCTACATTTGGGTAAGCAACCATAATAACTTCAGATTTCTGGCAGGTCAACTAGATGGACAAGAATCTCCTCAAAAGCTAAGGAAGGGCAAGCTGTGTACCTGAGCATTTTGTGCTATTAAATAATTTCGCAGTTTGGCTCATAAAAATGACCCAAGGAGTTACTAAATTGAGCCTCTTCTACCCGTCATGTATACATCTGTGAACCGAACCTCCTGTATCATTTTTGTGCAGCCAGATGGGAACAGCGATTAGCTTTTGTGTTTTTCAAACCTGAAGGGTGGACCTGGTGATTCTCTTCCCTATTCCACTTCTTTTTTCAAGATAGTTGTTTTTTTTTTTTTCCCAGCCTGCTTTTCATCCTAAGCTTAATGGGTGAGTGGCATTGAGTTCTTGGGCTTTTTCAAGTCAGCCTAGAGGGCCTTATGCCTAGGAATTTAAATCTCTGGTGAGCAGCTCACTACAGCTCTAATGAGATGATCAAGAATCTCCTTAGGCCACTTCCTAAATTATGGACTACTGATGCTGCAGCCTGTGTGGCTGGCCAGGCTAAGGAGATCATAGAAGTACCTTTTCATAAGGTTTTTTTAGGAAGTGAATCAGTATGTCATAGTTCTGATTAGCATTTAATCAGCAGAACTGCATGCAGTCTAACTATATGATTAACCATAAGCATCACTAAATTCACATACATTACGGTTAGAAGGGAAATATTAAGTTCTTTTTTTTAATGGGCTTATTTCAGAAAATATCCTTGCATTTTGGAACTCCTTGGAAGTATCATGCATGGCCCAGAACCACAGCTCTGGATTCATACAAACTAGCTTCAGTCTTGGGATTTTCTCTCTAAAAATCTCTTTGACTCATGTTCCTATATAGGGTTCCCCTTAGGAAAACGAGAATTTGAATCATCTTTCCCCCACCCAGTACTTCTCCTTGGAATATTAAAATTTGTCTTATGCCTAAGTCTCTACAAAACAGGAATAGGGCCCTTAGTTCCTATTCAAGCTATCAAGATATCAAATGTAGGGCAAGTTTTATTTATCTATTCAGCAAATGGAAAGACTCCTTCCTACCTAAGCTTATAAACAATCAAGGTTGCTCCCCAAGAAGCATTATTCTGGAGTGATTAGAGCTCTGGACCTGGAGTCCGGAAGACCTGGATTTAAATCTTGCCTCAGATACCTACTAGCTGAGTGACCCTGGGCAAGTTACTTGATTTTTCTTGGCCTCAGCTTCCTCAACTGTATAGTGAGAGTGGGAGGAAGCTTTTCTCAATGACAGAAAAGATTCCTTTCCAGCTTTACACCTCCAGTTTTTAAAAAATCTTTTCCCTCTCTGGTGTGCCACTTTCCGCAGGGAATTTATTTAGTTCTTCAGACTTACCTAGGGGTGTACTAGAACCGGCTTGAACCGTCTGCAAATACTACCAACCAGGGCTTGATTTATTGTTTTGTTGATTATTTAGGTTTAATTAAGTGATGGAGAAAATATTAATAAAGCAGGTTAAACTTGAAAATGTGTTATGCATTCATTCCCTGCATTACCCTTCATCCTCTGTTTCCTTAAGTCTCCAGATTTGTAGCCAGATTCTAGCATTGTCCACCGCCTCAAACAAAGGGAATACAGAATTGCTGGTTACCTTGCCCCCCTTCAGATTTTTCTGGTCACCATAACTTACAGTATCATTGCAGGGCAGAGGTCAGGTTTGCTCTTTCTTGTTACGGCTGCATTATTGACCTTAGTCCAATGAAGTAGAGAGTCTTTGCTCCATTGGCTCCTGTCTTCCCGTCTTCCCATACAGGTTCTTGATTTGATTGAATTCTTGTTCTCCCCTTCCCCACTGCCCTGCCTTCCTGACTTCTTGTGTCTTTTGCATCACTCTTTATGATGTCAGCTCCTCGAGGGTAGGGACTATCTTTTTATCAGCTATATCTCCAGAGCTTAGCACAGGGCCTGGCACATTGTCAATGCTTCATGAATGTTTATTGGGTTGGATTGAATTGGACTCCACCATCGTTGGATTCCACCAGTGCTGGGCAGCTCAGTGACACAGTGGTTAGAATACAGGACCTGGAGTCAGGGAGACATGAGTTCAAACATGGCCTTGGGACACTTACTAGCTGTGTGACCCTGGGCAAATCACCTTCATCTGTCTCAGTTTCCTCATTGAAAAAAATGGGGACAATCATAGCACCTACCTCACAGAGTTGTATTGAGAATCAAAGGAGGTAATAATTATCAAATGCTTAGCATAGTGCCTGGCACATAGTAAATGCTATGTAAAGATGAGTTATTATTACTGTTGTTGCTGTTGTTGTTGTGTGCTCCTACAGTGCCCAGCTTGGCCCAGGAATTCTTTTTCTTTCCTCTAGAATTGGATTTTTATTTGTCTAATTAAAAAATTATCTAATATTTATCCTCCCCTGAAAATAAACTTGGCTATTTTTAAAAGCCCTTTTGTTGTTATTCTTAATTCTTGTCCCCACCTCAATGCCCGCCAAGACTCAAAATATTGGTGTAGTACAGGGACATTTTGGCTTTTACATCTGAAAGGTATTTTAAAGATCAATTACCTCATTTAGATAAAACTCAGAAAAGTTAAGTGGGCTCATAGTTAGTGGCAGAGTTGGAACTAGAACCTAGAACTTCTGGTTTCTAGGCTGGTACTTGTTCCATTGCTTTCAAATGTTTTATAGGCCTACAAGAGGCTTTATGATATTTCCATCTCTTTCAAAGAACAATGAATCATGTTTAAAAAATTAAGTTTTTTAAGTTTAAATTAAAGTTTCTTAAGTTTAAATTTAAAAGAACAAAAGTATTCCATGGCCACGTTGTAATCCTTTTAAAGTTTTGTCTTAACCTTTATTTGCCTAACAAAAAAATTTCTAATCTGAAATCTTTTCTTTCTGCTTTAATTTTTGGTCTTTATGTCAGCAATTCCCTAAGCTTGCCCTCTCCTCCCTCCTTTCCCACTGTGCTTATGCTTTGAAAATCCAGTTTCATTTTGCCCTCCTCCAAGCCTGAGTGGATGAAACAGCTCTTTTTTGCACCTCAGTTTCTTTGCTTCCTGCTTGCTTCCTTCACTTCTTTGTCAGTGACTTTCTGCCCACTGTTGAACCCATGTCACTCTGTCAGTCAAAAAAAGTTTATTAAGTAACTACTAGGTGCCAGGCATTATGCTAAGTTCAGGGAATGCAAAGAAAATCCTTGCTCTCAAGGAACTTACAGTCTAATGAGGGAGAGAAAACACATAAATAACTATGTGCAAAAAAGCCATATACAGGACAAACTGGAAATAATCAATAGAGAGAAAGCATAGGAAGGATGGAGCAGGTTATGAAGGGCTTTGAACAGCAGAGGATTTTATATGTGATTCTAGGGATGATAGGGAGACACTGGAGTTTACTGAGTTGAGAGGTGACATGTACTTTGGCAGCTGAGTGGAGTGGGGAAAGACTTGAGGCAGGCAGACCCACCATCAGGTTATTGCAATAGTCCAGGTGTGAGGAGGTGAGGTCCACACCAGAGTGGTGGCAGTCAGAGAAGAGAAGGGTATGTATTTGGGAGATGGTGCAAAGGTTAAATCAGCCTTGGCAATTGGCCTCTAATAGCTAAGAGTAAGACCATTTTATCAGTTCATGGAACTGAGAACTAACAGAGTGGTGATGTTAGCTGACTGAGAACTCTCAGGTAGTAACAAAGCTGAGATTCGCAGGACCTCTTTTACTCCAGATCCAGGGCTTGTGTTATTTTGCTACAGCCATGTAGAATAGTTTCCAGGCTAAAATCAAAGGGAAAAATATAGAGAAATAGGGTTTATTAGGATTGTCACTTGAGTGAAGAGTTCAAACTTTAGAGAGTTGAAATGAATGAGTATATTGGATAATGACAAATCTTGAGCATAATTTACCTTTTCACATTGCAGCTCTCTTAGTGTGGAGGAAAAAAGATACCTTGTACATAATTCTGATCCTTAAAGAAAGGAAAGAAACAAGCATTTATGAGGCATCTACTATATGTCTAGCACTGTTAATTACTTTATGAATATTTCAGTGCTATCGTTATCTCCATTTTACAGATGAGGAAACCTGAGGCAGACAGAGGTTAAATGATTTGCAAGGTCAATAGCTAGTATCTGAGGCTGGATTTGAATTCAGGTCTTCTGATTCTAGGGCAGTCAGGTAGCACAGAGTGTTGGGCCTGGAGTCAGGAAAACTTATCTTCCTGAGTTTAAATCAGGCCTCAGACACTTACTATCTGTGTGACTTTGGGCAAGTCACTTGACACTACCTCAGTTTCTCATTTGTAAAATGAGCTGGAGAAGGAAATGGCAAACCACTTTAGTATCTTTGTCAAGAGAACCCCAAATGGGGTCATGAAGAGTTGGACACACCTAAAATGACTACAGCAACAACAACTTTCTGACTCTAGGTCCAGTACCTGGTTACCTCTTAATACTTAATTCTGTGCTTGAATTATTGTCCCAAGAGTCTACTGCCTATTTGATCACCATTTCCAACATTTCCCCATTCATCTCTAAGAGCTTCGAATGGAAGCAACATATAGGGGGTCTCTTTTGCCTCTTCCTACCACCCATCCCTCAGCTCTTATGGAGAAAAACCTTGAGTCTATAGATTATAGAGATGAATTTCTATTGAAATGATAGTAAATGGGAACCCAGACATTTTGTTTCCATTGGCATAGGTGGGGTTAAGTTAGATATAGGAGTTAGAAGTAAGGGTAAAAGTTTAATTTTGTCCCCTGCTCCCCATCACCCTCATAATTCTTTATTAGACTATAGCTTTTTATTTGCTGGTAGCCACAGCTTAGTCATTCACTGACACATTACTTGAGTCTTCAAATTTGTGTAGTACAAAGTGGAAGACAAAAAAAAGAGATTTAAGCAGAAAACTACTCTTTATAATGATATGGGTACTTGCTGAAAAAAAAAATTCTTTCTGAGAATTTTTTCCACCTCCTGAATGAAAGAGGCGGTTATGGCCAGAAATCTGAGTCTTTGTATCCCTCAAGAAACAAGACAACACCCCCTCCCCCTCACACCAAAAACAAAACGAAACAAAACAAAATAGAACAACCCAACAACCCAGAACTGGAGTGCAAAGGATGCTTTATGAAACAATTTCTTTGTATAGTTTTTAAAAACTGTGCTTCAAAGTCACAACATAAAATTCTTGTTTACTATAACCTTTTATAAATTTCTGAAGAGATGATTTAAAAATTAAAAGGTGGATTTATTCTAGGAAATGAAAGTTAAGCTGAATCCGTAGCTTGAAAAAGAATCAAAATGTCAGAGATCTCAAAATAAGAAAAATAGCTTCGGATCCTCCCCCAGTGACAGGAAAGGAATGTAATGCCTCGTTTCTTCAGAGGGAGCTGTTACCATCACACACATGCTGACATTTGAATGAATTGACTAGCCATAGAGACTTTCATTAAAAAAGATAGAATTACTGACTGAATCTCTTCCCTTTACAGAAAGGTAGGGGAAAATGTTTTATTCTCATGGTATACATTAAAATCTGATAGAAGACTGTCTGCTGGCACAAGCTTCCACTGAAATGAGTGTTCCAGAGACACTCAAACACCGTGAGAATCATCTTTGTCACCCACCTTTATGTGACATAACATATGTTGCAATAGTATGCAATAAATCTAGCCATGACTCCCAACCTTGAATAAGAAGGCAGGGCCATTCATTTTAATGGGAGCATCTGTCATAACAAACAGTTTTACGTGAGAAATCTCTTCTACTGGAAATGTATTATTTACATTATCCTTAAATAAACCAAAATAAGAAAAATAAGTATGAATAAATAAATCTTATTGTAACAGTGTGGCCAATGTGTGGCAGAAATACATGGGATTTCTCCTTTGGCCTTGGATTTTAGCAAGGTCTCAGAAATTTGGTGAAGGGCAGGACAGTGAACTCTTTCTGCTCTTAAAAGGGCCAAAACCTTATTCATGTCTCTGCCAAGAAATGGGTGACCTGCTTTTGAAAGGTCTTTGGTTTGCTCAATGACACATCCACATTGAGGCCAAGAAAAGGAAATTCTGTATCAGGCCTGGCAGAATGACCTTCCCTTTGTCCTTCATGTCTATTTTCTTTCTTCTTTATTCCTCAGTAGCATGTGTCCTAGATTAGCCTAATGTGCAATTGTTTCATGTTATTTCCAATTTTATTTTTATTAACTATTGTTTTTAGATCAGGATATATTTGTGGTCAGGGATTTTTTTTCTTTTTTCTCTCATATTTTGTTTTTATGTGTAGAGCAAATATGTCTCAGGTATAGCCTTTAATCTTTAAACTGTAGTTTCATCCAATGGGGTGGGGAGGAGGAGGGATTTGGGAAGCTTACTTTTAGCTCTATTCCATCATTTAGTGTGGCATGACTTTTGATGTTATTTTGATAAGTTATTTCTTCTTCATCTCCTGTCTGGAAAGTGTGTATGCTGACATTTGCTGACAAGTATCTCAAAGAAAGAAGATAAATATTTTGTGCTGGTGTTTCTAAAGCACTTTGGTCATCTCAGAAGGAAGGTGCTAATGTAAATATGTTTTTCAAGGAAATGTTTTTATCAACTCAGTCTAAGGGTACTGCCCAGTTTTTTTTTAATACTATTTTATCTTCCCATCAAGGTACTATATTGCTATTGCATATCACGTTGGTGAAAGATGGGGCTCCTGAATTGAAAACACCAGTTGTTTTTTTGTTGTAAAAAGGGTGTGCTTGAATCTTGGTCATCATTGTTCTCTGCCTTAGTCATAGAAAACTTAGTGGAAGAGAAAAGATTTTAGGAAGGACTTGAAAGAGAGGATGAAGGAAAGAGTTTAGGTTTTGGGAGTGGCCCCAAAGTTAAGAAGAAATGGGAAAAATCAGATAGGAAGATGTAGTAAGAGTGAAAGAGGACTTGGAAATGTGGGAGAGGTAAAAGGACATCCAGAAATATCTTTATATAATAAAATTTTGGCTAAAAACACACTGTCTATTATCCACGTTAGTTTCATTCTGAAGGGAGTATAGAATTGCCATATTTAAGTTAATCAAAGATTATACAAAATGATATGAAAAGGCTTGATTTTTGTGTGTATGCTTAAACAAAATAAATAAGCCTTGTGGTTGTTGCCCAGCATGGAAACTTGAAGGCCAGCCTTGGAGCTAGGGAGACTTGCATTCAAGTCCTTCTGTTGGGTAACCATGGACAGGTCATTTAACTTGTCATTGTTCTAGGCATCTCTTGAAGGTGAGGCAACAATTTGATTTGCATCATTGGGGGGCTTTTCCACTTTGGGAGTTCTCCACATGGATGAAATCATTGGTCTAGGTGAAATACAAAAACAAAACAACAAAACACCCCCCCCCCCCCCAAAAAAAAGCAACCTAAGTCATATATACAGAAAAAAAAACTATAATGAATATAATACATTTAGAATTCAGAGTGCTAGGACCTTTCTCGAGCATTTGAGTGAATTAACAATGCTATATGTCAAACGACTTTAAAATTGAGACCTGTCCTTTGGGTTAGTGGGTGACATAAGTGCCCTTTGATAAATTCCACTAAAGAGTCTAGAGTAACATGACTTAGAGCAGTATTTATTTAGGAGGGTGATTCTGATTCTAAAACCTTTCATGGGAGTAAACCTGGAAGAAAAATTTCTCAAACTTAAGACCTGACCCTTTTGGTGAAGGTTCTAAGAAAAAGTTTCCTTCCAGAATTCTGGAAGATTACATGAGGCTGAAGGAGTTTGCAATATATTCTCAATCATTTCTTTATCCTAGAGGGTGAGAACCAGTCATTGCTTATGGAAAGCAAGCTATTATCAGTAAAGCAAGGATAACAACTCTGAGTTACTATAGTGCCAAGTAGAGAAAACACACAATAATGCTTGGTTAATTAATTAGCTCCCAATGAACTAGCTAGCCAATTATAAAAAACGACTTGTGGACATGCTTAGTAGAAAATAATGATGAAAAATATAAGTTGCTATAAGCTATATGAATTGATCATAAAATCCCACAAAATGAAAGTAGTATTTCATTTTGCCTTAAGGCTGGTAACTAGGTAAATAAAATGATGAAAGGGAAAGGGGAGGCAGATGGATTAACAGTAAGACAACAGTATGGTATGACAATGAGCCAAACTTGGTGATGATTTTCTGTCCTGGAGGCCACTCTGGGTAAGGCCCAGGCCCAAGGTTACAGGTCTGCACTAGGCAGGACTTAGTGCCTGGCTTGGTTTAGCCCTAGGTCACCTAAAGCCCTGAGGATCAAGAGACATATGCTAAAGTATTTATAGAACACTCTGAAGGTTTAAATAAGTTCTGGGTAGTACAGACCTTAGAATGGACCTAAGCTTCAGCAAGAACCATAGACATAGACAAGTCAGATCAGACTGTTTTCTTTAGCTCTTCCTGGTCTAGGTTTGGAGGATACAGGGATCCTTCCCAGAAGAGCCACTGGACTGGCCCAGTCTTGACCTCATGTATCAGGGACTTGATTGTTCTTTGGAAAAATGTGTCTTACTTTTATCATAATCTCACTAGGGGTTTTCAAGCAGTAATATGACATTGTGGTACTTTGGAAAAGAGTAGTGAGTTTGTAGTCAGAGGCTCTGGGTTCAGGTCTAGGTTCTGCATTGGAATTACCTGTGTGATTTTAGGTAAATCATATGACTTCTTTGGGGCAGCTAGGTGGCACAGTGGATAGAGTGTCAGTGGATAGAGAGTCAGGAAGACTCCTCTTTCTAAATTCAAATCTGGCTTCAGACATTTACTAGCTGTGTGACTCTGGGCAAGTCACTTCATCCTGTTTGCCTCAGTTTCCTCCTCTGTAAAATGAGCTAGTGAAGGAAATGGCAAGCCACTCTAGTATCTTTGTCAAGAAAACCCCAAATAGGATCACAAAGAGTCAGACACGCCTGAAAAACAACTCAACTACAACATAACTTCTCTGGCCTCCGCTTCCGGATATGTAAAACACGGGGAACGGACCAGATGACCCCTGAGATCCTTCCAAAATCATGAAACTGTTTCTGTCACTTCTTTAATCTTCTTAAGATATATCAGAGCACCAAGGGGTCATAGGTAAAGCCAAAGGTCTCATGTCATTAAATAGAAAGGTGTTTAATTTGTAGAAGGGCGAGTACAGGCCAATAGTACTATTTTCTACCGATTTTAAGTACAACATGAGTAAATCTTGTAACTGGACCCTCAAGACATCAGAAGCCATCATCTCATTGCTGCCAGCTCTCAAAAACTGGGCATAATCGCGCTTTCATGATGCACACTCCACCACCACATTCAGATAGAAATGTGGTTGCTAAGAGAAAAAGAAAAAAAACAAAACACCTCACTCAGAAAGTACTGCATACATTACTGGAAAACAAGTCTGGCTGGTTTTATGTCAGCCCAGTCTTCTAAGTACAGTTTTTGTTGCTCTGCTCACAACCTCACATCCCATTAACCATTGCCCTGATGCCATCCTTCATTTGGCACCACAAGCAAAAAAAGTCATTGAAAAATTATAAATTGACATAACTATCTAGATTGCTGGAGGACTTCAAAGGGTTACAGGAGCATCAATCAGATAAAGTCTCTATGTGTTGCCTGTGTTTCAAATGTTACACTCATATTTAAATTACTCACAGGCCAATTGCTTCCTATTTTGAGGGTGCAGCAAACCAAGTTACATTGGCCTAGAAAACGGAGAATGATTTTTTTTTTTGTTTTCTTTGCTTGTCACAGTGTATCTTTCTCACTCTTCAAGGGGGCTGGGGAAGAGAAACTGAGGGACTAATGGAGGAAATATGTAACATCTACCTGGCAGGGAATGGCTGTGGTTCTGGGTTATTGCAAATGCCTTCACTTCTCCCTCTTTGCTCTGTTCTCAGAATCTAGTGAACACAATCTTCTATAAACCTTGTCATTAGGGAAACTGTTTGGAAGCTGTCCAATTCAAAGGCCTAGGGTCAAGCAGACACCGTAGCTATCAGTAACAAGAACCTTCAGGGACCTGGAAAAAGGTGGCTGCAGGTGGAAAGGCATTTAGTAAACTGAGCAGTACTGCTGGGCCAGGGGAGACAGCTTGGGCTGCTGCTGTTGCTGCTGCTGCCGGAAAGGTTTATCTACTGATCAACACAGTGTGCCAGAGGGCTGATGGGATCCCCCTCCTTTGGCAGGAGGTGCCAGTTGTAGCCTGCAACTAGATGGCAGGAGAGAACAGGAGAGGAAGCCCAATGCCAAGGCAGCAGGAACAGTTCCTCAGAGCATGCATACTAGGTCCAGACCTTTGCCACTGCTTCCCCTACTCTGTATGTAACCTGGGCCTGGAAGTCATGGCTGCCTGCTTGCATTAATTACCTCTCTTTCTCAGACATATTTATTCCAAACTACCTTTAGGGTTCAAAGTGCAGGAACCAAATGACTAGGCTTGAAAGCAATTAGGAAACAGGTTATTTTAAATTAACAAACATGGTTTACCAGCTGGCCAAACCAGCTTGTTTATTTCATAGGTTAGCAAAGCAACACCCCAGAGGAGAACAATATTCAGACATACCTTTACAAATAAATGTATTTATATTTTATTGTATGGTGATATTATTTTATAGAATACACATACAGATATCATATATAGATATAGATATATATGAAACCTATACATACCTTTCTATACCTGTGACTTCTTTCATCTGGAGAGTCCTGAGTATTCAAACAGTCCCTTACTGATGCAGATAATGACTTTTTTTTAGAGCTTACAGTTTTATACAGTTGCCTGGGAGCATCAAATCATATGATCACTAATTTAGATGAGGAAGGGACTTTAGAGGTCATTTAGTCAACCCTTTGATTTTACAGAAGAGGAAACTATTTTTGGAGAGGTTAACTGGGTAAGCAGGTTATATGTAGGAGAGCTTACTTATAGACTTAGGTTCTCTGAACTTCAAACCCAGCACTCTTTGCACTGTCTGATACCTTTTCCCACTGAGAAGTTAAGGGACTTTTTCTTTTTTTTTTAAGCAATTGGGGTTAAGTAAGTTGCTCAAGGTTACATGGCCAGTTATTTTGTGTGGGTGCTAAGTATCTGAGGCTGGAACCGATCCTGGGTCTCCCGACTCTGGGGCCGGTGCTCTTACACGCTGCGCCATCTGGCTGCCTCTGAGAAGTTAAGGGACTTTTTCATAGTCACATATGTGTCAAAGGTAGGACTAAAGCCCAGATCTCGAGGTCAGGAAGACTACCTATACCATATGCATTCAGACATGTTACATGGTAATATTTGTTGTTATTGAGTCATTTTAGTCACATTCTATCTACTCTTTATAACTCCATTTTGGGGTTTTCTTTGCAAAGATATTGGAGTGGTTTGTCATTTCCTTCTCCATCTCATTTTATAAACAAGAAAACTGAGGCAAACAGGGGCAAGTGACTTGCTCAGGGTCACAGAGCTAGTATTTGAGGTCAGATTTGAACTCATGAAAATGTATTCCTGGTTCAAGACCAGTGCTCTATCCACTATACCACCTAGCTAGTAATACAAAAGCATACATAAGTATAGATAGATTCTTGCTAATGGACTGTTTAACAGTTTTGCTCTGTGACTGACTTTATATTAAGAGATATTACACAGTAGAAATAAATAAAACTATGGGTGGAAAAAATGACTAAAAAATAAAAAAGATACATTTCTCTCTAACATGTCTAATCTTTGTATAGGACAGAAAAGATGTGAGTTTCTTCACACATGCTATCAATTTCCTATGCCTTCTTTTCTGCTTGAACCTTTCTCCATGGTTTCATTTAAGTGTATTCCATTAGGTAGCTGAATTTTGTCATGAAAAGCAAGGTATGATTGACTCTTTCCTAAGGATGCTGAAATATAATTCCAGACCCTTAATCTAATTTCTAATTAAGTTAGTAACATTCCACATTTAAAATTCTCTGTAGTTTCAATATGCTACCGTACTCGTATTAATTTCCTAGGGTTGGTTGGTTTTTGTCCTTCATTCTCTCAGAGGACCAAAACAAAATCACTACGCTAAAGCTCAGTTTCAATGTGTATGACTGTTGTTGGTCAGACCAATATGAGCTCGGAATGCTCTACCACAGGCTGGGCACAAATATTCTATGTGAACATTTGGGGTGGAATCTCCAAATTTGTACATCTTGCATTTCCTTTGAGCTGCTTCAATTCTGCTTTGCTCATAAAGCCCAGTACCTTGTCTGATGTGGGCATGTTGAGTGTTCCTGTGCCAGCATCTCCCATGTCACACAATCAATTCCAAAGTTCTTTTTTTTTTCAGGGAGGAGGGCAGGGCAATTGGGGTTAAGTGACTTGCCCAAAGTTACACGGCTAGTAATTGTTAAATGTCTGAAGCCGGATTTGAACTGAAGTCCTCCTGACTCCAGGACTGGTGCTCTATTCACTGCACCACCTAGCCACCTCAATTCCAAAGTTCTTGAGAGAGACCTTGAGAGTGTCCCTGTGTCCCTTCTGACCATCATGTGAACACTTGCCCTGTGTGAGTTCTCCATAAAACAGTCCCTTTGGCAAGCATATGTTTTGTATTCAAACAACATGGCCAGTCCATTAGAGTTGTGCCATCTGAAGCAGAGTTTCAATGCTTGGCAGTTTAGTTTGAGTAAGGACCTCAGTGTCTGGTACTTCATCCTGCCAGGTGATCTTCAGAATTTTCCTGAGAATTCAAATGAAAGTGATTCAGTTTCCTGGCATGGTAGACTGTCCAGGTTTCATAGGCATACAACAATGCCTGTGAAACAAATTAATTTCCTAGGGTAGATTATAACATACAAACCTACTCTGCTTTAAGAAAATCATGTAAGTATATAAAATTGATATGATAGAGGCTACTAGGTTTTGCAGTAGATAGTGTACTAGACCTGGAGTTAGGAAGACCTGAGTTCAAATCTGACCTTGGACACTAACTAGCTTTATGACCTGGACAAGTCCCTTAACTTCTGTCTGCCTTAGTGTCCTTATCTTTTAAGTGGGAATAATAATAGCACCTACTTTCCACAGATGTTGTAATGATGAAATGCAATAAAATTTATAAAATGTAAACTTTAAGTATATAAATATGTATAGTGTGTATATATACATATATATGTATATATATTGAATGAATCCTAATGATTATTTTTTGCTAAATATACTGTTACTCTCCCAAAGGATTATAAGCATTCTTTAAATCAGGGGGTTCTTAAATTCAGATTGGGTTGTGGACACCCTTGGCAGACTGGTGAAGTCTGTGGACCCCTTTCTCTAAACAATTACAAGGGAAACAAATAATATTGCAATAAAGTTATAAAAAAAGTTTTTTAAAACAGCCAATGCCATGACCCTAACCTCCCCCCCCCCAACTTTAAATTGTAAAGTCTTTGGAATCAGATTGCATCCAGAAAAGCCACAAATATGAGTAAGTTAGAGAAATATGAGAAAATTTATATGAACAGATTCAGTGAAGTAAGCAGAACCAACAGAATATAGTTTGGTAAGGAAATGTTAAGTAGTAGGAGGGACATATTAGAAAATGAATGTGGTATAAAAATAAAAGTTGGAGATAGAACATTTGTAACTCTGCATGGTGTGGCTACTTTCAGTCTAGGATGTCATATATCTCACAGAGAGCATGTGGATACCTATTTACTTTCTGGGCTATCTTGATCATTTCATCTTGTAATTATATTGGCAGATTTGGATTCCCAGAGAAGGACCATTATCATTAAATTATACTGTAACTCTCTCAGGGTCCTAGGAGTAACCCTGCTGAGTTGTTATACTACCCATACTTACTACTGTAGCTCTTTAGAGCACATCAGTGTGCTTCCATTTATACAGAGCCAGGTACTAGTGAAAATGAAATTTTAATATAACTACTAAGTATAAGGAAAAAACAAATGAGTACTAATATATTTAAGCAAATGTAGTAATACATTCTTTTTGTTTTTCATCCTTCATTTTCAAAGAGGACCAATGACATCACAGGGAGATGTCTTGATTTGCTCATGAATTGAATTCATGAGGCAGAGTTACAGAGTCATCCACTTTCTCTTCCACAGTCATCAAAGTCTAGGGGCAAGACAAAAGTCAAAATGACTGGCAATGGCCTGGGAGGCAGTGGAACAAATTGTTCTCATCAGCCCATTCTACCAAGGGAAGTCTTCACATGCTTGAAGTAGGCATCCCCCTAACTCAGCAATAGGTTTGAGCCCTACTGGTTACCCTTAAGCTAGTTTAGCTTGTCTGCTGACATGGTATGACCAGGGTGTGGCCATTGTTCACGCTACAATTTCTTAGAGACACAGGTGAGAGCTGGGTGGCAGATGGATACCAAAAGAGAATGAGCAGCTCTGAAAAGCAACTTGGCAAGACCTCACACCAAAGGTGCCAGTCCTCCCTTATCACCCCAGTTCCAACCCACACATAAACCTATGTTACATTCTCTAACCAATGAACTTAGTATTCATGTGGAAGAATGGGCCAATATTTAGAGAAAACTTCTTTGGAGGGATCTGAGTGGAAAAACTCAAATATTTTACATATCTTAGAATCATAAACTATAAGATTCTCTTTCTGTCAAAAAAAAATTCCTGGATGAATGTAGCTTTGTCACTGATAATCTGAACCGATACATATTGTGTCACTGGATAGATTTCAGCCTAAATGGTCAGTTTTAAGCAAACGTTTTTTAAACGACTTCTCTGATTCTCTGCTTCTAAGCTCTTCCTCTGCTCAATTGGATTTGATCCTTAACAGAGATTGCCAATCATATCCATCACTTCCACCTTCAAAGTTAGTTGATGCTTTTATTTCTCTTCCTTTATCTTTTTGGTTTCAGACTCTGAGTTCTCTATGTGAACAACACCATGTTAGCTTATTGTAGTAACCAGATTCTCAAGTTCTATCTATAATAAGATATATTGCATTTGTTCCTTAATTATAGAACAATTATGGTGCCCGTATTGCTCTAGTATACTATAGTTTGTCACATTCAAAATGAGAAATGCTACTTCAGTACTCCAAGCCACAAAACAAAACAAAACATTCCCAAACCAAAATGGTTTCTTTTAAAAGTCTGAGCATATAGACCCATACCCCATATAAGTGAATGGTCAAAGCAGACAACTCATTGAAAAACTGTTCTAATGTCTTTTAAGGCACTATCTTAAGGGGAAATTACTTCACACTTTAAAATTAGTAAGTAGATTTACTTATGCATTTAGAAGAATTTGATGTACAGAAATTTGCTTTATCCATATTATATATAACTTTTAAAGGAACATCTCAACTATGTAACATAGTAACATAGCTATTATCTTCTTGTGAACTGTAATAGCATCTCAGCAGCGATTATGTTTCATTATTAACTAAAGGCCATATGTATTATCTCTCTCTCTCTTTTTCCATACACATACACATGCATGGGGTACATATATGTACATACAATAACATTAAATACATGTGCATGCATATATACACATCCACATAATATATTTACAATATACATGTGTATATTACAACATAGACTATAATATCATGTATGTATGTATAATTTATATATACATATATTCATTGTTTTTCATGTATAAATATATAATGGTATATTTACACACATATCTTAATATATTGAGGAACAGATTATATATACATACATATGTATTCATGTATATATATAAATGTGTATATATAGTATGTATTTCCTACTTAGAAGTCTGGGATCTTTTTTGTTTTTGTTTTTTGAGGGCAATTGGGGTTAAGTGACTTGCCCAAGATTACATGGCTAGTTTTTGTGTTAAGTGTCTGAGGCCAGATTTGAACTTTGATCCTCCTGACTCCAGGGCTGGTGCTCTATTCACTGCGCCACCTAGCCGCCCCAAAGTCTAGGATCTTAATAATAGATTTAGGAACCTGCTCCTTAAGATCCTAGACTTCTAGGTAGGAAATAGGTAGGAGTGGTGCTTAGCATTCGTTAAAAGTTGATACAGTAACATTATTGCTATCACACTATTCTACAATTTAGTTTTAAGAATCACTAAACAGAACGGTAAGAAATTTGCTCAAAGAAGTTTCGCAGGAGATCTAATTTCACCTCAAATCCGATGAAAAAATGTTAAGTATGTTCTATGCACAATCCTTCAATATGGACTTTATCTATTATAAAAGATCTGATAGCATCACAATTCACGAAAAAAAGTCTACATGATCATGAATCCATACTGCTTACTAAGTTAAAAGCAGTTGGACAATTAAAAAAAATAGAGTAAGATAAAGTTCTCTTACAAATGAATTAAGAAGAAATGAAGAAGAGATTTGAAAATAGAAAATATTATTTAACAAGTCATTAAATTTGCCTAGAACTAAATGCACTTTCTGCTGTTGCCCTACTAATGGGGCCTAAGCCTTTGCTCAGGGAATGAGGTTCTCCTTGGGAAAAACTCAGGATTTGGGGGAAGTACATTTTAAAAAAGTACTTGCTGAATGATCTAGTTGCCTTCCAGAAGTTTATACTTCATTATAAGCTTGGAGGAAGTGAAAATGTTGTAATTAATGAAATTAAATGAATTAATAATTAATATACTGAAAAAAGGAGAGTGACAGAGAAGTTGATCAAATTTATAAGACAGAGTATAAAGAAAGCACACAATTAGATTGAGAAAAATGGAAAAGATCTCAGTGGTTTAGTCCAGCCCATTCTCAGAAGACAATCCCTTCTACGATGTCCATCACAAGTGGTCATAGAGTGACCAGATAAAGAACTCCAATGATGAGGAGAACATTACCTTACAAGGCACTTTTGAACAATTGTGATTTTTAGAAAGTTTTTCTTTGCATGGAGTGTGATCACGGTCAAGACAATTCACCTCTGTAATTCCTTTGTTTGTAAAATGAGGAGGAAATGGACTAGCTGATGTCTTATGTTTTTTTTTCAATTATGGTTTCAATTCTAGTTAGACAGTTAGGTAGTTCAGTAGATGGAATGCTGGGTCTGGAGTCAGGAAGCTTTTGTTGTTGTTCAGTCATTTCTAATTCTTTGTGATCCCACATGGGGCTTTCTTGGCTAAGATAATACAGCAGTTTGTCATTTCTTTCTCTAACTCAGTTTACAGATGAGGAAACTGAGGCAAAAGGGTTAAGTAACTTGCCTAGGGTCACACAGCAAGTAAGTATCTGAGGTCAGATTTGAACTCAGGAAGATGCATCTTCCTGACTTCAACCCTAGCACTCTAATGAACCACCTAGCTGAGTTAAAAATCCCGAGTTCAAATCTAGCCTTAGATACTTGCTAGTTGTGTGACCCTGGGCAAGTCACTTAACCTTTGTTTGCTTCAACTTCTTCAATATAAAATAGGGATGCTAATAGGAACTACCTCCCAGGATTGTTGTGAGGATCAAATGAGATAATGTTTGTAAAGTGCTTAGCACCCTGGTATGTAGTTGGTGCTATATAGAAACTTAGTTCCCCGCCTCCCCCCCCACCTTTGACATTCTATTATTCTGTAAAATACATGCTGTGTTATGGAAAGACCAATGAAATGAGATGTCAAGAGACTTAAGTTTTAGTGCCAGGTCAATTATTTATAGGGATTTGGGTCTCTGTTTTCTCATCTGTAAAATGGGAGAATTAGATTAGATGATTTTTTTTAATCCCTGACATTTTATGATTTCATGGTATCACTGCTCTATTCTCCTTCAGCAAACTTTGAGTAGAGTATAGCCTTTTGCTCTGCACCTCTCTAATGTGCTTATTTTGTATTATTTTGTTTTAGAGCTAAAGATCTATATCTCATATCCTTTCCCAATTAGGATGTAAGTTCCATGAATATAAGGACTGTGACTTAACTAAATTTCTCTCTCCATCATCTAGCACAGTGCTATGGACACAGTAACTGCTTAATAAATATTTGTTAAATTTAAGAAGGTTATGGGGTAGATGTCTGAAATCTAGAGATTCTTACAGGAAGCAAGTATTTATTAAACATTTACAATGTGCCAGGGACTGTGAAAAGGGCTTTACAAATATCTCATTTGATCTTCACAACAACCCTATGAGGTACTGTTATCATCCTTTTACAGCTGAGGAAACTGAGGCAGACAGTGGTTAGGTGACTTGCCAAGCGTCACACTGCTAGTGTCTGAAGCTAGATTTGAACTTGGATCTTTTTTTTTTTTTGCTTTTAGGAGGGGGGAAGGCAGGGCAGTTGGGGTTAAGTGACTTGCCCAAGGTCACACAGCTGGTAAGTATCTGAGGTTGGATTTGAACTCAGGTCTTCCTAACTCCAGGGCTGGTGCTCTATTCACTGTGCCACCTAGCTGATGCTGAACTCAGATCTTCTTGACTCCAGGCCTGGCCCTCTGTCTACTTTGTCCCCTAGTTGCCTTATTCCAGATGTAACTTGAGAGTTAGAAAAATCTGAGACAATCATTATCAAACTTTGAGGAAGTGAAAATGTTGAAATTAATGAAATTAAATGAATTAATAAATCATTTTTTGACCATGTAAGCCAGGGTTTCTCTACCCTATTAACAATCATAATCTATAAGCCAATATCTTCACTATTATTATATTTATATTACATATTTATTTATTATATTCATTATTTTCTTACTGAAATAACCCACCTCCCTTCATAGGTATGATGAAAAATCCTTATTCTGGCTATTCTGAGAAACTTTCTTAAGTAATTAACCAATCTTAAAATTGGTAGTATCTCTTCTTTTTAAAATTATATATATATTTTAAAATTCTCTCACTTTATACTTGAGAAAACTATGACCCAGAGAAGTTAAAAGACCTGGCCCAAAGTTATAGAGGTAGTAGGTGGCAGAGCAGAGATTTGAACCCAGGTCCTCTAGGGTCAAATCCCTTTATACAGACAGTTTTTTTTTTAAAGCAATCAGGGTTAAGTAACTTGCTCAAGGTTACACGGCCAGGTGTTTCTGGGTGGGTGCTAAGTGTCTGAGCCCGAATTCGATCCCAGGTCATCCCGACACTGGAGCCAGTGCTCTTACTCGCTGTGCTACCTGGCCGCCCCTAAAGACAGTCTTAAAGAGACATAAAGTATATATTCTGTTTAATCAAGTAGAATTTCATAAATGTTAAAATGCTACCTATCTCCTACCCCCAACCAGGGCTGTTGTTCACTTTGTTCCAATTCTGATCAGGTCGATCCCTCAGGGCCAAGAAGTATCCCTTTAAAAGTATATAAACATCAGCTACCATGATATACACTTAAACACAATGTAATTCAGAAGCTCTAACTCAGTGTTATTAGTAGTTTTAAACATTATATAGCATTAGTAGGTGGTGCTGGGATTAAAAACCACAAGACTGCAAATTACTAATGCTTTGTGCTTGAAATGTCAGTTATGAAATTAATTTGGCTGGTGTTAAAAACATTGGTACTAATTGTAGGTTTGGTGGGCAGAATAAGTTTTATTAGCACAAAATATAGCATTATGTAATTATTATTTACTTGTATTATAATCATCCTATCAATTTAACAGATTTTCCCCCCTTGGTGATTATTTTTTCTACCACCCCATCAATATCAGTTTGGAAGGAGAGTTGTAAATAATATTATATTATTAAGGA
The DNA here is from genome assembly GCF_028583685.1 of Petaurus breviceps papuanus. Taxonomy (NCBI): domain Eukaryota; kingdom Metazoa; phylum Chordata; class Mammalia; order Diprotodontia; family Petauridae; genus Petaurus; species Petaurus breviceps. The sequence goes on from NW_027186390.1 coordinate 1,482,338, forward strand.
GGATAAATAAGAGGTGAGGGGAAAAATGCAGTGTGAAAAATCAGAGCAGAATTTTTGTTCCACAGTTTAGAGGAAGAATAAAACAAAACAGCAACTTTGAAACATTGTAAGCAAAATTTCACTGTTTAAGGTAGATTTTAGAGAATTCATCTTGTTAGTACTTCTAGACTCTTAATTGAAAAAACATGACACTGCACATCATAGAGTATAGAGTGACATGAGCTGCAATGGACAATATGATTGGTTCCAACAATGCTTCTAGCCATTGGTCAAGAACAGCCTTGGTGAGCTAAATAGCTTTCCCTCTAAAATAATTCTTTATATGTATGTTTGTACAAAGGACAAGGGCCGCTAACAAGCAATGAGATTGACTGGTAGAAAGTACAGTATAAGGGAAATAAATTTTGATATAAGGAAGCTGGATTTGAAATCAGGTATGGATATGGCTGCTCAATTTTTTTTTTAACTTTCCTCTGGGGTGAGGAAAGATAGGATCCATACCGGTGATTTCATCAGTGCAGAGAGTTTCCAATATAAAGTGCAGGTCACAACCATTCTTCAACTTTGTATTCTTGGAGAGTTTCTTGGGCTCACTGGGAAGCTAACTTGTCCAGAATCACAAAACCTGTGGGTTTTTTTTTTCTTTTTGGAGGGCAATCGGGGTTAAGTGACTTGCCTAAAGTCACACAGCTAGTAAGTGTGTCAAGCATCTGAAGCCAGATTTGAACTCAGTTCCTTCTGACTCTAGGGCTGGTACTCTATTCACTGCATCACCTAGATGCCCTCCCCCCCCCTTTTTTTAAATTTTAGATGAAGTCTTAGATACTACAGGCAAAAAAATAATACATTCTGGGAAACTGAAGTGAGTTAGTAGAGGAAAAACACTGGGTTAGATATTGTTCTCGTCCTTGTTTTGATGCTGGCTAAGCTGCATGTTCTTGGGTTATTTTGCTATTTAGCTCAGTGCTTGGAACATAGTAGGTGTTTAATAAATGTTACTTCCCTCTTCCTTCCTTCCTTCCTTCCTTCCTTCCTTCCTTCCTTCCTTCCTTCTTTCCTCCCTCTTTCCCTCTCTCCCTCCCTCCCTCCCTCCTTCCCTCCCTCCCTTCCTGTATTTTTATGTTTGAGTGTATGCAGATCTCTTTGAATGAGATTGTGACCCTAGGATGAAAACACAGTAACAGAGATTAAGAATTAGAAGGGACACTGGAAGTTGTCCAGTCCCAAATATTCATTTTGCAGGTGAGGCAACTGCGGCCCCAGAGAAATGAAGTAATTTGGCCAAACACCGGTAAAATGTCACAGAGCTAGGATATGAACCCAGTCCTGTGACTCTGAGTTCACCGCTTTTTGCATTATAACATAGTAGCTGCTCAAGAAGTGATAATCAGCTGTCTTAATTATTCAATTAAATTTACTTAATGCCCTCTTTTCCTCTTGATTATTTCAATACTTGGGAGGGTTCTGTTTTTGTCAGTAGGGGATTTGAGAATTGTTGTGCCTGACAAGTCCCTCACTTTGTAGCCAACTTGTTGATGGACTTAGCCACGTTGGTCTTTAGACCAAAGATGCCTCCATTGCCAGATGGTTCCAGAAGCATTTCTAGCAGAAAGCACAACCTTCAAGTACTCAGGGTTACCTCACTGCCAAGTTGAGGCATTGGAGGAGGATTTTAATTGAAACTCCTCTTAATTAGCATGGCTAATTGAGAGTTAACTCTATGGACAATTGCATTTTCTTGTCTCTGGAATTTATTCTACATCATGGAAAGAGTCTGTGTGGCATGATGGATTCAAGGGCTGGCCTTTCCACCTCCAAAATACTAGCTGGGTGACCATGGCAAGTTTTTAAATTTCTCAGTGTCCCAGCTAACTAGCTGAGATTTTAAATGGCAGAATTGTTTGCTGATCTTCATTGGTACAAGGAATTTCTATGCTGATGAAGTCATAGGTTTGCATCCCCCCACTTCCCACATCCTCAAATGTATTGTAGACACATTTACAAAAAATTCACTGCTATATGTGTTACTGGAAGAAAGTTGTACATAAAATTTTAGAAGTCCTATTAAGTATCTGGGATCTCCCTCTTAATGAACCAAGTCATAAATTACCCTAAATTATGCCAGCGTTCTCTTTACCAAACTACAAAATCAAATCATCATCAAGATTTAATTATACTCAGGGCTGTGAAATACATTTTGCAATTTAGTGTTTTGTCTGTGGCCAAAAAGTTTAGCAAGAACCTCCCTTAAGAACCAGAAAGCTTAGCCACAGTCCTGAGCACAACTAGCCAGATGACTAATATATCTGAAGTGAGAGTCATCTAGGGGAATACATAGCAGTACTTTCAAAGCCAACTGGGAGCAATGTGTATCTGTGCCAGAACTTAGAAATATTTTCAAGCCCTAGACTCCATCTCCCACACCAAATTCCTAAAGGCAGGCTTTTTTTCAAATAGTCAATAGTTACAAACAGCAGAAGAAAAAGAGGGGTCAGACAATAAAGTGAAATGTTAGAATATGGAGCTAAAGGTAAGTCTGTTATTTCTCCCTGTTGAGCTTGAAAATATAACTTATAACCTAAGAATTTTGGGTTTAGAAGCTAGAAGAAATGACCTATATAATGGAATATAATATTCAATAATTTTATTTGTTATGGTTTAAAAGCCAGAAATATACACAAGCACATACACACAAATATGTATATATATACATAGAAAATAGATGTACACATATGTACATAGATGTATGTATATATTTGTATATACAAGATGTCCCCAAAGTCTTAATGCAGTTTTAAGCTACTAAAGCTTAGAACTGCACTAAGATGTTTGGGATATCCTGTCTATATTTCTGGGTTTTATTCTGGTTTTAGTTCTCCTCAGCGAGTTTGAAAATATAACCTATAGCCCAAGAATTTTGGCTTTATATGCTAGAAGAAATGACTGATGTAATGGTCATAACATTTGATACAGTTTTATTTGTTATAGTTTTTAAAACCATATATATGGAGTGGTCTTGTGATTTCATTTCTATAAGGAACTCCCAGGTGAGGAAACTCACTCTACTAATGCAAGTCAACACCTTCTATGCAGTTTGCAATCTGAGAGAGTTACCTTGAGCACTGAGAGGTTCAGGGATTCCCCCAGGGTCATGCAGTCGGGATGCATCAGAGGAAGGGCTTGAACTCAGGTCTTTCTAATGTCATACCCTATTCTGTAGCTGCATCTCATGAATAATATCTAACTGAGTCTGTTTAAAAATCCTCTTATATGTATGTACATGTAAATATATATATATATATATATATGCACATATGTATGTATTGTATTGTATTGGTTTGTTGTTCTTAGTTCTCTAAGAGGACCAAGATGACATCACTATCACTCAGAATGTTCTACCATAGTTCAGGCACAAATAGTCCATGTGAACATTTGGGGTGGATTTTCTAAATTTGTGTATCTTGCATTACTTTTTAGCTACTTCAATTCTGCTTTGCTCATAGAGCACAGACAGCACCTTCTCTAATGAGGGCATGCCATGCTGGTCCTGTGCCAGTGTCTCCATGTCACACAATCAATTCTGAAGTTAAGAGAGACCTTAAGAGTGTCCTTGTATTGCTTCTTCTGACCACCATGATGTATATATATTTATATCTATGTGTGTGTATATATCATTATCTATCTATATTCATGTCATAGTCATGTATAGAGTGTACCTAGTACAAGGTATACTAGGCACTCCTATGGACTTTTTATACCAAATCTTGGAATGATGCACTGGGAAAAACAAATATTACAATTTTTTATTATCAGGAATTTTCAGTAGCTGTTTTATCATGCATTATGATGAAAAAAAGAGTTAACTTCTTGTGGTGTTTTTGTACTTAAGAGCAAAAATATAGTCATGGTCTAATCATTAGAAAGTACTTTTCCAGAAAGTGTCATTATTATTTTACTTATTCATTTAATCAAATTACATTGGCTGATCCTCCTCTGGAGTCCTATTCTAAGGCTTCATGGCATGGGAGTGACTTTGTTCTCAAAGGCTATACATGTACAGTACAAGTTTTAGCAGGTCCTATCATGCTACAAAGACTTTAAGCAGGGGCATAGTCAGAATCATAACTAGGGTGGGGTTACTGGGGCTTTGCCTAAAGATACAAAGTCTAGGGGCTCATCCCTATGTTCCACTGGTCTGAGTTACAGACTGTAATTTCAGTGTATTCAGACTAGCATTTATAGGATCCTGGCAGAATAGTACTCCTTTCCCAGAGCTTGTCTTTCCTCTAACTGTAAGAATATGGACTAGAAGTACCAGAGAATACTCATAGTACCCCTCTCCTATTGCTAAGGAACCAATGATACACCTGTATTCTGTACCACAGCTGTGTGTCTCCCTCCCTTCACTGTCAGACTTTTCTCTGAATTTCTCCCAATTTCTCATCCCATCCCCCAACTATTTTCCCCCAGTTAAAAAAATTCCAAATGATATCTCCAGCCCCAGTGACTGTCTATTTAACACCAATCAAGTTGAATTCAGAGAAGTTCATTATGTAAGTGGTGGTTATGCGGTACAGCATACCAACTATGTCCATGAATGGGTTGCTATTGGCATCGGTGGAGGCCACATTACAAGCAAAACAAAACAAACAAACGAAAGGGATCTTTCCAAGTTTCAAAAAGTATGTTGGTTGTTATATTCCTTTCCTGAAAAATGTTAATATTAATTGTTTACAGAATTTGACCAAAGTCTTAAAAAGAACATCAAGGCAGTTTGAACCCAAGCTAAATTGTATATAAAGCAATAAGCTGAACTGAGTTAAATGAAGGCAAACATTCTTTGGAGTACTAACTCACTTCCTTTTGATGAGCTTATGTTTTCTGGATTATATATATATACTCCCCACCCATGTATTCACATGTGATAACTTTTAAGTAAATTATCACAAGGCACTTTATTCAAATTTATCTTTCCTTATTGCAATTTCCTTATGTGCCTAGAAAAATACTTATATGCCCGACTGCTACATTCTGCCAAGGGGATAAGGGTGTGTGGGGGGAGTATTTAATAGTGTATTGATTAATCCTTTGTGGGCTTTCAAAATTAACTCCTTCCCATAGATTCTAATATTTTTATGATAAAAATGAACCATAGAAAAGACAGAGTACGGTAGAGCGGGAAGAGTTCTGGATTTTTGGTTAAGAAGGCCCATATTTGAATCCTGACTCTGCTGGGATGTTGGGCAAATCACTTCGTCTCCTGGGATATCACTTTTATCACAGACTGGACAGGATGACCTCCAAGGGTCTTTCCAACCCTAAGATCTGATGATTCTATGAATTACCTGCATAACCCATGGCTCCCAAAAGATGGTAGAAGAAATGATACTGGAGAAATTTATCCACAAGATAGACCCGTTAAGGAAGGAAGAAAGGAAGAAAACAAGCATTTATCAGGTGCCTAGCATAGCTCAGGAACTGTGCTTAGTACTTCATAAACATTATCTCATTTGATCCTGTGGAAGTACCCCTGAGGTTACTATGTCTGCTTTTTGAGTTACCTTACCAGGCAGATGCACTGGATACAGAGCAAGCCTGTTTACTGAAAGGAGCCCAAATCTTGCTCACTCCCAGATGCATTTGCTGGTGTTTGCTGGCTGACTTTGTTTGAGCTGTGCCTCCACCAAACTGGCCCAAACCAGCCTTGTGGTCAACTGTTTCTATAAAACATCCTGCTTCTATGTCCATCTCTCCTTAGGAAAGATTGTCCATTCTTTTTCCCAGCCCCTCCCCAAACCTCCCCTGTTGTAGTTTTTGAGCATAAATCTCCCCTGCCTTTCCTGGGTTGTGGGCTCCTTTGTTTTTTGTACTAGGAGCCTCAACACTAGTGTCTGATTTTCCTCCTAATAAAACTTTTCTGATTTCAACCCAGCTTGGACTCCTCTGCATTTTGAGGGGTGGGCTTCACCTGGTTGACAATCCTTACAACAACCCTAGGAGGTAGGTTCTTTTATTTACTCTATAGACGAGGAAAATGAGGCACAAAGTGTTTAAGTAATCTCCCCTGGGTCACTCAGCTAGTTGGAAGCCAGGTCTGAACTTAGGTGTTTCTAACTCCAAGTACAGAACTCTGTACACTGGGCCACCTTGCTGTCTTTAGGCACTTTTCCTTAAGGAAAATGAATTGGTGATCTTAGCTGAGATCTTTCTAGTCTGTCAGTTACTCATGGTCTAACAAGTCTCGGGAAGTACATCAATGGGGAGAGGGAGATTTTGTTTCATTCATCTAATAACTCAACAGTAGAATTAATCCATTACATTCCAACCTTCTCCCCCCCTCCAATGACAGGCACCTCAACTTTATCTTGAGCTCCCCTGGAGCAGGGTGTGAGCAGGTGAGAATGTGGACAAATAATAATGATCCCTTGGGGATTCCAAGAGTTTGCTTGATACACAGGTTACCACCCTACCCTTGGGATTCCTGAATGGCATCATTCTTTGAGTCAAAAGTACCTCTATGTCTTATAACTCTGTTGATGTGGGTAGAACTCCAGGAATCCTTTCCAACTTGCTTTCCTCTCAAGGATTGCATTACTTTGTTGATCCTTAGACAATTGTCTCTAGAGGAGAACCGAAAATTGTCACAGTCTCTCATAAAGGAAAGTTCTCTTTTAAAAACTGACTTTTAGATCAAGAGAGTATTTTAGAGATTATAGGATCATATCCCTAGAACTGGCAGGGTCCTCAAAAAAAATTTAGTCCATTTTCCTCACTTAACAGATGCAGAAACTTAGGTCCAGGGGGCTTGTGATTTGCCTAAAGTTACACAGGTAGTAAATGTCTGAGTTGGAATTTGAACCTTGGTTTTGTGTCTTCAGAACTAATATTCTTTCTAATGGACCACATTACCTTTCTTCATGTAGTACAACTCCTTCATTTTTTCAAAGTCCCAGAGAGGTAAATTGGTTTTACAAAAGGTCACAGAAGTAGAAATAGCAAAGTTAGATTTTAACTCTGGTCTTTTGATATTAAATATGACATTCTTTCTAACATGCTGGGCTATCTCTCTTTGTTCAACTAAATTCAATTCAACAAGCATCTCTTAAATGACTAATGTGTGCAAAGTATTGTGCCAATTACTGGGAGATAAAAGATTAAATTTGTACTTAGAGAAGCAAGCTAGTATTATATATCTTTATATGTGAGCTCCCCAAAAGAAGAGTCTGAGGTCATAGTGGAGATTGTGTGAATAAGGAAACCATGAATTCCAATATGGTTTCAGAAAGTGACTAGCTGTGTGACCTAGAGCAAGTCATTTGACTTCATTAGGTCTTAGTTTGTTTATCTATAAAATGGTGAGGGTTGCTGTGACAATCAGGCGAGATGATACATGCAAAGCACTTTTCAAATCTTCAAGTACTTTTATTATTGTTATTAGTTGTTGTTGTTAATTGCTTCTGTTGTTGTTAACCCAAATTTCTATAGGAAATATGATTAGAAGAGAAGTGAGGAGAAAAGATCCAAGAAGTTCACCTATATCAAAGGAAAGGAGCAAGAATGATTATGCTCATGGGAAGAAATACCTTCCAATACTTCTAACAATCAGCTATTAAATAATTTTCTCTTCATTAGATCAAGAGGCAGAGATGAAGAAACAAGTGAAAGAGACTAAGAGGCTCAGATTTATTCTGAAAGAACTGATCCTGCTGGGTATCCTGAAAGCGCTGAGACCTGGAAGGCCTGGAATTTCCATGCCATGTGAAGCAGCCATCAGAGTGTGGGCAGGTAGAAGATTCTGATGTAAAATAATGGTCTCTTAACTTTTTTGAATGTGCACACCTCTGAGTAAAATATATTTGAGCTCCCAGTGTTTCTGATAAAGTCTTCACTTTATTTATTTATTTTTTAGCTTTCTGTTTTCTTTCTCATTTTGATTGTATTGGCTTTGTTTGTGCAAAATCTTTTTAACTTAATGTAATCAAAATTATCCACTTTGCATTTCATAATGTTCTCTATCTCTTGTTTGGCATGATAGACTTTCTTAAAAATGACTTTTATAATTCTAAATGAAAGGCAGAATTTTATAATGATAGGAATGCTGAATTTTGAGTAAGGTTAGTGCTGTATTTGACTCTTCATTGAATACATTCCAGCTATGTGACCAATGAGAAAGCTTCTGAGCTTCAGTTTCCTCATCTGTAAAATGGAAATGATAGCACCACAGAGTACTTATGAAGATCAAATGATGGCATATATGCAGAATGCTATATAAATATTGACTATTATTGTTGTTGTTAATTTTACTGTAGGTGAAGAGTTAGAATGAACAAATATATCTAGAGCATTTTTATTTGGATTAAATATTTTCAAAGGTACTACCACATTAACCTGATTTCCTCCATTTTTTTTTACTTTCTTCATATGTGAAATGAGGGGATTGGACTAGAAGTTCTTGAGGATCTGGTAAGGCTATGGCTTATTTCACTTTACCTGCATTGCAGTTGTTTCTACTTATCTTCCCTTCATTTGACGTGATTTACTTGGGAACAAGGCATGTATTTTGATTTTTCTAGAGCCCAGCACAACATTTTCTATATAGTAGGTACTAAATAAATGTTTATTGTTGTTTGTTGAATTGAATTTATCGCAATTAAATCTGCTGCAATAAAAATATATATTTGAGCACATAATATGTGTTTATTTTGTTGTTTAGTCAGTTGTTCAGTCTTGTCTGACTCTTTGTGACCCCATGCAACTGGGGTGGGGAACCTATGGCCTCAAGGCCACATGTACCCTTCTAGGTCCTCGGGTATGGCTTTTTGACTTGAGTCCAAGTTTTAAGGAACAAATCTTTTTATTAAGGACATTTGTTCTGTGAAGTTTGGATTCACTCAAAGGACTACACTTGAGGATGTAGAGGGCCACGTGTGGCTTTTTAGGCTGCAGGTTCTCCACCCCTGCCATGGACCATAGCATGCCAAACCAATCTGTCTTCAACTATCTCTTAAAGTCTGTATAACTTCATCCAGGACACTATCTATCCATCTCTTCTTCTGCTATCCCCTTTTCCTTTTGCCTTCAAACTGTCCCAACATCAATCTTTTCAAAAGAATCCTGTCTTCTCATTATGTGGTCAAAATTTTAAAGCTTTAGCTTCAGTATTTAACTTTCTAGGGAATAATCTGAATTAATTGCTTTAAATACAGAATGATTTGATCTTGCTGTCCAAGTGACTCTCAAAAATCTTCTCTAGCACCACAATTCAAGAGTGCCAATTATGCAGTGCTCACTTTTCAACTTTCACAGTTATGCATCACTACTGGAAAAACCATAGCTTTGACTAAATGGATCTTTGCTGGCAAGGTGATATTTCTACTTTTTATAGAATGGTGTCTAGATTTGCTGTAGGTTCCCTTCCAAGTATCTTTTAGTTCCAAGACTGTAGTCACCATCTGTAGTGATCTTTGAGCCTGAGAGTATAAAATTTGACATTGCTTCCATTTCTTCTCCTTCTGTTTACCAGGAAGTGATGGGACTAGTTGTTGAGATGATAGTTTTTTTGATGTTAAGCTTCAAGCCAGCTTTTATACTCTTCTCTTTTACCCTTATCACAAGGCTTCTTAATTCCTCTTTACCTTTTGCCATCAGAGTAGTATCATCTTCATATCTGAAATGGTTAACATATCTCCTAGAAAATTTAATTCTGGCTTTTCATTCATTCAGTCTGTTATTTTGCATGTTGGGTTCTAACTGTTGCTTCTTAACCTACATACAGTTTCCTCAGGAGACAAGCAAGATGATCTGGTACTTCCATCTCTTTGAGGACTTGCCACATTTTATTGTGATCCATATAGTGAAAGGCTTTAGAGTAGTCAATGAAGCAAAAGTAGATCTTTTTCTGGAACTCCCTTGCTTTCTCCACAATCCATCGAACATTGGCAGTTTGGTCTCTAGTCTCATTACCTCATCAAAAACCAGCCTACATTTTTGGTAATTCTCAGTTCACATATTGCTGAAGTCTAGTTTACAGTCGTAAGCCTAACTTTCCTGGTATGTGAAATGCTTAAAATTTTTTAGTAATTTGAACATTCTTTGTCATTGCCCTTCTTTACAATTGGGACATAAACTGATCTTTTTCAATCCAGTGATCACTGTTGTTTTCCAAATTTGCCGGCAAATTTGTAGCACTTTTTTGTAGTTTCTTTTAGGATTTAAAATAGTTAAATAAATTTAATATATAAATATTATTATTAACATATTATTAAATAGAATATAAATATATAATTACAATATTAATATACAATTAATATAGACATATTTAAATATAATTAATATATTTAAATAATTAAAATATATTTGAAATAATTCAGCTAGAATTCCATCACCTCTAACTAGTCTTATTGTTAGTAATGTCTCCTAAGGCCCACTTGACTTCATTCTTCAGGATATCTGGCTCTAGATCAGTAATCATACCATCATGGTTAAGGGTAATGTTGATCTTTCTTGTATAGTTCTTTTGTGGATTCTTACTACCTCTTCTTAGTCTCTTCTGCTTCTGTTACATCCCTATCATTTTTTGTCTTTTATCATGACCACTTCTGCATTAAACCTTCCCTTGATATCTCTAGTTTTCTTGAAGTTTTCTTTCCTATTCTATTGTTTTCTTTTACTTTTTTGCATTGCTTGTTTGAGAAAACTTTATCTCTCTTTTCTATTCTCTGAATTTCTGTGTTGAATTTGGTATCTTTCCCTTTCTCCTTTACTTTCTGTTTTTCCTCATCTATTTGTAAAGCCTCATCAGACAGTAATTTTGCTTTCTTGCTCTTCTTTTTCTTTGTAACTTTTTGTGTTTATTTATAAATTGTTACATGTAATATCATGCTAACAATTGTGTATACAGAGGTAGCCAGGTTGCATAATGGATAGAGTGCTAGACTTGGAATCAGGAAGACCTGTGTTTAAATTTGTCTTGAGACACTGACTGGCTATGTGACCCTGGGCAAAACTTTTAACTTCAGTCTGCCTCAGTATATTCATCTGTAAAATGGGTAATATAGTATATAGAACATTGGACCTAGAATCAGAAAGACTTGAGTTCATATCCAGCCTTAGAGGTTTACTAGCTATGTGGCCTTGGGCGAGATACTTTACCACTGTCTGTCTCAGTTTCTTCATCTTTAAAATGAAGACAATAATAGGCCTTACCCCCTAGGATTGTTGTTAGGATCAAATGACACAATATATATAAAATGCTTAGCATAGTGCCTGGCCCAAGTATGTTTAAGAGATGCCTGTTTCTTTCCCTCATTTTACTTCCCAAACTGTTACCTGGATAAATTGAGATATTTGCAATTGCTTTCCAAACCTTAAAGCACTATATAAATAATAGCTATTGGTATCTATTATTGTATTAAAAAAACTTAAATGAAAATAGAAATTTAAAAAGACTTATTTATACATATATATATATAAATATATCTACATACGAACATATACACACTATCTGTCCGTATGCTTATCTGACTGTCTATTTATCTATGGATTTGACCCTAGAGTCAATAAGAAGCCAAAGGAGATTATTGGGCAGGAGAGGGCATGAGTCCGACCTGTGTGAGAGAGGGATTGTGGAGGGGAGAAAATAGGCAGAGAGATCAATTAGGATACTATTACAACATTCTTAGTGAGATATGGTAAGGGTTAGAATTGAAGTGACTGAGTGAGCAGAGAAAGGGGGACATATGTGAGAAATGTAGAAATACACGAAATGACAAGATTTGGTAATTCTTTGGTTAAGTGAATGAGGGAGATTGGAGAGTTGAAGGTGATATCTGGAAATCTGGGTAGAGGGATGGTAGTAGGGAGTTTTGGAAGAAAAGAGACCTGGGGGTAGGGGAATATAATGTCATGGGATTTTTGCAACAAATAACATCCCATCTTTGCCTGTTCCACTTACTCTATGCTGCTCAAAATGAAGAGAAGGAGAGGGGCAAGGTTCTTGGTCCCCCAGAACACAGAATCCTCCATTTGAGGGTATTTTATAAAGCTACAAGGTGATGTTGGTTATCTTTGGGAGTGTGTGTGTGTGTATGTGTATGTGTACATGTGTAATTTTCCCAATTCTGCTACTGTGAGTGCCTGTATTTCAGTTAGATTATAATGGCAGGGCTGAAGCAAGGAGGGAGGTTAAGATCTCGTATAGGGGAGGAAGAGGATGGAGTTTAGGAGTTAAGGGGATAAAGATAATTTGGACTGTGTTGAAGACAGGTCTTATGGTTGGGTATCACTGGGATAATGGGATGTGATCACTTTCCTACTTTGATATGGGTTCATCATATACTCCTTGGAGCAGTGGTAAGTTCCTGGCCCTAGATCTTGGGATGTATTAACTAAATGGGGTTAGAATTTTCACAATGGTGCAGAAAAAAGAACTCACAATTATTAGGCAGTACCTCTGGTTTCAAATCCAAGCTCGGCAACTACCTAGCTATGTGATTATAGTAAGCCACTTAGCATTCCTGGATCTTAATTTTATGATGAAACAATTGTATTATGTGATTTCTAAATGCTCCATTTAATTTCTGGGGTATATGACTGCTGAGACACAATTAGTTATATTTGAAAAATTGTGAGAAATAGTAGTAATACCATAAGATTATAGAAAGGCAAATGTCCCACTTCAAAAAACTGGGGGAAGAGAACACTCTGTATAGGCTGGTGAACATGATGGCTAATTCCAGGAAAATTCTAGAATGAGTTATTAAAGAGGTAGTTTGTAAACATTGTGAATGAGAAGATGGCTCTTTATAAGAGCCATCCTGACTACATAAGGAACAGTTCATTCTAGATTAATCTCCTTTCCATTTTTAAATGGTTACCAAACCAGTAAGCAATGGGAATGCTTAAAGATTTCATTTACCTAAGTTTAAGCAAAGCTTTTGATAAAGTATCTCATATCATTCTTGTGGATGGGATGGAAGGTAGCTGTATTCTAAGAATGGTTGTTAATGTTTCATTGTTAGAGCTGTAGAAGGTCTCCAGTGAAGTACCCCAGGCATCTGTGCTTGAATTGTTTTTATCAGTGACTCAGATAAGGATGTAGATGGCCTGATTGCCAAATTTGTAGATGACACAAAGCTGAGAGAATAGCTAACATACAATATGAGAGTCAGGATCAAAAAAGATCCAGACAGGCTAGAGCATTTGGCCAAATCTAATAAAATGGAATTCAATAGGAATAAACACAAAATCTTACCATTAGGTAAAAAATAATCAACCACTCAAGTGTGAGATGGGGGAAGGAGGAGGAGGCATAGCTGGGCAGTGGTTGTATGAAAGAGAGCTAAGGGTTATAATCTATTGCAAGTCAATATTAATCAGTAGTATGACATGACAGCCCAGAAAACTAATACAATCTTGGAATGTATTAACAGAGGAGGCATAGATTCCAGGAATAAGGAGGGAATAATCCCATTGAACTTTACCCTCATTTGGTCTTATCAGGAGTATTGGTTTCAGTTCCAGATGTCATGGTTTAAGAAGGGCATTGACAAGCTAGAGAATGTCCAGAAGGGTACAACTATTGTAGTGAAGGAACTTGAGTCCATATCATATGATGATAGCTGAAGGAATGAGATGCTTAGCCAAATGAAGAGAAAAGGTGATATTTGTCTTCTAAGTCCAGAAGTGACCAAGTCTAGTATTTGAAAGGTTACCATATGGAAGTGCTATTGGTCAGCCGTGTCTGACTCTTTGTGACCCTGTGAACCATAGTGTTTATGGGGTTTTCTTGCCAAACATATTAGATTGGTTTGCCATTTCCTTCTCCAGTGGATTAAGACACTTGGGTTGCACAATTAGAAAGTGTCTGAGGCCAGATTTGAACTCAGGTTTTCCTACCTCCAGGTCCAGTGAGCCACACAACAGCCAGAAGAGGGATAAGACCCTCTTATCTCTTGTTTGTGGCTATCTCTTGTTTCCTATCCCTCCTGTCTCCTCTACTTTACCTGTTACCTTGCCCTCCCATACTTGCCTACCCTCCTACAAGGATCCTTCCCCTATCCTCCCATTACAATAAATCTAAACACCCTTCTATACCTCCTTTTTTTAACCTATTCCTTCACCTTCCCCTCTAAAGATCCCTCCTTTGTCCTCCCTCCCATGACCTACCATTTTATTTCTTTTGAATTTAGAAGACTTTTATACTCTTCTAAATGCATAGACCTTGTTCCCTCTTAAATCCATTCCCCTGAAAGTAGGCTATCAGAACTACCAGCCCTCCTCCCTCATCTAATTCCTCTGTATTGATTCTTCCTTTTGCGTCTCATTTATATAAAATAACTACTCTTTTAAGCTGTTCCTAAATGGTTTAACTTTTAATATTCATATCATATTCAGGTTTCCCCCAATCTTTCTTATGAGCTACCCAATTATTAATAAGAATCTTAGACATACATTTTAGATTGTACATATATAAAAAGTAAATGGTCTGTCCTTATTGAATCCCTCATAATCAGCCTTTGGTATTTACCTTATATTTCTCTTGGCTCTTAAATTCAGTTTTCTTAACAAAGTTTTGAAAGTTTGACTGTTGCTCAAATGTCCATTTTTTTTCATTCAGGATTATGCTTAGTTTTACAGGGTATGATATTTTTGGCTGGAACTACATTCTTTTGCTTTTTGATATATAGTGTTCTAAGATCTGCCATCCTTTAATGTCTCTGCTGCTGGGGGTTGTTTGATACTAATTGTGGCACCATCATATTTAATTTTTTTTTTGCTTTCAATATTTTATCCATGAGCTGGGGATTTTGGAGTTTGACTATGATATTCCTATGAGTTTTCCTTATAAGATCTCTTTTAAATGGTGATTGATGGATTCTTTTTTCTGTTCCTACTTCCCCCCTTGTTCCTTTTTTTTAATTAAAAATTTTTTTTTTTTTTGCTTTTTGGAGGAGGAAGGGCAGAGCAATTGGGGTTAAGTGACTTGTTCAAGGTCACATGGCTAGTAAGTGTTAAATGTCTGAGGCCAGATTTGAACTCAGGTCCTCCTGACTTCAGGGCTGGTGCTCTATTCACTGTGCCACCTAGCTGCCCCTCCCCCCTTGTCCTAATGCTTCACAACAATTTTCTTTAATTATTACTTGTATTATTGTATCAATTTTTTGATCATAACTTTCATTTAGTCTGATTATATTTATGTTTTCTCTTCTTGATCTATTCTCCAAATCTGTTGTTTTTCTTATAAGATATTTTACTTTTTCATCTATTTTTTCATTATTCATGTTTTGTTTAATTATTTCTTGATCTCTTAAAATTTCGTTGGCTTTATTTTGCTCAATTCTAATTTTCAAGGCGTCATTTTCTTCCTTAAGATTCTGTATTTCCTTTTCTAATTGGTTGACTTTCCTTTCATAATCCTCTTGTTTTTCTTGGATTGTTTTTTTTCTTTCCTCCATCTCTGTCATTTGATTTTTAAAGTCTTTTTAAAGATCTTCTATGATTTCTTTTTGGGCAGGAGACCGTTTGACATTACTCTTTGGGGGTTTCTTCACTTCAATATCCTCCTCTGAAGATGAAACCTGATGCAATTTAATCATTTGGTGACCTTTATACTATCATATGAACAAGTGATAGAATGTTTAAATAAATGAATTTTATCTTTGCTTCTCAATGTTGCACAGTTTTGGTTGGCAAGTTACTGCAGATGATTTTTGTTGTTCATCTTTTGTTTTTGAAAAGGACCAATGACGTCACAGGGTGATGTCTTGACTTGTGTGTGAATTGGATTAAGTGAAGCAGAGATGCACAAAGTCATCAGCCACCCTTTCTGAGTCCCTTCCTGAGTCATTGAAGTCCAGTGGAAAGATAAAAGTCAGGATGACTCGAGATGGCCCAGGATGCAGTAGATGACCTCGACCCTTTCAATGTCTGAGCAAGCTCTACGCATTTCACAGGGCCTGCTTCTTCTGCTTTCATGGTTGTTGGGACAAGTTGTTTTCATCCATGGGGAAGTCTCCACATGTTTGGGGTAGACATTCCCCTAACTCACTGATGGCTTTGAGGCCTCTTGGTTACTCTCTAT
Source organism: Petaurus breviceps papuanus (assembly GCF_028583685.1). Taxonomy (NCBI): domain Eukaryota; kingdom Metazoa; phylum Chordata; class Mammalia; order Diprotodontia; family Petauridae; genus Petaurus; species Petaurus breviceps. Next base: position 1,498,419 of record NW_027186390.1, read on the forward strand.
CTGTCTGCTGAGACAGTTTTACTGAGGTGTGTCTGCTGCACATGCTACAATTTCTTGGAGCCTTAGATGAGAGTTGAGTGCCAGGTGGATGAAGAACCCTGAAAAAGGCTCAGCAAGCCGTCCCACCAGAGGTGCCAGTCCTCCCTATACACTCACCCTTTATTTTTTCCACCCCACTTCTATTAGGAACAGAATATTAAGAAATATTTACATTTAAAAATATAACCTACTCATCATATAGAGTGGAATGAATGTACAATCTTTTCTTCCTCTTGTTAAGTGAATTGAAGATGAGTTACCAGCAGAAAGATGAAATTGCCAGTCAATGATAAAAAATTGACTCATTGTGACATCTGAGTTTGTTGTTTCTTAATGGCTATGATTTGTTTCAGGAGGCCCTCATTAGCACCTAGGTGTGGCTGCTGTAAGTGGGCCTATCAGTATATCAGGGCCCAAATAAGCACAGGTGATATAATTAGAGTTGTATGAGGAGCAAACTGCCTACTCTGCCCATTTAAAAGAAAAATACTCACTTTTTCTTGGCAGCCACACCTTCTATAATTGCTTGCAATGGTTTGAGACTAATTATCTTCAAAGTTTAGAGAAGGATGGAAAAAAAATAGTTCTGATAGTATAACCCCCCAAATGATCAAAGGCCTTTGGTTTAACCAGAGACTGAGTTATTTTGTTCCATTCTGAGAGGGCATCACAGAGAGTGGGAGTTGATTGTCCTTAATAATTCAGGTGTCTTTTCGACAAGTGCTTATTACTCAGGTGCGGGATAGAATCCTTTGTGGAATTCTCCACTCAGGATGGACCTATTCCCTTTGAAGTATTATGTACAGCTATAGGTGAGGGAGAGGGAGAAGGCTGCAGACCTCTGCTGCTCTCCCTTTGACTTTCCTGTGCTTTATGATCCATGCTATCCCATGAAACTTGGCTGAAAATTTGAGATGAACATTTGTTGATCTCAGAACTTGGCATTTCTTTGTATTAGTCAGTGAGGTGATTTCAAGCCTGAGTCATAAAAGTGCTTCCACCTCACAGATGGCGGCCCTGCTGGAGAGTTTACTTACAGGGTTAGCAAGGCATCTAAGGGTCTCTTCTCTAACCAGTTAAAATGCTATACTTGACTCTTCGTCAGGTTTGCAGGAACTGGAAGTGACCTGGTTTACCTTGTGAGTATACTCTAAGAGGGGACAAGGACAGGATCAGAACAAGTATCCCTTGAGTAGGTGTTCTGTAACTATAACACTGGAAATAGTAAGAAAAAAGGAGATTGTGAGTGGTAAGGATATTGCTATATCCACATCTAATCTTTTCCTGTTGCATATGTGAGTCATTGACACAATAAAAGTTTTTCTTATTTTTCTTTCCTTTTTATTCCTGAATTTTGAGAGATTACATGCTCAAAAAGGTAGATGTTTATAGTCTTAAGAATATATGTGTACACATGTATGTGTAATAATGCAACATGCATGGACAACACACATGTGTACCTACACACTGTACAAAATATTGCATATACACATACATGCAGATGTACACACATGTATGTGAACAAGTAAACATCCCTGTTTGGTAATTCTGATTACTACCCTCAGGGTAGTCTTTTAAATTCTCTTAAAAGACTTTTATGACCTATGGATAGAGGTGTTGTATAGTCCTTTGCCAATCCTGTAGTATTTAGCTATGTAAATGCCCCTAGAGGCTTAATGAGTATATTAAGTAGATAAAGGAAGAGGATGAAAGGGGATATGCTTTTCTGAAGTTAATTCACGGATGTAGCATTTCCTTTGACTTTAGTCTCATTCAGTCCCCTCCATTGTAAACTTGTAAACAAAGGGAAAATAATGTGAAGTCTTAAGTAAATCCTGGTAATGCTCACCAAACTTTAAAAAAAAGCATTAGGGATAAACAATAAAAATGGAGATTACACAACATTTTGCACTGATTTAGAGAAATTGCCTTTCAAAATAGTTTCCCTTAAGGAAATATCAGCGAAATGGTATGTCTGACACTGGTTTTCTTTTCCTCCCCTCCAAAATCATCAATTAGTCACATGTCCATTTCTACTTTTCGGTGTCTCAATTAATCATTGACATTCCTATTGTACATTTATGTGATACCTCAAACCATTCTACAAACAGACCAAATCTGTCAATTTCCTGCCCTCTCCCAAAGTTTTCTTTATAACATCTGCTTAGAGTTCATGTTGTACTTGCTATAAAATGCTATGTTGAGAATTATGCAAAACAAGGTCTTTTCTAAGAGAGTTCACATTGAATTCAACAAATATTTACTGTTCTAATTGAGTACATAGTCTTTAAGGGGAGCAAGATATATTGTGATACGCTAAATATACCTGCATATGTGTGCATATGTATACAGACACATACACACACATTCAATATGGAAGCCATAACTACAGCCTCTTTGAGTTTCAGTTTCCTCATCTGTAAAATCAAGACTCCCACAATAATGCTATTAATAACGCTTCCACTTCCTTTGTTATAGGATTGCCTTGAAGATAATGCTTTGTAAAACTTAAAGCAATATAAAATTGTGAATTGTTAGTTTGGAGTAATTTTCTACATGCTGCAATTATTCCTTTTATGTTAGGAACACAACTTTTCCCCTGTAAATATGAATTAATCTGTTATTTCTGTGTGTGTGTGTGTGTGTGTGTGTGTGTGTGTGTGTGTGTGTGTGTAAAACACCCTCTGTTAAAGTACAATAAGTTGCTTGGGGCATTGAGAGATTAGGTGACTTGTCTAGCATTAGACAACCAGTGTATACAGGGGGTAGAACACTGGATCTGGAGTCAGGAAGACCTGAGTTCAAATCCTGCCTCAGATGCTAGTTGTGTGACCAAGGGCAAGTCATTTAACCCTGTTTGCCTCAGTTTCCTCATCTGTAAAATGTCAAGTCACTCCAGTGTCTTTGACAAGAAATGCCCAAATCAGATTATGAAGAGCTGGACATTACTGAAATGACTGAACAAAAATTGGAGGATAGTGTGTCAGAGGCTGAATTTTAACCCAGATCTTTTTGGCTCTAAGGTCAGCTTTCTATCCACTGTTCCATGCTTTCTCTCATAATCATATGTATCAATAATCTTATTTTTATCTATGAGAGATAGAATCATATACTGGATAGAGAGTTAGTCATTGGTTCAAGTATTGCCAATGACACGCAATGGCTGTATCTCTAGATAATCTATCCAAACTTTTTTTGTGTGCCCCCATGTGATAGTAATGGCAATTAAAGATTCCTCTGTATTGGCTTGGTTTTCAAATTGATTGTGTTAAAACCCAGAGCTTGTTAATCCCACCTGTGGGGTGGGCTTGTTGATGTGAAAAGAAAGTCCTGAACTGGGAGGAGCTGGTGACTTAGATTTTTAGAGAGACAAGAGAGAGGCGGAAGATCTTTTTGGAAGCAGCACCTCGTGGAGAGAGAGAGACTAAGAGAATTGCTGGTGGCCGCTTTGAATTGCCCTGGACTTTTGAGACCTGCCCCCTGAGCTGCCAAGGACTGAGGAGACATGGCTGTTTTGCTGGTACTTTGTCTGTCTGTTTTGATGTTGTTTTGCCAGATTTGTCCACTGGTGAAAGACAGTCCTTTTGTTGAAGAAGTCCTGGAACCTGGCTGTTCGCTAAGAAGCCCTGAGACTGTCCTGCAGACAGAGAGTGAATACTGTCCACTGGTGAAGGACAGTGCTGTTGTTGCAGGG
>NW_027186390.1:1502161-1545260 GCF_028583685.1 Petaurus breviceps papuanus
GGAACCTTTCTGTTGGTTCAGAAGCCTTGAAGAAGGATTTTCTGGTTGTATGTTTACAGAAATCCTGGGAGAGGGTTTTGCTAATGTGTTCAGGGGTTCTAGGACTGTTCTACAGACAGAGGATGAATTCATGAAGGGACTGGCAATGTATCTTATGGCCTTGCTAAGCCTTGTCTCCCCAGGAACTAAGATTGCTGAGAACTTGCCTCCTGTCAAGATGAAGAAAAGACCTCCATTTGGGTATTAAGTGCTGTGTTTAAACTTGATGTAACTCTGGGGTAGATTCAATTGTGATCCAGGGGTGGGGAACTTTTGACCTTATGTTTGGAAACTAATCTCCATTTGAGAAGAGGGGCTTTGTGGTGGACTTAATTAAGGTATAGCCTAGGGGTGGAGAAGTATTTAGAACAGAGACTTTGTAATTGATTGAATGATTGGAAGGTCCTGGGGTGGGGTAGTCCTTGGAGATTATTTAATCACATTTAGTAAATGCTGTATTTGGAATGATGTCATGTTTTGATCTTCTCTGTTCTTGGTTGGTCACTGAATAAAATGGAGAGCACCTATGCTGGTATTTTGAACCTTGGGAAGTTGCCTTTCCTTGGCATTATATTACACCCCATCAGTAAAATACATACATACATACACACACACACATGCCTATACCCCAGGGAATGTATATTTACTTATAAATTATATGCAAGTGCTACTATATAATAATTATGTTCATTATAAAACTTCGAAAATAGAAATTTTAAGGGGCAGCTAGGTGGCACAGTGAATAGAGCATTGGCCCTGGAGTCAAGGGGACCCAAGTTCAAATCTGGCCTCAGACACTTAACACTTACTAGTCTTGTGACCTTGGAAAAGTCACTTAACCCCAATTGCCCTGCCTTGCCCCATCCAAAAAGCAAAAAAAAAAAGTTTTAAAAGGATGAGATTAAGATGAAATGATATTTGATTCTAGAAGCAATAGGAAGTCAGCGTAGCAGAAGGGTGACACCATCAGACCTGTACTTTAGGAAAGTCACTTTGATATTTATATGTGGAATATGGGTTGTAGTGAGGAGAGATTTGAGGCATGGAAGTCAAGCAGAAAGCTTCTTTGACATTATAAGTGATAAGGGTGTTAAGGCCTGAACCAGGGTGGTGGCCATTCGAATAAAGCAAGAGGGACAGTTGTGAGGGATGTAGAGGGGGAAATGACAAGATATGGAGACTGATTGGATATGTGAGGTGAAGGAAAATGGGGAGTAAAGGAAAACTCCAAGATTGAGAATCTAGGTAAGTGGAAGGACAGTGATGCCCTTGTCTGTAATTAGAAAGTTAAGAAGAGGAGGTGGTTTGGGGGGGGGAATGTACTGGGTTTTTTTGTTTGCTTGTTTGTTTCAAGACATTTTGAATTTCAGATATTTAAGGGACATACTAGTTCTCAGTGTCCAATAAATAGTTTGTAATTAGGGGCTAGAGGTTACGACAGAGGTTAGGATTGGATACACAGACCTCAGGGGCATGTGGAAGACAGATGATGATCCAGCAAAGGAAAAGGAGCAGCCACAGAAAGGCAGGAACCAAAAGATAACAGCAGAGGGGAGAAAGTATCCAGAGGAGAGTGAACAGTCGCAAATGATCCAGAGAGACTAAGAAAAATGAACATCGAGAAAAGGCCATCTGATATGGCAGTGGTAACTGTGAAGAGAGCAGCTTTAATTCAAAGAAGAGGAAAGGTTAAGGAGGAGGTTGAGAACCTGGAGAGTGGGAGGAAGGCAGTGGCCTCAGCAGAAATAGGGAAATTTGGAACAGGGAGGGGTTTTCAGGGAAAGATGATGTAATTGTTCCCCATTCATACCTTATCATCTTATCAGCTGTTATCCTGTCATCCTTATCACTCACTTTTTCACCTCAAAGAGTGAAAAATGTGGCTATGCTGAGAAGAGGTGGAAGACTTACTCACTGGTCTCTGTCACGGTGCACACATCTGCTGGGCTAATGGGGGATAGTCTATGGGGACATAGGGGTGTGAGTGTGTGTGTGTGTGTGTGTGAGAGAGAGAGAGACAGACAGACAGACAGAGACAGAGAAAGACAGAGAGACATAAAGAGAGACAGAGATTTGCCTATTCAACTACTGAGGTTGCCTAGATCAGCTAAGGCTATATCTTTCCAGCCCCAAGGGAAGGAAGGCCAGCTTTGGGAGGAGACAGAACAGCACAGTATTGAAGAGGGTGGTGTGGTTATGTTGGAATTAAGCCTATGATTCACTGTTATGGAGAGGGTAGAATGTGATGCATCTTCTTATCCATTTGGGGTCAAGTTATGCCCCTCAATTTGAAGACCACTGTCCTAGGCAATTCTCTAAAGCTATAAATTGCAAAGAAGATACTTACTTGTATTGGTAGAGGGAATTTCCTCATCCAGGATGAGGATGGTTAAATCAATGAATTCACAGTTTCAATTCTCTCCCTCTCCCTCTCCCTCTCCCTCTCCCTCTTCCTCTCCCTCCCCCTCCCCCCATCTCTGTTACTCCCTCTCTCTCACTCAACAAGAGGGAAAAACATCCTCTGAAACTTGGAGGAATTTATAAATAATGTCACATCCATGGTCTGTGTGCTCTTATAAGATGGGGAAAGCAAAGCAGCCAGGTTGTAGCTGTAGTTGTTAATAACAGGCTTGGCTAATGGAGATCTCCTTTGATCCAAGATTGTGTGAGCCAGTAATTTTTCTTTTTCTCCACTGAGGATGTCCATGACCATCAGAGTCTAGAGGGAAGGTAAAAAGGATAATAGCAGCTAGTATTATATGGCACTTGAGGCTTTACAAAGTACTTTACATATGTTACCACAGTTTATCATTACAACAACCCTACATGAAGTAGTTGGTGTTATTACCCCTATTTTATAGATGAAGAAACTTGATAGAAGTTAAATTGTTAAATTGATCCTTTAGATAAAAAGCTCCTGAAATAAGACAGTAGTTTAGGTTTTCCAAGTTGATTACTATTTCCACAACTCTATTCTACCTCATCGCTAGTGACGTTATTTTTTTTGAAGACCAACTTAACTGTATTAAATTTCTTATTTGATTCAGTGCATGATATCTTTTAAAATTCAGATTCTGTCTTCAATGTGTTAACCATCTGTCACAATTTCATGTAACCTGAAAGTTTGTAAAATATGTCATCTATGTTATTGACAAAAGTGTTAGACAAAACAGAGCCAAAGACAGACCCCTTGGGTACTCCATTTGATACCTTTTTCCAAATTGACATTGGCCCATTAATAACTACTCTTTGATTCTAGCCATCCAACCAGTTCTGAATCTACCTGCTGAAGATCCCTTTAGTTTGTTTACAGGGATAATATGACTGACTTCATCAAATAATTTGCTGAAATTTAGGTTTTCTACAGTTACAACATTTTCTTTATCTACCAGACTAGAGCAGCCCATATGGGGTCATGACCCATAATTTAAGAAGTACTGAAGGGGTCACGAGTGGAAAAAATTTAAGAAGCCCTGGAGACAAATGGTAGGTTTGCATGACCTACTCTTGACGAAGCCATGCTAGCTTTTAGAAATCATTGCTTCTCTCTCTAAATTATCTTAAACTGCTCACTAACTGGCTAGGCTGTACAGTGGTTAGAATGTTGAACTTGCAATCAGTTTCAATTCCATCTCTTACCTGCTATTTATTATTTGTGTGATCTTGGGTAAGTTATCTCTGAGTTTTCTCATCTGGAAAATGGGGCTAACAGAACCTACATCATGGAGTTTTTGTACAGATCAAATGACATTTATATATATATGTGTGTGTGTGTGTGTGTGTGTGTGTGTATAGATATATATGTACATATATATATTTGTATGTATTGTCTGTATATATGCAAACCTTAAAATTCTATGTAAATGTGAGCTGTTGTTATTTAATAATTCTTCCAATAATTTTGTTGAGAAGCATCACAGCATAGTGTGAAGAAAGTGGACTTTGGAGTTAGAAAGACCTAGCAATACTTGTGTAGCCTTGGACACATGTTGGGTATTTATTCCTCAGCAAATCTCAAGGTTTCAGTGACTCTAGGCTATATATTGTAGAAACTACCAATCTGCATTGGTACAGGAGCTTCCTCATTAGGAAATTCCTATAGCTAGTGAATTCCAAACAACAACTTCTTCTCCATAACAGTTTCCCTTTCTTTCCTTCCCCTTCCTACCCCACAAAAGCACTTTCATTGAGTGAAAATTGATGTTATTTTCTAGTCTATACAGTTTGAAGATGCCCACTTTTCTTGTTTTAAAAATTTAGAACAGTATTTGATTTTGTTTTTTGTTTTTGCTTTTTAGAGGGCAATTGGGGTTAAGTGACTTGCCCAAGGTCACATGGCTAGTTTTTGTGTTAAGTGTCTGAGGCCCTATCCGAACCCAGGTCCTCCTGACTCCAGGGCCAGTGTTCTATTCACTTCACCACCTAGCTGCCCCTGCACTTATCTTTCTTTTGAAAAAAATTGTTTTTACATGACAAATAGTACTCCTTCTTTATGAAAGGTCTCTTTTAACAAACTATAACACTTAAGAAAACTTGTATCACAGTGTCCTCATTTGAAAGTGTATATACCATTCCACATCTGTAGCACTGCTCCACTCTTGAAAAAAAAAATAATACAAATCTGTTTTTTCTCCATCCTACTTCAACCATATTGGAAAAAAAAGAAAAAAAAAGCCAAATTCCTTATAACAAATATGCATAATGAGCATAACAAATTGCCTCAAAGGTTATATTGTATGTATGTATGTGTGTATGTGCATGTATGTATGTATGTTTGTATCTCATTCTACAGCCTAAACCACAAATAAATAATGGATAGCATGTTTCTTCTTTGGTCCTTTAGAATCATGGATGGTTGTTACATTGATCATAGTTCTTACAGATTTCAAAGTTGTTTTGTATACATTGTTCTCCTGGTTCTATTTACTCGACACTGAATTAGTTCATTTAAGTGTTTCCATGTCTTGTTGAAATCATCCATTTCCTCCGTTTTTTTTTTTAACCAGGCAATGTTGTTTCTCAGTCATGTCTGACTCTTTGTTGACCTCATTTGGTGTTTTCTTGGAAAAGGTACTACAGTTGCTTGATATTTCATTCTCCAGCTCATTTTACAAATGTGGAACTGAGACAGATGGAGTTAAGTGATTTGCCCAGGGTCACACAACTAGCAAGAGTCTGAAGCCAGATTTGAACTCAGGAAAATGAGTCTTCATGACTCCACTGTGTCACCTAGCTACCCATGCTATTATTTTGCTATCTTTCCAAGTTCATATACAGAGTTTCAGCCATCATTTTTCAAGGATATAGATTTTTTATCACCTGATGACTCAAACTTGTTGAATGCAGCTAGGTGCTCTTTTATTTCCATGTCAACCATTTTTCCTCTACCAATCTCAATCTCCCAAAAATATTTTTCTCAGCTATTAAACAGAAGCAAAATGGAAACTGTATTCTCTTATCATCTCATCTACCTGGACCAATGCTTCTATCCCTTGTTTGAACTTCCTCTTTTCCTAACATAGCTAAATTGTCTTCTTTTTGTTGTTGTTCATTCATCACTAGCCCAGCTTATTCTGACTTTTAGCACTTCTGACTCCTCCTGCAAATTTTTGCCATGATTTTATTTTCATGTTTTACTATCTACTTTGCTTTCTTCTTTCTTTTTTTAAATTGAATTTTTTGATGAGTTTTCCATCTTGCTATATCATTTTCTTTGGATAGCTCCCCTATTTTTGTCTGTGTCTTCACAATTTCATTTTAGTGATCTTCCCTCTCTGATCCATCTTCTCTATAGCTTCCAAATTGGCATTCTTAAATCAGATCTGATCATCACAGAATTTATGAGTTGGATGAGAGTTCAGTGTCATATAGGACAATCCATACACAAAAGCAATTTTGAATATAACATGGTGGCATTTGAATATAATTGTGGTGATTCAGTATGCACCTTATAGTGTTGTTATGAGTAAGGCACTTTGTAAACTGTGAGATATTATAGATGTGAATTATTAATATTAATTAATAATTATAATTCATTGTCATTATCATCATCTTCATCAGGCAAGGTGGTATACATCTGTAATTCCTGCAACTGGGGGGGGGGGAGGATGAGGCTGCTGGATCAGCTGAATTCCAGGGTTCTGAGCTGCAGTTGGGCTAAAATGAATTGGGTGCTGACATTGTTTGGCACTAATATGGTGAGTCTCTCAGGGGCAGAGGCCACCAGGCTGCCTAAGGAGAGGCAAAGTGTTCCAGGCTAGAAAATGGATCAGGTTAAAGCTTCTGTGCTGATCAGTATTGGAATTGTGTTCATGAGTGACCATTGCACTTTCAGTCTTTGCAAGATAGGGAGATTCAGTCTCAAAAAAAACTACATCAACTACATTTAGTTTGATCATCTCTGAATCATACATGGATAAGACAGTGATGGCCCAATGACTTAATCATAGCATTGCAGCATTGTCTATTGTTAAGAGCCTGAGGTAAGATACTTAGTTCTAATTCTGGCTCTGCCTTTAGTCACTGTGTGACCTTGGATTTAATGATCCCAAACCTCAGCTTCCCTTCCTGTAAAACAGAGACAATAATAATTGTTTTCCTTAACTCCTAAGATTGCTGTAAGATAAAATGAGGTCATAGAATCTCTTAAAGCTGGAAGGGTCTCAGAGACCATATAGTTAAGCCTATTTTTTACAGGCTCACAAATGATACAATGATAGGTGTTGAAGTATTTTGACAAAAACAAAAGGAACTATATACTTGCAAATTTGATTATGACTACGGGAACATAGCAGACCTTATGTTGGCACAGATAGACCAATTTTTCCATCAGTAGTTGTGGCAAAATCAGAATCTCTCCCTTTTTCTATCTATGAAATATTGGAAAAGCTGAGATATTCAGTGATAATGTATTACTGTAGAAAGAGCACTGACCCTGCAAGCAGAAGACCTTTATTCAAATATCATCTCTGACACTTACTACCTTTATGTCCTTTGACCTTAACCCCCATAGTCCTCAATTTCCTCATGTGTACCATGTGGGGCTTATACCAAATGGGATCTGAAGTACCATCTAGCTCTAAATCTATGATCCTATAACCCAAAGGAAATGTATTATTTTCTCTCTGCAAACTATTTGGAATGTGAAAAATGCTCATTTAAGAGTGGCGAGCTAGACCACAGTTGGAGAATAATAATAATAGTAATAATAATAAAATAACAGTAGTGAGTATTTAAATAGTACCTACTATGTGTCAGGTATTTTGATAAACACATTTTTGGTTAATATTTTATTTTTCTCAATTTTTAACATTCCTTATTATTTTTTTTTGCAATTATGAGTTCCAAATTCTTTCCCTCTCACCTCCCTCCCCCTTTTTCCTGAGACAACAATTTAATATAGGTTATACAAGAGCAGGCAGGCAGAGCAAATTTCCATATTATTTATTATTGCGAAAAAAAAACACGGACCTAAAAACAAACATACAAACAAGAAAAATAAAGAAAGTTTAAAGAAGTATGCTTTGATCTGCCTTCAGACTTCTTCATTTCTCTCTCTGGGGATGGATAACATTTGTCATTATATGTCCATTGGAATTGTCCTGGATCACCAAATGTAAAATCTTATAGAAATTATTTCTCAACCTTTGCCAGGACTCTACCAATAATCCCCACACATTAATCCCCCAGCTAAATACTTTAAAATTATTATCTCATTTAATCTTCACAATAACATTATGAAGTAGGTGCTGTTAATTTACAGATGAGGCAAATAGAGGGTGAGTGACTTAGTCATAAAGCTAGTCATAAATCTAGCTGAGGCTAGATTTGAACTCAGATTAGTACTTTATTCACTGTGCCACTTAGGGGCCCCATGGTGGTGTCACTACTATTTCACCATGGTAGAATGGTTGCCTTCAATTGTTCCTGTACAATTTCTCAATTCTTTAGTGAATTACGTTTCCCCCCCTTGCCTGTGGATATTAGAATTGTCATTTTATTACATACCCAGGTTGGGAACATAATATTGAGAATCCCTGCAGTGTCTTAAACTTTAGAAAGAATTATTGTTGTCTGCGAAGCATGGGGATTATAAATCTTGGGTCTTGGGACAATAGATAGCTTCACCATGTTGTCCTCACTGAATATGCTCAATATTGCTTATATGTATGACACTAGCCTATATAAATCTTATTGTCTATTGAGATGTGGGGGTATTAATGGAGCAGCATGCACGAGTGAAACAAAGTTTGAGGCTCGTCGTTCTGTTGTAGCAAACATTGATCAATGAGAAGGTAGTTTTAGGGATGGAACTGATATTTGATGAAGTCCTTTTAGGTTAAATTTTTGCATTGAGAGTTTTCTCATTTCCAATGATCTAGAACAGGTTTGAGGTCAAAAGAATATGAAATATTATATGAAAAAGAAAAACAACAACAACAAAGTACTGGATACATGAGGTTTTTTCCCCATTTCCTTGAGGTTAAAATAAAATCCTCAGCCTGGCATTCTTAGCCTTTCTCCTGCCAGCTATCTTTGTGGTCTTAATTCTTATTGCTCCTGTCCCCACATTCTTTGTTTTAGTTTAATTACTTGCTGGTTGTTTCCCCTGCCCTTTATGTAATATTCCATCTTTTACCTCCACGCTTTGCTGCTGTTTAGTTGTGTATGATTCTTCGGTACCCCATATGGGGTTTCCTTGGCAAAGATATTGGAGTGGTTTACTATTTCCTTCTTCAGGGGATTAAGGGAAACAGAGGGTAAGTGATTTGCCCAGGATCACTTAGCGAGCATCTGAGTCCAGATTTGAACTTGGATCTTACTCATTCCTGGCCCAGTGCTCTATCCACTGAGAAACCTGGCTTCCTTACTCACTAGACACTTATTAGGGTGTATGACCTTGGACAAGTCATTTAACTTCCGTTTGCCTCGGTTTGCTTATCTGCAAAAATGGGTAAAATAATACCACCTAACTCCTTTGGTGTTGTGAGATGAAATGAGATAACATTTATAAAGTGCCTTACACTGTGTCTGGCATATAGTAGGTATTATAAAAATGTCATTATTATTCTTCCTTTCAAGGTGACCTCCAATGTCTTGGAAACTCTTCTTCCTCCATGCACCTCTCAGAATCCCTAGCTTCTTCTAAAGTACAGCTCAGCTGACTCCACTGGCATTGGCACAGCCATCTTCCCTGATCACTTTCTTTTTTTTTCAAATGCTTTATTAATTTCTGATTTACTTTCTGCCAGATTTTAGTTACAAATTTTCTCCCCATTTTCCCCCTACCCACTGCCCCAAAATAGCAGTCCCACAGGATATCTCCTCCTCCAATCTGCTCTCTCCCATATTTTCTCCCATACCCCTTTCGACTTTTCCAGTGGATCTCTATGGCCCAGTGCCTGTATATCTCATTTCCCAATTACATGTAAAATACTATTATTAATAATACATATATATTTGAATATTTGACTTTAAAACTTTGAATCCCAAATTCGTTCCCTTCCTCCCTTGTTACCCACTCTTACTGGGGAGATAAGCAGTACAGTATAGGTTGTACATGTGTGGCTAATGCAAAAGAATAACATAGTAGATATATTGTAAAAGACTGACTATATTTCCCTCCCTCTTATCCCACCTCCCACTTGTTCTCCATCCCTTTTAAAAAGTGGGTGCTTCCAACTTCCCTCCCCCCCAGCCTGCCCTCCTTTCCATCATTCCCCCTATCCTCCCCTTCCCCCTCTACTCTCCTGCAGGGTGAGATACCCTATTTACACACTCTTCTTTTTGAAATTACTTTGTGTTAATTTTTACATTTAAAGAATTTTATATATCTGTATATCTCCCAGGAGAATGTAGGCTCCTTTAGCTCAGAGTTTGTTTTATTTTTGTTTTTGTATTCTTTTCAGATAATTAAATACCTCAATGAATGTCAGTTGAAAGAATGAAAATGTGAAGGAAAAGCATTTATTTAGTACCTTTTTTTTTAATCAGTTGGGGTTAAGTAACTTGCTCAAGGTTACACGGCCAGTTATTTTTGTGTGGGTGCCAAGTATCTGAGGCCGGAACCGATCCCAGGTCTCCTGACACTGGGGCCGACACTCTTACTCACTGTGCCACCTGGCCGCCCCTAAGCAATTGGGGTTAAGTAACTTGCTCAAGGTTACATGGCCATTTATTTTATGTGGGTGTTAAGTATCTGAGCCCAGAACTGATCCCAGGTCTCCCGACTCTGGGGCTGGCACTCATACTCACTGTTCCACCTGGCCGTCCCATATTGAGTACCTTCTATATGAATAAATGAATGAATGAATGAAAATTATTCATTAAATACAAACTATATGTGTCAACCACTCTGCTAATTTCTGGGGATACAAATGCAATTCAAATAGAAGAGTGAGTCCATCCTTGCACTCAAGGACCTCACATTCCAATGGGGGAGAGAACACACATAATTCATCAATCAATCAATCAATCAATATTTATTAAGCACTTACTCTGTGTGAGGCACTGCGGAAGCACAGACAAAAATGTAGCTGTTCCTGCACTCAAAGAGTTTACATTTGGATGTGTGAGACAAGATTCATACTTCTGGGTATAATTGAGCTTTACTTAATTGTTCTTCACAGATACTGCGTTTTTTTTTATAATTTAAAGGTTTGTGGTAATCTTGCATCAAGTGAGTCCATCAGCGCCATTTTCTAACATAACAGCATGTGCTCACGTCATCTCTCTATGTCACAGTGTGGTAATTTTCACAATATTTAAACTGTTTTATTATCATTATTTTTAATCTTTTATGGTGGTCTGTGATTGTAAAAGTTTTGGGGGTACCACAGTGTCCACATAAGATGGTGAACTTAATCAGTGAATGTTATATGTGTTCTGACTGTTCTACCAACCTGCCTTCCAGTCTCTTCTCTCTCTTTTTCTTTGTCTCCCACCCACCCCCAAATTTTTCTCTTCCCTAAGTCACAAACAATATTGAAATTAGGGCAATTAGTAACCCTACAATGGCCTCTGTTCAAGTGAAAGGAAGACTCAAATGATGTAGCAAACTTTATTGTTGTCTTATTTTAAGAAATTGTTATAGCCTTACCAAGCTTCAGCCTCCACCACCCTTATCAGTTAGTAGCCATCAGCATCAAGGCAAGACCCTCCATTAGCAAAGATTACAACTTGCTGAAGGCTCAAACTTTTACCATTTTTAGCAATAAAGCATTTTTAATTAAGGTATTTAAATTTTTTTAGACATAATACTATTATACACTTAATAGACTATAGTATAGTGTAAATATAACTTTTATTTGCACTGAGAAACCAACAAATTAATGTAACTGACTTTATTGAAATATTTGTTTGATTGTAGTAGTCTGGAACTGAACCCACAATATATCTGGGATATGCCTGTATAAGGTTGCTTTGAGCAGGGCCATACTTAGCCGCTGACAGGACAAGGATAGGCTTCATGAAGAAGATGGTACTTGAACTGTTTTCAAGAGTATCATGGATTCCATGAAGCAGAGATGAGGAAGGAAAGTATTCCAGGAAAGGCGGCAGCCAGGGAAAGGCATAGAGCAGAGGGAGGTAGGGTCAGAGTTACAGAACCATGAGCAGACCAGTGTGACTGAGACACTATGCAAAGAGTGAAGAGCAGAGTAAAGTACAAGATCAGAAAGGTAGGGAGGAGGTTGTGAAGAGATATAAATATCTAGCAGAGGATTTTCTATTTAATCCTAGAGGCAATACGGAACCATTGAATTTTGTGGAGGTGAATGAGTGGTGATGTCACGAAACCTTTTTTTTTTTTAAAGAAAATAACTTTGGAGAATAGATTTGAGTAGCCCAAGATCTGAGTTAGGGGGACCAAAAAATGAGGATAGAAGTAATATAGGTAAGAGGAGATGAGGTTCTGAACTAGGCTGAGGATGTGGGAATGGATAGAGGAGAAGTCGTATGTGAGAGATATTGTAAGGCAGAAATGGCAAAATAAAAGTAATTATACCTAACATTTATATAGTGCTTATTGTGTGCCATACACTGGGTTAAATACTTTACCAATATTATCTTATATGATACTTACAACAACTTTGGGATATAAATGCTATTATTATCCCCATTTTGCAGTAGAGGAAACAGGCAAACAGAGGCTGTGATTTACCCAAAGTCACATGACTGATAAGTATCCGAGGATGGATTAGAAATCAGGCATTCCTGACTTCAGGCCAATCACTCTATCTACTGAGGGTTTGGCAATTGGTTGGGCATACAGACTGAGAGCCAGGAATGACACTGAGGTGAATTGTAGGGATTATAGATTTCTCAGCAATAGGAGAAAAGATAATAGGTTCTGTTCTGGAGTTTGAGTTCCCTCAAGGACTTCCAGTTGGAAATGTCTAACAGGCAGGTGTTAATATGGGGCCAGAGCTTAGGATGGAGAGTATGCCTAGATATATAGATCAGGGAGTTATCTTTGTTGAGATAATTGAACCCATGAATAAAACCATGATAAAATAATCAAGAAGAGTTTAGAGGAAAAAAAGAGTAAGTTCTATACAAAACCTTGTGATGTACCTAAAATACCCAGCTGGCATGACTTAAGTGAGGACCTAGCAAAGAAGACTAATAAAGAACAGTCAGACAGGTAGGAGGAGAACCAAGAGAGATCAGTATCCCAAAAACCCAGAAAAGAGAAGGTAGGAGGAAAGGGTGATAAATTATGTCAAAGAGTAGAGAAGTGAATGTGGAAGAAGAATGAAAAGAGATCAATAGATTTGACATGTAAATTATGGTAACTTTTGATGGGGAGCTGGGAACTGCCTACCTTTGAATCCAGGCGACAGTTGGGTGAATTCAGGCAAGAGCTGGGAGCATGGAAGAGGAACCATGGAGTTTGGGAGTCAGTCTCAAGTCAAGGTGAAAGGATCTTTACTTGGATACTTAGTGCTAGTTGATGAGATTAAGACAATGAGACCTAGGGGTGGGACACTTTTGTACTCTGTACTTTGTACCCCTTAAGGATGATTGAGTTAAGGACTCTTTTTTTTTGAGATTACTGGCCACTTTAGTAATAAGTTGTTATGTTATATCATTGTGAATGTTGTACTTTGGTTTTGGTGAATGTTTTGCTGTTGAATAGAGAGTTCACTATACTATGTGATCAGAATCTTGAAGTTATTCACAGCAGCAGTCCTCAGGAGAGCTGCTTGTGCTTGACTTTACAGGAGAGGGATATAATTAAAAGTTTGAGAAAGGATTTGGAATGGTATTGTGAAGAATGGGATTAGATAAACAGGGAGGATTGCCTTGCTACAGTGAGGGCTCAGTTGAGATTAGAGACCATAGATCTGTAGTGGATCCAGTCAACATAATTGCTTTACTTTCTCTAACTCTGTTCCTTAGCACTTGAGTAGGAATAGAGGAGGTAGATGGAAGGAATAACTCAGGCTTGGGGTTTGGTGATGCATGAGCAGTGATAGGATAAGGGAGCAAGAGATCTGAGAATAAATGAGAGTGAAGAGTTCAACTGGTTTGCTCAGTGGTTGAAATTGTGAAGGGAAGAGTATATAGCTAAACCAGGGTGATGACCTGGAAAAAATTCCGAGGGAAAAGTGAGTAGGACATTTTGACTGAAACACCAGTCTTGTGCTGGACAGTGGGGTACAGAAAAACTGTAAATAAAAGTCTGATACCAAAGAGCTTATGCCCTACTTGGAGAAGCAGCATGTACATATATAAGTTAGTTTAAATTATATTAGCTATAAATAAATATCAATTTGGGGGAGTACTGTGAAATAAGTTGAAAAGGTTGACTGTAGCCAGATGTTGAAGGCATTTAAATATTTAGCCAAGCTGACTGGTTTGCATATTATTTTGTAAACAGTAGGGGGCTGTTTCTGAAGCAGGTGACTGACATGGTCAGACCTGTGCTTTAGAAAGATAATTTACACAGTTATTTGGAAGATGGACTGAAGGACAAGATTTAGGAGTGCAATGGAAAGCCTTTTGCAATAACAAAGTGAGAGATGAGGGTTTACTTTTAGGTTCCTTTTTGGTGTGCTTCAAAGTGGCCCAGCAAAGTAAAATGAGGAAAAAATGAATCTTGCTCAAAACGAACAATAAATATACTTGTCTCATGGAGACATGACCAGAGTCTCTGTGTGCCTGTGTGTGTGCATGTGCATGTGTGCATGCATATACTTATTCCTCTGAATGTAAGAAGACAGAGAAATTTGATTTGAGTTTAACAAATATCAGAGATGTAAGGCAGAAATGTGCCAGAATTCATATTATGTCAATTTTGTGAAGTTAGCTAGTGCATTGACTTTAATGTGATGTCTTTAGGAAAAGAATCCATTATAATAATGATGTAATTGGTAAAGAGAAGACATTAGATATTTTTCTCCAAAGAGATAGCTGCCAAGAAGGAATAGTGATTAGAGGTGGGAAAGCTTTAAGTTAAAGTTTTAACTCTACCAAGAAAGCTATTATACCGTGCTCAACAAATTATCAAAATAGTATTGAGTTCTGACAATTGTAGACAGCTTTACATGCACAATGGCTATTTTAATAATCAATATGAATGATTTTGCTAATTGCTTTTCTAGATGCATGAATATAATTTCAATTAACATTAATTGAAAATAGGTATATACATTGGGTGAGAATATACTCTGGGCTTTTATTAAAAAGGCAGCCATATGATTTCTATAAATTTCATCCTAAGTAGACTATGTTTTACTGTGACTTTGTAAAAAAAATATTTTTGGAAGCTAAAAATGGAAATAATTTCTATTTTGAATTTATAATGCCAATCATATGGTGACCCTTCAAAGATTTTTATTGACCTACTGGGTTATGATAATAATACTGATAATAATTTTGATAGCTAACATTTCTATAGAATGTAAATTCTCTGAACAAGGACTGAAGGTTTTTGTCTCTGTATACCCAGTGCTTAACACAATGTCTAGACTCTGAAGCAGGTGCTTCACAAATGTGTCTTGAATAAATTAATATTGCTTTAAAAATTTGTAATACATTATCCTTACAAAAATATTGTGAGTATAGTGGATGAATGAATGAAAAAAAATTTACAAAGCACCCACTATGTGGCATGTACTGTGCTAGGTGCTAAGGACAGAAATATAAGCAAACAAGATAGACTTTGGTAGCTTGGTCCTAGACAGGAGAAGGTGAAAGTTCAGCTACCAGAGTTCAGGGTCCCAGAGTCAGTGTCTGAGTTTCCATGGGAAGAAGAGGAGGAGGATGACAAAATGCAGGAGACCTATTTCCAGGGTTGTTCTGCGAAAGGGTATAACTGTGAGCTATTTCTTCATCTGAATATGTTTTTTCCTTTTGTCCAGACGTATAATTTCATTCTTGTGTGGTAACATTCTTGTGTGATATTAGATTAGATTCATTCTGATCTAATATAGATCAGTAACTCCCCTGTAATTTAAAGTCTTTGTAACCTGAGTCCTAAGATCCTTTAGTATGGGACTCTCTTCTTTGGTAGTGATTGATGCCTTGCATCTTCTTCATGGGCTGATCAGTTAGTGAGAGATCTCTCTAACTCATCAACTCATTCACCAGCCCTACCCAACTGGCATCAATCTCTACTAATGAGGTGAGAGTCTTATACCAATAGGCTTTGGGATTTAAGTTATATCGTAGAAAGTTGTTTGGGGGAACTATATGAACAGTTACAAAACATTTTTTTAAGACAAATAAAGTCAGATCTAAATAATTGGAGAAACCTCAGTTGCTCAAGAGAAGTCTGAGCTAATATAAAATGAAAATTCTAACTAAATTAATTTACCTATACAGTGCCACATCAATCAAACTACCAAACATTGTTTTATAGAGCTAGAAAAAATAATAACAAAATTCATCTGGAAGAATGAAAGGTCCAGAATATCAAGGGAATTAATGAAAAGAAATGCAAGGGAAGGTGGCCTAGCCATACCAAATCTTAAATTGTATTATAAAGCAGCCATCATCTAAGCTATATGGTACTGGCTAAGAAATAGAGTGGTAGAACAGTGGAATAGGTTAGATACATAAGACACAGTAGTCAATGACTATAGTAATCTACTGTATGATAAAGCCAAAGACTCCAGATTCTGGAATAAGAACTCACTATTTAACAAAAAGTGCTGGGAAAACTGGAAAATAGTATGGCAGAAACTAGACATAGACCAACATCTTACACCGTATGCCAAGATAAAGTCAAAATGAGTACATGATTTAGATATAAAGGCTGATAATATATGCAGTCTAGGAGAGCAAAGAGTAGTTTACCTGTCAGATTTATGGAGAACTGAAGAATTTATGGCCAAACAAGGGATAGAGAACATTATGAAATAAAAAATGGATGATTTTGATTACATTAAATTAAAAAGTTTTTACACAAAGGCTAGTTTGTGTGTGTGTGTGTGTGTGTGTGTGTGTGTGTGTGTGTGTGTGTGTTAAGTGTATGAGGCTTGAACTGAACCCAGGTCCTCCTGACTCTGGGGCCGGTGCTTTATTCACTGTGCCACCTAGCCATCCCCCCCCCATTTCTAAAAAATATAGAGAACTGAGTCAAATTTATAAGAATAGAAGTCATTCCCCAATTAATAAATAGTCAAAGAATATGAACAGTTTTCAGATGAAGAAATTAAAGCTATCTATAGTCATATGAAAAAATGTTCTGAATCACTATTGATTAGAGAAATACAAATCAAAACAACTCTGAAGTACCATATCACACCTATCAGATGGACTAATGTGACAAAACAGGAAAATGATAAATCTTGGAGAAGATATGGGAAAATTGGAACACTAATACATTGTTGGTGGAATTGTGAACTGATCCAACCATTCTGGAGAGCAGTTTGGAACTATGTCCAAAGGACTATAAAACTATGTAGACCCTTTGACCCAGAAATACCACTTCTAGGGCTATATTCCAAAGACATCATAAAAATGGGAAAAGGACTCACATGTACAAAAATAACTTGGAAAGACATAAATACACTGATGCTGAGTGAAGTGAACAGCACCAAAAGAAAACTGTACATGGTAATTCTTGTCTTCTGGATGATCCTTGGCATTTGAATAGCTAATTTTCTCTCCACTTGGTGACTTTTTTTGGAGGCTTCTAGGTTCAAGACTATTTTTAGAATAGTGGATTCAAGCAGTGGGTTAGTGGGTGTTATTGCTTATTCTTTTCAATTAATAGGTAATAGTCTACTTTTTTATATTCATAACCTACCTTGGCAAGACCATTGTGTTTTGGGGGAGGGGAAAACTTCAGCTACTGGGTCTATATTGACTTTAACTACTGAAAACTAAGAGATTGTGTGCCTGAGCTCTTTTAACCACTTGGGATATAGGTTTGGTAATTTTTAAGCCCTTACTTTTTCTTAATTAGACGGCATTATGACATTCGCTATAATAGATAATTGCTGACGTTAATCAAAACAACCAAGTTTCTAATTGAATTGATAAACTAATCCATCCCCCAAGGCACTTATAGCATTTTATGTAGAGTGAGAATAATTAGATATATTTATACAATATGGTGAAAATTAAAAGTAAAAAAAAAGCATGATTTGTAATTGTAATTTAAAGTGTTAGGATTTTTCCAGTGATGAGTATCATCAATGAGTCTCTGGAGTAATTCTGAGTATAGTTTCCTTGGATATTAACAAACTGTATGCCAAATTCAAACAATAACAACAATGAAAAATATAAATATTTTATTTTTTATACGAATTTGTATTGATGTTCTAGAGGGGATTCTTGGTAAGGTATGAGTGGAACTGGGCAGCTAGGTGGTTTGGTGGAAAGGTCACTAGGCTTGGCATCAGGAAGACTCATCTTACTGAGTTCAAATCCAGCCTCAGACACTGTGTGACCCTGGCCAAGTCACTTACCCCTGTTTGCCTCAGTTTCTCATTTGTAAAATGAGCTGGAGAAGGAAATGGCAAACCATCTTTGCCAAGAAAACCCCAAATGGGGTCACAAAGAGGGAGACATGACTGAAATGACTGAATAACAACAAGAAAAACACAAGTGGAATTAGAAAGACTTGAGAATTAAATCATAGTTCATATATATAGAACCTGAAAGGACTTTAGAGGCCAATATATATAAAATGCCACATAGTCCTAGCCTTCATTTTACAGATGAGGAAATTGAAGCCAAGGGAGGTTGAATGATTTGTTCCCTGTTACATAGGTGGTAAGCTTGGATCCTGTTCTCCTGACCCTTTTTTTCATAATATCATATTGCCTGCTCCTTCTAGCTCTAAAATTTTGTGATTCTGCATTCATACAAGCTAGGTTGGTCTTGAAAATTTGGGTCCACTGGAGCTAGATCAGACCAGCTCATAAGAGCATAACAAAATCAGCAAACACTGCAAATCAGGGCATAGTTTATTATTGTTTTGCTGATTGTTTTGACTATAAAAAGTGATAGATAAAATGTTAATAAAATCAAATTAAACTTAAAAGTGCATCCTGTGTAAATTTTTTTTGAAAGACAATTGTTAAAATGTTTCCCAGGATGCCCCTGGTCTTACTTATAGATAGAATCAGGAACTATGTCTAACAGTTTCTTTGAAATGTTGTTGTACTGAGCCTTGGTTCCATCAGTTTCTAGTAGTAGTTCTGTGAAAAGAATTTAATACTAATGGTGTTTTCTCTTCAAAATAATAAATATGACATTACTTATTCTTAAAAATATGACATATGGCAATTTTTCTATATTAAAAATAGGTTATTTTGTTTTGATATTTCCTTTCCTCTCCTTTTTTGCTCATGACCCTCATTCAGAATTTATAACTTTTGTCAATATATTTCACACTCAGGAATGCTTTATGATCAAATTAGTTTGGGAAATGCTGACTTCAGAGATTTAAAGGACTGAGAAAAGACCAGGGTTTCCCCTCAGTTTTCCTCACTTCACAGAATAATGACTGAAATTCTTGTAATATAATAATACAATAAGACTTCTAACATTCACAATGAAGCATCATGGCCAAATTAAATGCTGCTCTTACTACAGGGCACATATAGCCACCCTGAAACTTTTAGCAATTTAAGAAACAAACAAAACGAATTAGCTGGTACACATGGTTATTAGGGCCTTAACTAATGAACAGAAATTTCTTGCTATAGGAATAGCCCACCTCTTTTTCTGATCTTATACCTCCCATAGATAGATGCTATAGACTTAAACAGCATATTTCAAAGATCCATTCAGATCCCGAGCAATGTTTGGGTCCCCTTGTCATAAGAGCCTAGAAGGGATCTACCTCTGCACAAAGGACATGCAATTCTTCAAATTGGAGCTGAAAGTCACCACCAATGATGGACTTCTGTTGTCAGAACTGAGGTAGGCTCTGTCTAAATGTATTGCACACACTTCTGGAATTCTGGAGTATAGTTAAATCTGTTAGATAGAAAGATCCTCATTTATTTGATTCAAATTGGTCTAGTGCATTTTTTATGCCATTAAAATTTGTTAATTAAATGCAACTCAATTCAATTTAGCTAGCATTTATTGAGCATTACCTATGATTTTGGTGCTGTGCTAAATTTTGGGAACGAAGATGAAAATGAAACTGGCTTCTTTCAAGGAGCCTATATCCTATGGGGAAAGCAATGTGTGCAGAGATAAGTCAGTACAGAGCAAATGCAAAGCAAAATATAAAAGTGCAAAGTAATTTTTGTGGGGAAAGCACTAACAAGTTTTTTAGAACTAAAGATTAGATGTAGAAAGTTTAGACAAACCGGGGCGGCCAGGTAGCACAGCAAGTTAGAGCACCGGCTCCAGTGTCGGGATGACCTGGGGATCGAATCCGGGCTCAGACACTTAGCACCCACCCAGAAACACCTGGCCGTGTAACCTTGAGCAAGTTACTGAACCCCAATTGCTTAGGGGTGGCCAGGTGGCTCAGGGAGTAAGAGCACTAGCTCCAGTGTTGGGATGACCTGGGGATCAAATCCAGGCTCAGATACTCAGCACCACACCCAGAAATAACTGGCCATGTAACCTTGAGCAAGTTACTTAACCCTGATTGCTTAAAAAAAAAAGAAACTAAAAAAAAAAAGAAAGTTTAAACAAACCTATGTGAACCAAAAACATGCACCAAACACATTAATATACCTGAAACTGCAGAGGGTTTTCTGAAAGAACAAAGTTGAACACAAAAAACAAATGGCATAGTTGAGGGTATTGGACTCCGAGTGAGGAAAACCTCCAATCAAGTCCTGCCTCAGACACTTACTAGCTGCACCCTGTGCAAGTCACAACCTCTCTGAGCTCAGTTGTCCCCTCTGTAAAATGGGGAAGGGAACAACCATTTCTTAAGTACTTGCTATGTGCCAGGCAAATCTCTCATTTGATCCTTATAACAGTCCTGTGAAACCTGTGAAATAGGCCCCCATTTTATAATTAAAGAAGCTGAGGCATACAGCAATTAAGTGATTTATCCAAGATCCCACAGCTAGGAGACATCTGAGTCCAAATCTGGACTCAGGTCTTTCTGATTCCAAGGCCCAGTGCTTTATCCACTATATCACCTACTTGGGAAAAAGAATAGACCAACTTCACATGGTTGTGAGGATCAAGTGAGTTAACATTTATATAGTGCTTTGCAAATCTTAAAACACCATATCTATGCTAGTTAGCTATCATTATTAAGATTATAAGTTTGTTCCTCCTTGTTCTCCTATTGTTTAGCATTTATGGAATATGAAAAACCCAAGGGGATTTAAATGGGATTTCTTATAAGAGATGGCACTTGAGGTAAGCTTTATTAGGGAATCTGGGAGGTAAAGAAAAGAACTTGCAATCTGCGAATGAGACAATCTGTGCAAAGCCAGCAATAAGGATCTCAGACAAATCAAAAGAAAAAAAATAGATCTAATTAAAAGAAATAAGAAAGGGAACTAAATCTTGCTGAAAGGTACCATAGATAATATAATCAGTACTAAAAAATAGGCACCAAATGGTATAACATCTACATTTTAGAAGAAGTTGAATGAGTTACAGGAGGAAATAGATAAGAAAACTATACTAGTGGAGGACCTCAACTTTTCCTTCTCAGAACTAGATAAATCTAACTAAAAAAAAGAAAGAAATTAAGGAGTTGAATAAAATCTGGAAAAGTCACATATGATATATCCCTGGAGAAAATTGAATGGGAATAGAAAGCAGTATACCTTTTTCTAAGAAGTACATGGCTCATTCACAAAAATTGACCATGTATTAGAACAAAAAAATCTAACAACTGAATGTGGAAAAACAGAGATAGTTAATGTGCACTTTTCAAAATGCAATAAAAATAACATTTAATAATGAATAATTAAGAGATTAAAAATTAGCTGGAAATTAAATAATCTAATTAAAAAAGTAGGTCAAAGAATAAATCATAGAAATAATTTATAATTTTATTAAAGAAAATGACAATGAGAAAACATAGCATAATTTATGGGATGCTGCCAAAGTGATACTTAGGGGAAAATTTATATCAGTAATTGCTCTTCCACAAAATAGAGAAAAAGCAGATTAATGAATTGGGCATGAAAGTAAAAAAAAAACCTAGAAAAAGACCAAATTAAAAATCCCCAATTAAACATCAAATTGGAAATCCTGAAAATCAAAAGAGAGATTAATAAAATTGAAAGTAAGGAAATCATTTAACTAATAAAACTAGAAGTTGTTTTTATGAAAAATGCAATAAAATTGATATACCATTAGTTAATTTAATTAAAGTTAATTTATTAAAATCAATAAGCTATATAAATTTATTATTTAATGGAATAATTTAATAAATTGATTAAAATAAACCATTTGCTAATTTGATTGAAAAAAAGGAAAGAAGAAAACCAATTTTCTTGCATCAAAAATGAAAGGGGTGAATTTACTACCAATGAAGAGGAAATTAAGCGAATTGTTGGGAGCTATTTTGTCCAATTATATGCCAATAAATTTAACAATCCAAATGAAATGGATGAATATCTACAAAAATACATATTAATCAGATTAACAGAAGAAAATATAAAATACCCCAATCGTAGAAGAAGAAATTGAACAATTCACCAATAAAATTCCTAAGTAAAAATTCCTAGGGCCAGATGACTCATAAATCTATGAAACATTTAAATAATAATTAATCTCAATGCTACATAAACTATTTCGAAAAATATGCTAAGAAGGAGTCCTGCCACATTCCTTTTCTGACACATATGTGGTGCTGATACCCAAACCAGGAAGAACCAAAACAGAAGAAGAAAATCATAGCCCACATTCCCTAATGGATATGGTTGCAAAAATATTTAAGTAAAATAGTGGCAAAGAGAATACAGTAATATATCTAATGGGTCATACACTATGACCAGGTTGGAGTTATACCAGAAAAACAGCATGATAGAAACTATATGTATTTTACACCACACACCAATATATGTTAAAAATGGGTACATGATTTACATATAGAGGATGATACTCCAACCAAGTTAAAAGAGCCTAGAATAGTTTATCTATGAGATTTATGAATAAGGAAGCATTTAGGACCAAAGAAGATATAGAGAGGATTACAAAATGTAAAAGAGCTCATTTTGATTATGTACAATTAATTTTTTTTTGCATAAACAAAACCAATTTAACCAAAATTATAAGGAAATAGAAAACTGGGAAAACCAGCAGGAATTCTGGTTCACTGTTAGGACAACTACCAGCATTATTGACATTATCAATCAATAACAAAACCAACAGAAATAATTTATTGATTATCTCAATATATGCAGAAAAATCTATTGACAAAATATAGCACCCATTCCTATTAAGCATAGGAATAAATGAAACTTGCCTTAAAATGATAAGTACTATTTATCTAAAACCATCAGCAATGTTATGTGTAATAGAGATAAGACAAAAGCCTTCCCGATACACTCAGGGGTGAAGCAAGTATGTCCATTATCACCTCTATTATTGGATATTTTAGTATAAATGTTAGCTATTTCAATAAGAGAAGAAAAAGAAATTAAAGTAATTAGAGTAGGCAATGAGTAAACAAAATTATCACTCCTTGCAGATGACATGATGTTATACTTAGAAAATCCTAGAGAACCAACTGAAAAAACTGCTTGAAATTATTAAGAACTTTAGTAAAATTGCAAGATACAAAATAAACTCAAATAAATCATTGGCATTCTAAATATTACCAACAAATTCCAGCAACAAGAGATAGAAAGAGCAATTCCATTTAGAATTATTGTAGACGATATAAAATACTTGGGAGTCTACCTGCCAAAACAAATTTAGGAACTATATCAACAAAACTATAAAACACTTTTCACACAAATAAAGTCAGATTTAAACAATTGGAAAAATTAATTGCTCATAGGTAGGCTGAGCCAATATAATAAAATCATAATTATACCTAAATTAATCTGTTTATGCAATGCAATACAAATAAAATTATCAAAAAAAATTTTTATAGAGCTAGAAAAAAATAGCAAAAGTTATCTGGAAGAACAAAGGGTCAAGGATATCAAGAGAATCAGTGAAAAAAAATGACAAAGAAGGTGGTCTAAACATACTAGATCTCAAACTCTAATACAAAGTAGCAATTATCAAAACAATTTGGTACTGGCTGAGAAATAGAGTAGTGGATCAGTGAAAGAGGTTAGGTATAAATTACATTATAATAAATGACCATAGGGGCAGCCAGGTAGCACAGTGAGTAAGAGCAGCAGCTCCAGAGTCGGGATGACCTGGGATCAAATCCAGGCTCAGACACTTAGCACTCACCCTGAAACACCTGGCAGTGTAACCTTGAGCAAGTTACTTAACCCCAATTGGTTCAAAAAATAATAATAATAAATGACCATACTAATATAGTATATGATAAACCCAAAGATCTAAGCTTTTGGAAAAAAAAACTCATTACGTGCCCAAAACTCCTGGGAAAAGTGGAAAACAGCATGATAGAAACTATATATATTTCATACCATATATACCAAAATAAGGTAAAAATGGGTGCATGATTTACACATAGAAGATGATATTTTAAGCAAATTAAAAGAACCTAGAATAGTTTATCTGTAAGATTTATGAATAAGGGAAGAATTTAAAACCAAAGAAAATATATAGAGCATTACAAAATGTAAAATAGCTCATTTTGATTATGTACAATTAATTTTTTTGCATAAACAAAACCAATTCAACCAAAATTATAAGGAAAGCAGAAAACTGGGAATTTTTTTTGCAAAATTTATGTCTAAAAAAGGCCTAATTTTTCAAATATATAGAGAACTGATTCAAATTTATAAAAATAAAAGTCATTCTCCAATTTATAAATGGCCAAAGGATATGAACAGGCAGTTTTCAGACAAAAAAATCAAAACTATCTATTGTTATATAAAAATACTTTAAATAACTACTGATCAAAGAAATGCAAATTAAAATAACTCTGAGGTGCCACTTCATACCTATTGGAGTGTCTAATATGACAACAAAGGATAATGTTAGATTTTGGAGAGGATATGGGAAAACTGGGACACTAATGCAGTATTGGTGGAGTTGTGAACTCATCCAACCTTTCTGGAGCAGTTTGAAACTATGCTCAAAAAGCTATAAAAATGTGCATACCCTTTGATCCAGCAATACCACTGCTAGATCTGTATCCCAAAGACATCCAATAAAAAGAAAAAAGGACCTCTTTGTATAAAAATACTTATAGCGTCTCTTTTTGTGGTGGCTAAGAATTAGAAGTCAAAGGGATGCCTATCAATGGGGAAAGGCTAAACAAACTGTGGTATGTCAATGTAATGGAATATTATTGAGCTGTAAGAAATGACAAGCAGGATGATTTCAGAAAAACCTGGAAAGACTTGTGTGAACTGACACTTAGTGAAGTGAATAGAACAAAGAGAATGTTGTATGCAGTAACAGCAATATGGTTCAATGAAGAATTGTGAATGACTTAGCTATTTTCAGCAACACAATGATCCAAGACAATCCCAAAGGACTAATG
This sequence comes from Petaurus breviceps papuanus, assembly GCF_028583685.1. Lineage (NCBI taxonomy): Eukaryota > Metazoa > Chordata > Mammalia > Diprotodontia > Petauridae > Petaurus > Petaurus breviceps. Next base: position 1,527,234 of record NW_027186390.1, read on the forward strand.
GTGAAGCATACCATTTGCCTCCAGAGAAAGAATTGATATTGTTTGAATACAGACTGAAGCATGCTGTTTTTTACTTTACTTTTTCCTTTTTTATTGGAGCCTTATTGTACAAAATAATTAATATGGAAATGTTACACATAATTGCACATGTATAACCTGTAACTGATTGCTTACTATTTCAGGGAGAGGGTAAGGGAGAGAGGGAGGAAAGAACAGAATCTCAAAATTTAAAATAAAAATGTTAGAAAAAAGATAGTCCACACAATTCTTTATAAAACCTGCTTATCTGATTTCCCTGTTGCCTGAAGGGAGAGCAAGTGAGAATAGATGGACAGCTCAGGAGCTCTGCTTGCCTAGGAAATCTTGAGAGCCCTAGAGGAAGGCCTTCCATGTGTTGAGTAGATTCCCTTTGGAAAAGTTATGGGAGAACAAGTACATTACTCACCCAGGATGAGAAGGGATAGATTGGCTATTGGAGGGAGATTACCCATATGGGTAGGATAATAGATTCGTTGAAGTGTGCCTCAAGGCTCTATGATTAAATACACCTTTTAAATTTTTAGGAATTAAATACTTATATTAATTAAGAACTGTTTAATGCTGCTTCTTGTGGGATGATTACATTTATTGTCCACATCTCAAAATAATTTATTAGAAATAGATCTGTGTGTCGTGCTTTGCTTTGCCTTATACAGAGGAATTTAAAATGCCCGAGTCATCATGCTCTTGGAACTTACATCCTTAGATAATTAACTTTGGTGGGGAAAGGCACATAAAAGAATATACAGCATAAACAAGGAACCAATATAGAAGTCCCAGGAACAAAGTGGGTGTTTGCACTGCAGACAAACAAAGGTGCAACTATAATTTTGGTGCATACTGAAGAGTCATAGGAGCTGCATGTACAGACAAGGTAAAGTGGGGAAGAAATTACCACCTCTCTTCCAGTTAGTCAGGAAAACTCTGTGAATTAGACGCAATTGAAAATTTTTTTTTTCATTCTCCCCACCCCTTTCACAGTCAAAAGACTTCTCAGGTGATTTGTGAATTTGACTGAGTTTGGGTATATGCAAACAGAAGATATTTAAATGTTTAATTTTTTGATTCAAGGACATATTTGAATTGAAGATTTTCAATCAACAATTAAAATGTTCATAAGTTTCAAATAATGCTACTTACATTTATGTAGAACATGACTTTGAGCTCAATGCTGGAATCTCAAAGTAATAATATCCACAGCAAAGGGGGCTTAGTTACTAAAGCAGCAAAGGGTCTCATAAGGTAGCAAACCCATGGAATTTGCCCAAAGCACAGTATTGTGGCCCCCCTATAATTTTGCTCTGAACCCTTAGTTTCCCTAGTTGGGTAATACCTAGTATTAAAATAGTCACTTGATTTAACAACAACCAGCAGATTTGTTGGTGAAAATGATGTGCAGAGTGTTGTGCTCTTTATTGTGGGAGATATAACTATAAATTATAAACTAGCAATCATTCTTAAGTAGTTACTATGTGTCAGATGCTGGGGATACAAAAATGAAACTGTCCCTGTCCTCAGGAAGTTTACATTCTATCAAGGTAAACAGCATAGAAGATTATCTATCTTTTTTCTATCTATATATCTCATATTATTTATGTGTTTGCAGACACAGACAGGCACACACACACACATACAATATACATTCGCATTTATATGCAATACACCCCCCCACAAAATATCTATGAGGTAATTTTGGAGGAAGTTTTGCTTAGTAGGTGGAGAGAATCAAAACAGGCCTCATCTAGAAGGCAGTGTTTCAGCTAAACTTTGTGGGGGAAGTAAGATTCTAAGAGGTAGAGGTGAGGATTGAATGCATTTCAGGCATTTGAAAGTGGGGGGACAGTCTTCACAAAGGAGCACAGATGTGAGGAATGTCATGGGTGGGGAAGAGCAGAGGGCTCATTTGTCTGGACTAAAGCATCTGAAGGAGAGTTATTAAGTCATTCAGTCATATTTGATTCTTCATGACCCCATTTGAGTTTTTCTTGGTAGAGGTACTGAAGTAGTTTCCCATTTGCTTCTCCAGTTCATTTTACAGATGAGGAAACTAATGCAAGTAGGGTTAAGTGAAGTGAGGTCCAATTTGAATTCAGGAAGATGAGTCTTCCTGACTCTGGACCTGATATATCTATCCACTATGACACCTAGCTGCCCCTGAAAGGGAGTAGTATATAATAATACTGTAAAGATATGTGGGAGCTAATCTGTGAAGTACTTTAAATGCCTAACAGAAAGGTAGGTGTTTGATTCTAGAGGTTATAAATAGGGAGCCCCTGGAGCTCATTAAGCCAGGGAGTGACAGTCAGACCTATGCTTTAGTTAAAACATTTTGGAAATTGTGTGGGGAATGGATTAGATGGGGAATACAATTGGGTCCCTCTTCTTAAGGAGCTTAAATCTAATAGGGGAGATAAGAAATATATGTAAAGATCTGTAATAGGAAATAAAATGTGGCGATTGCCCAGAAGATGCACAAAATGGTACGAAAGGTCTGTGGAAAGAAGCATCATTTCTAAGTTTGAGGGTAAGGACTCAGGGAAGTTTTATGGAAGAAGGTGTCTTTAAGCTAGGTCTGGGCAGATATATAGAATTTTAGTAAGAGGAGACCAAGTGTGAGGACATTTGAAGAATGCCATGAGTAAAAGCCCAGAGAGGCAGAAAAATTTGAGATGTGCATTTAATTTGTGGAGAATGAAGCTATTTCAATGCATTTCTGCAGGGATGATGGAGACAGGACTATTAAAAACTGTGGAGTATTTCCCTATGAAACCTTTCCTGCTTTATATAGTCTTTCCTCTTTGCATGTTTTGCATGTGCAATGCATTTTAAGAAATAAACAGGAAGTAGATGTCATTGCTTAGCAGTGTTTTGTGGGCTGGGATGTTATTCCTAATTGGAAATCATTGGAGTGGGATGTTATCCCCTAGATTGGTGAGCAGCCCTCCAGGGGATGTTTGTACACTCTGATGTTTGGGGAATATGTTATTTACCACCTGTAAGTCGCCTATCTCGTTATTTTTGTTGTGAATTAAGCTGTAGCCTTTACCTCCATTAAGTAGTGTGGTTTGGTTAATGGATGGGTAACAGGAAAGAGTGTAAGGGGAAGCCATTGTTAATGTGAACTCCTGCAGTTTTTATTATAGTGGCACCCGCAATAGTTAAGGTTGAGCAGCTGTTTCCATTATGAACTCCTATTTCAGGGGTTTATAACTCAGCTGTAAAAATTGGCTCTAGGCTAAAACTCTGCTTACAGGGTCTTAGCCCAGGAGCATTTTTCCCCCCACAATTTTTTAAGAAAAGAAGATATCAATTTACTTGTTTTAAATTATAAGTAAAAATAGTACAGTTTTGAAAAAAAAAACTTTAATTTTCATTTACTTAAGTTGTAATGCTGGATTTCTGATATCAGCTATCTGATATTAATTATTTTTGATATAGTTCATGTAAGACAAGCATATCTTAAGACTGAAGCCCAATGTATTGCCCCATGCCCTTTGATACTTCATTTTATTTTTTTTTTTTTTAGGGTATAAAGTTGACTACTGGATTTTAAAAATACTGACCTGTAGTTCAGAGTAGGAAAACTTGTAGTTATTATAGGATCAAGAATGGGAAGGGATCTTCAGAGATTATCCAATCTAAATTCTTGACTTTTCTGAATCAGCAAAAAGAGGGGCAGAGAAGTTAAATGACTCACCCAAGGTAATACAAGTAGTATATAATGTAGCTAGAATTTGAAAAAAAGGCTTTAGAGGTCAAAACTAGCACTTTTTTTTTTTTAGTATACCATGTTGTTCCATCATACCACATTGAGATCCATGGTCTACGATATGGTCTACTTTCTGGGAAGAACCACGCATAGGAAGTTAGTTGCCTTACAGGGGTGGGGAAACTGTGGCCTTCTAGGTCCTTGGATGTGACCTTTTGACCTTGTCCAAGTTTTACAGAACAAATTCTTTTATTAATTATTATTTTGCCATAACTATTATTAATAACTTTATTAAAGTATTATGGCTTTTATTAAGTAGTATGGGAGGGAGATGAGTCTGAACCAGTTGGTTGTGCTGGTTGGGGTCTTTGAAATAGACAAATCCTCCTTATCAGTAGTGCCTTCCCTCTGAGGTTATCTTCAATCTATCCTGTATACATTTTATTTGTGCATAATTGTTGCCTGTTGATTCCTTGTTGAACTGAGGTCCTTGAGATCCGGGGTTATTATTCTGCTCTATTTTGTTTTGCTTTGTATTCCCAACCCTTCATAAAGTACCTGGAAAATAGTAGGTGTTTAATATACCCTTGATGATTGATCAAATAATTATCCCTTTCCTCCCTCAGTCCTTAACTTGATCCCCCATTCAAGAGGACATAAAAATAACCTTCAGAACTGTTCAATTGCTGATCCCCTCAACTCTTATCCAGAGGAGAAAACCCTGCATAGAAAGGGTTCACTAGCTCTACTATTACCACCACCAACTGTTGACTAACTGCCACCAATGGGGCATACAAGGCTACCTGGATTAAAGGGCAAGGCATGTGCCTTGTGGGTTAAACCATTGCTATCACCTTGAACATCATTTTTCACTGGGACAGGCCCTTACCTAATGAAGATAGTGAGATTCAGAGCTTAAGAGCCCTAGAAATTGCAGTCCCCTTCCATACCCCTCCACCTTGACCACCATAATCAGATCTCATTAAGAGGAACCAGTTTAGTAGAGAAGGGACCCACCATGCTGTCCCTAGCAACATCAACTGTCTGACCTAGATAGTGATGAATACATAAGCCCTAGAGCCCTGGGAATAGCAGTGCCTCCAGACCACCAACTCTGCTATCAGAGTAGCAACTGCAGCTATTTTCTAAGAGAGTGACCTTTTGAAGACAGAATCTATAAGATGTCATCACAGGTGACACTACTTCCACTCCCTCAGCTTGCTCAGCTACCGAAGGCTGGGGGAAAATTTCTAACTATCAGTGTCCTTGGAACTTTCAAATGGTTCAACATCAGAAACAGATATGGTTTATCATTGGAAATAACATTTCATATGCTGCATTATTTTCTGCTTTGGTTCGGTGTCCTAAGGATTACTGGGCCATTTGACATGGTTTGAAGGTAAAACTGTAGAATAATCAGGTCCTGGGGAAGCTTTGTCTTCTTTTAGGTAAAGCCTCCCATGTTGTGGGTAGGAAGAAAGAAAGTGAGTCAGAGAAATGTTGCTCCATAGCTCCTTAAAAGGGAGGGTCTGAGAAGAAACCAGAAATGAGAAAAGGAACCCACAGGAGTAAAGGAAAAGGAAGCAGAGTCATGGTGGCAAAATTCAAAGGATGAAAGATGGCTAATCTCGGCCATTCCCCAAAATGGAGTTTCTGGGAAGAACTTTTAATATTTTCTCCCCACAGTTTATCAAGTAATTCCTCATAGATAAAAATTCAAGATATGGGAGATGGAAAGATTTGGATTAGATGATGAATCAGATGAATTCAGAACTGACTGAATGACTAGATTTAAAGAATAGTTGGTACAGCTGAAACAACTGTAGAGTGTTGCGTCTGAAGCTGGGAAGATCTTAGTTCAAATTCTTTCTCAGACACATACTAGCTGGGTGACCCTGAGACCCCACCATCAACTTCAGTTTTCTTGTCTATAAAATGGGGAAAATAATAGCACCTCACTCCCAGGGTTATTTTGGGGATCAAATGAGATAATATGAATAAAGTGCTTTGCAAACATTAAAGCATTATATAAATAATAACTATTTTATTCGCTATTATTATTGGTTCGATGATAAAGTAGCAAGAGGTCTACAGCTGAGTAATCTTAGCATCTGTGCTTGTTTCAATGACATTTAACATTTTTATCAATGACTTGGATAAAGGCAGTTATGAAATGCTCATCACATTTTCAGATGACAAAGTTGGGAAGTAGAGTTAGCAAGAGCTAAAAGAATCCTGACAGACTAAAGCACTGGGCTGAATCTCACAAGATTAAATTCAATAGAGATAAATGTGAAGTCTTGTACTTGGATAAAAAAGAAAATAATTGTCACACACCAAAGATGGGGCAAAGTATGGTTAGATAGCAACTCAGAAAAAGATCTGGGGTTTTAGCAGTCAGTGGTGCAGACAAATTAATGCGATTTTGTGTTGCGTTAAAGGATACTAAACTTCCAGGAATAGGGAGTGGATAATCCTACTGTAGTATTCCCTCGTCAAGTCTTACCTGAAGTATTTTTTTTTTGCTTTTTTTTTTGAGGGCAATTGGGGTTAAGAGACTTGCCCAAGGTCCCATGGCTAGTAAGTGTTTAAGTGTCTGAGGCTGGATTTGAACTCAGGTCCTCCTGACTCCAGGGCTGGTGCTCTATTCACTGTGCCACCTAGCTGCCCCACTCACCTGAAGTATTATGTTCAGTTTCTAACAACATGGTTTAAGAAAATCATTGATAAGCCAAATGTCCACAGGATAGAAACTAGGATGAGAATTTAAAATCCATGCATTAGTAACAACAATGATGAAAACAACAATAATGGTTATCATTAATATTTATATGATGTCTACTATGAGTTAGATATTATGCTAAGCATTTTACCAATATTCTCTCATTTGATAATCACAATGACACTGGGAGTTAGCAGCTATTATTATCCTCATTTTATAGTTGAGAACATTGAGGCAAACAGAAGTTAAGTGACTTGTCTAGGGTTGCACTGTTAATAAGTATCTTATTAGTATCATTTAAATGAACTGGGCCCATTTAGACCACAGAATTGTAGAAGTTTGCTGCATGGAGAAGTTAGAGTTTATCTTTTTGTCTGTCTGCCCCCAGAGGGCAAAGCAAAGAACGGAGAGTGGAAGTTATATTGAGGAAAATTTAGGTTTAATATCAGGACAAACTTCCTAACAATTAGAGCTTTTTTAAATAAGTAAGATGGGCTGCCTCCAATGAGATTGGATTCCCCCTTTTTGGAGATCTTTGAGCAGAGACTGAACTAACACTTGATGAGTAGCTTCGAGTGAGGATTCCTTTCTTGTATGAATTGGGGTAGAGATCCTTTGAAATCTCATCCACTTCTGTCATTCTTTGGCATTTTTTCTCTTCCTTCACATACATTAAAAGTTGATTCCTTCAGTTCTCTCTCATACTTGTGCCACCTCCAGCATGGAACCACGCGGTGCATATTTAGTTTCTCCATTTTTTCCCTGTATTTTTTTCCAGTATGATTTCAATTTATTTTTTCTAATCACATGTTTAGTTTTACAATATTGGAGTACAAATGTAGTGGTTCCTTTGTCCTTGATGCTAAAAAGAGTTATGAAAATTCTTAGAGATCTCTTTCCCCTGTTTGTTGTCTTCTAGTTTCATCCTTAAATATCACCAGGATGAGTGTGCTTAGTGCAGTCATTGCCAAACCTTCTTTGAATTGTTTTTTTCTTCTATTATTTTTTTAAGTTGATCACTTTATGTTATCTTATATCATCTGTTAGATTTAAAAAAAAAGAGTTAAGATTCTTATTTTTTGCTATCTTTTACTATAATGTTTTCTGCTTGGCAGCTTGGTGAAATGTTTGCTAATTAAGGTACTTTTTATGTTTCTTTTTTTGTGTGTTTGTTTCCCTGCTACTGCAATTGATTTTCATTGTCTACAATTCTTTATGGAATTGTTTATAATCATTGTTGGTGTATTTTCATTACCCCTTTTTCAATGTTAATAACTCAGTTTGAGGCTGTTTTAATTACATGTCAAATATTTTTCTTATTTTTATTCTTTCATCCTACTTTGTACCAATTTTGATCCTTGTTCTAACATGTGGATAGCCTGATTGTACACAGACAGTTGATTCACAGATGATTGCCACTTCAGTAATGACTCATTTCCTGTGTGTAAAATATGATCAATTTTATTTCTGATGATGTTATTTGCTGCTCATCAGATTTAGGGACTCCCAATTCTTTCCTCAAAGGAAGTATTCATAATATATAAGCATGAGGTTTCTGTGTAGCATCCAAGTTTTTGGATTCTCTTATGCTTTAGTCTTTAACCATCTATTCCACTGTATTTTTTTTGACAGGTTTACCTAAATCCATCTTTTTTACTGAAGTCATCAAGTTTCAAAGAATAGGCTGATGTAATATGAAGGATCTTATCAAGTTCTTCATATAATTTCTCTACCTCTTTATCCTCTACAAAAGAAACTGGCACATAGGTTGTAGAAATATTTATCACAAGTACTGTAACACAAGATGGCCAAATGTCCCATCACATGATGGGCTCTTGTTTTCTTTGGATGCATCATAAAACTAGTTTTGTCAACTTTTCAATTTACCTTTCCTAGCAGAAACTGTCTTCCATTTAGTTGAATTCTTTGATTTTGCTGTAAAGTCCTTCTCCTTCCCCCTCACCCCTTGATTTATAGTGACAGTGTCAATATTTATGTAATTCAGATTCTTTAATAGTTCTGCTTGTCATGGAAAGATCTCACATTTAGAGTAACAATGACTAAATTACTGTTTATAGATGATCTAAAAATGTTGTGATTTTTAACACCCTTTAATTCCCTTTTTGCCCCTCTTCTAACAAGATTGAAGAACTTAAAATGGGTCACACAGCATGTAACACTATGTCCTATAATTATTATTTTTTAAATAGGTTGCCATCACCAAAGTATTATCAAGTGGCCTACTCACTGGCAATGAGCCTTTCTGTAATTAGTAGGATTACTGATTCTGTTCTTACTATGCTTGAAATCTTTCTGTTTGTTTTTTTCCCTTTTGGTAGAATTTTCTAGACCTTTTGTTATGCACAGCATTCAAGAAATCAGGGTCACTTCAATGCCACAATGAAGACCGCAGTAGGACTTTACAGAAGTTAGACATATATTTTTTGTCAATTTTCTATATATTTCCCATATCAGATTTTAATCAGGAGCATTTGATGCCGCTGTTTGTTTTCCCCAGTCAACAGCTTCTCATATCATTCTAATTATATTGATTTTGTTCATATGGACAATTGGCTATGCAACAATTTTCTCTAGGTTTGGAGAACATAAAATAGAAGAACAAGATATGCCCTTTTAAGTCTTATTTCCTGTAATGGTAATGGTAATTTGAAGATCTTCCCTGCTTTGAAAATATACTCTGCCCCCTAATAGGCTGAATGTAATCACATGGTGGTAAGTGTTTGTTGAAGGGTGGAGCAGAGCCCACAGGAAAGTGGGAGTCAGAGCAAGCTAGATGGTTAGGAAGAGAGCATGCTTCTGAGGGAGAGTGATAGGCTTGTGAGTAAATATTGGTCTTGTGTTGTTTTGTGGGAAGGCTAGGGGATTGTGTGACTCTCTGTGCTATTATGGTTTATTAACTTTGCTGTTGTGATAAAACTGGCTTACTGGTTTTGGTTTTCTGGTATAATGTTTTGCTTCTATCTTCTATATGGAGACTCTGTTACATTTTGTGATTGAGAAATATCCCTGTATATTTATAGTGACTGTGGGCTCTGTGAATATTGCATTGGCACTACATTTCCCTCTCTGTAAAATGGGTATAATAGTAACTTACCCTTTTTATCTCACAGAGTTGTTGTGAGGTTAACAAAAACATATGAAAGAACCTAATAAAATCTAAAATGCCACATACAATGGTCATGCAAATTTAGGTTGGAGTTTGGGTGAATGACACACAGCTATGCTTGAATGGGTTCCAATGGTTTATTGATATTCACTTCCAAGTACAACATAGGAGAATATGGATAGAAGAATAACACTTTAATTAGGGATGGGATCATATGCTGCCTCCATCACCCCCACTATCCAACTATCTTACGACCTGGGGCACTATGTTAAGTGGTAGACTAGTGGAGAAATAGGATATCCCTTCTGGTTGAATGCACAAAGCTGTTGGGGCCTTGGATTTATGCAGGACTTTCAGATGAAAAATCTTCTTTGGCAGGTGTCAAATTGTGTACGGGGTGATATGATCAGGAAACATGAAACAGCAGCAAAATGGTGGTCTCTACAATAGTCAGAAAGGCCTACTTAGCAAGAGGAAGGTAGAATTATAACTGTGTCACATCAGCAAGCTTACTGGAGAATTTCAATGGCTAGTTCCAACCAGACCTGGGTTCAGTTTAAACTTTAGATGTTCCCTATCCCTGTACCAGAGTTATATAACAAGAGACAGACTTAGGGGAGTGGGGTCAGAGACTTCTTTGGCTATCCCACAGGTAACTTAATATTACCAAGGGCAGCACTGTATAGTGCCAAGACAACTAGCCTCTAAGTCAAGATGACCTGGGTTTGAGTCCTGTCTCTGACATATATTGACTGATGGCCTTGGGAATGTCACTTCAACTCTTAATGCCCTACATAACTTTCTAAGTCTATAAATGACAAAACAGTTGCTGATTTGCCTTGACACAGGAACTTTCCTCACTGAAGAACTCTATATACCCAGTATTATAATCACAGATCTTGATCCTTTCTTCTGACTAGACTGGTCCTGTCTACTGACTACTCCTCCCCTCTACTGAATGATATAGATAGACACTTACCTTGGGCTGTGATCTATAAAATGTAGGCATTAGGGGATCAGGGTAGCAGGAGAGAGAAGGAAAGAAGAAGAAGAAGGGAAAGCGTATCGTGGGAGGAGGGATCACAATAAAACTGGTGACTTATAGCTAGTCAGCAGCCCATTAGATCTCTCCAATGAAAGGGAAGTTTCTCTAAAGCAGTTACATGACAAAACTGCAAATTGCTTTTGCCCCCCAGAATTCTGTTGAGGTTAGAGGTCACAAAATTATGGTAGTAAAGAGACTCATTCTTCACTGTGGGAAGGGCATGGGGGAAGAATACAGCCTCTTGTGTTATACCATGTTTGACAGGTTTTTTTTTTATATTTTATGTAAACTTATCCTGATGCCTATTAAAGCAATCTGTATTTTACAAATCAGAATCTATGCAAATGCACCAGGTTTATAAACATATAGATATAACATAGCACTACTTCAAGTTGAAGTTTAAAAAATATGAAATGTTTTTGCCTCTTATAAACTCTTCCATCTGAGTGAGCCCCATTGTCCTTTCCCACCTCAGGCCATGGTCATGATTGCTTTCTATGTTTAGTGTACCCTACCTCCATTTTTGATGAGTAAAATCCAACCAATCCTTCAAGGCCGAGCTCAGCTACTGCCTCCTCCATGCAGTCTTCCCTGACAGTGGTGCTTACTACTGGTTTTTCTGTGCTCTGTCTATCCTCCCCTTAAGCTAATTTGCAAAATGTTTTTTTTTAATGTATACATGTTTTATTATTCTTACTAGATTGGAAACCTCTTGAGAACAGGGAACAAATCTCATTTATCATGGAATCTTCTTTGGAAAAACAGATAGCAAATGAGGATGAAAATGATGAACTCATTGATAATAGTACTTTACAATTTACAAAGCATTTGCCTATATTATCTTATTTGATCATGTTTAAATAAATGCACATTGAATAAATGAATCTTGATAATTTGTTTACCATGATATAATTTTTTTTCTGGAGACTTTAATACTTTCACTAAAGTGGATGTATGCAATGAATTTAGAACATAAATGTGTCTAAGGAAAACATAAGAAACTGGTTATCATTTTTTCTAAACAAAAATATTCTAGAATGCATTTTAAAGCTAGAAATATAGATGTTTAAAGATACAGCTAACAAAGTGTAATGCCAAGCAAAGGCAACTTCCCAAGGTTCAAAATACCAGCATAGGTGCTCTCCATTTTATTCAGTGACAAATTAAGAACAGATAGAATAAAAATTTAACATGATTCAAAATACAGCATTTACCAAGTGTGATTTAATTAAGTACTACTCCACCCCTGGACATTACATTCATTTAATCAATCACAAAGTCCCTCTTCTAAATACTACTCCGCCCCTAGGCTGTACATTCAATTTAGTCCATCACAAAGCCCCTCTTCTCAAATGGAGTTTCCAATCATAAATAAAGTACATTCATTTGTTCAATCACAGAACACAAAAAGGTCAAAAGTTCCCCACCCTTGGATCACAATTGAATCTACCCCAGAGTTTACAACAAGCTTAAGCACAGAACTTAATACCCAAATGGAGGTCTTTTCTTCATCTTGACATGAGGCAAGTTCTCAGCAATCTTTGTTCCTGGGGAGACAAAGCTTAGTAAGGCTACAAGATACATTGTCAGTGTCTTCATTAATTCATTCTCTGTCTGCAGAACAGTCCTAGGACCCCTGAAAACATTAGAAAAATCCTCTTCCAGGATTTCTGTAAACATACAACAAGAAAATCCTTCTTCAGGGCTTCTGAACCAAAAGCAAGGTTCTGCAACAACAGCACTGTCCTTCACCAGTGAAGAGTATTCATTCTCTGTCTGCAGAACAGTCTCAGTTTCTCTGAACCAACAGCAAGGTTCCCAAACTTCTGCAACAACAGCTCTGTCCTTCACCAGTGGACAGAATTCACTCTGTCTGCAGAACAGTCTCTGGAGCTCTGAACCAACAGCAAGGTTCCCAAACTTCTGCAACAACAGGACTGTCTTTCACCAGTGGACAAATCTGGCAAAACAATATCAAAACAGACAAAGTACCAGAATAACAGCCATGTCTCCTCAGGCCTTGGCAGCTCTGGGTGGCAGCTCTCAAAAGTCCTGGGTAATTCAAAGTTGCCCTCGGCAATCCTCTCAGTCTCTCTCTGCCTCTAAAGGTGCTACTTTCAAAAAGTTCTTCTGCCTCTCTCTTGTGTCTCTCCAAATTTACGTCACCAGCTCCTCCCAGTTCAGCCCTCTCTTTTCACGTCAACAAGTCCATCCCACAAGTGGGATTAACAAACTCTGGGTTTTAACACAATCAAACCAAAAACCAAGCCAATACAGGGGGATCTTTAAATTACATTACTATTACACAAAGTTAATATGTTTATTAAATATAAGTATTTTAACATTTTATATATACATTTAAAAACCCTTTGAAGTAACAGTGAATTGAGAAGTTATGAAATTCCATGTATAATAACTCACTTATGCTGTATGTTAAATTTATCAAGTAGATAAACATGACTTTACTCCTTGTTCCATTATAAAATAAGATGTCAGGGTGTCTAGGTGGGAATATTCTAGCAGGGAATAGAGCACTGGCCCTAGAGTCAGGAGGACCTGAGTTCAAATCCTACCTCAGACACTTAACACATGCTACCTGGGTGACTTTGGGCAAGTCACTTAACCCCAATTGCCCTGCCTTTTCCCCTCCAAAAAAAGTGCAAAAATTTGGTATGGGATATCTCTAGACTGAATGGGGTTTATTACTGGGGCCTTACAGGGTAGGAACAGGGCATGTGATATCCCTATTGGTGAAGTTAGTAAGGGGAAACATTCTTCTTCAGGTTAACTATCTCTTATAACCCAGCTTAATTGTTGTTTCATTGTGCTTGACTCTTTGTGACCCTGTATGGGTTTTCTTGGTAAAGATACTGGAGTAGTTTGCTATTTCCTTCACCAGTACCCTGACAGATAAAACTATTTCAGATATTTGCTGTCTCAGCAGTAAGGAAGGTTGCAAGCAAGGGCAGAAGCTACAATACAAATAGGATGGGAGAGAAGATAGAGGAACTGCAGACAAAATGTAAAGTGGCTTTAGTTTTCTTGGCTACCACACTCATCTCTAATTTTATTTTATTTTAATTTTTAAATTTTTTTTTCATCTCTAATTTTAAAGGGTTAGTTTTGTTCCTATCTCTGCTTATCTTTTTGGTGATTTTGTTGCATAACACTGGTTTCTTTATAGATTTTCATTAGAATACCATGGAGGTAATATGAAATAGGAGACTGAGAATCCAACATGCAGTTGCCCTAAAATGTACATAAACTTTGCATATCATTTGAAGATGTTTGTATAATTTATTGATTCTCAAATTATTAAGTTAAATATTATGTCAACTTGACATTAAGTTAACTATCAAGTTAAATGGCATTACTTTTATTGTTAAGATTACCTTTGTTTTTCTCTTTGGTATTTATGCTTATCACTATTATTGCTATCATTGCTAACAGTGAATTCCTACTATATGTCAGACTATTTAGAATCTAAGAATGAAGAAAAGCAAAAGTTACAGTCTCTGCCTGCAAGGAGTTAGTATAGAAGATGCACTCAAAAAGATGACTCCAGTGTATTTTGAGTACAATATGATGGTATATCATGACATTTTTTCCCATTTACATGACTGATCTAGTTCTTCAGCACTAGTAATTCTATTCTTATCTAGGAGATGTGTTGGCAAGGCTAGTGCAGGCCATGTAACTTCCCAGAGATAATGAAGTGTGGTGGAGAGAGCCAAGTGAACTGTCAGAGATGAGAGAATCAAAGCTGAGGTAAGAGCCAGAGAGAGCCAGCACAGGAACAAGCCTTGCTCCACCCTGGGCATCATTGTGAGCCTTCAGGTAGCATTTACATAAGGGATATTTTTATTTGCATATTCATGAAGCACTGTGATATGTCATGAATAGATTAATAACCAAAGATTTCTTCTTTTTGTCTTAAAAGAAATGGCAGGATGTCCAAGTAAAAGAGAACTGGAAAAAGAGGACTTGGAAAAGACCTGGTTTTGAGTCTGATATCTCAACATTTACTATTGGTTGCCAAGTCAATTTCCTTCTCTGTAAAATGGGGGTAAGTACCTCAAAGGGCTGCTCTTGGGATCAAATGAAAAAATATGGGTCAAGTCCTATGTGCACCTTGAAGTGCCATATACATGTCAAACATTATGATTACTGTTATTTTTTCTCTTCCTTTTTGATGGAATTTAGTTAGAAAGAGCCTGAGGACAAGTTGTTAACTGGAATAACCTGTTATTCCTTTATATTTAATGTTCTGTGTTTACCATGTGGGTGAATGAAATGAGTGACTTTGTAATTGAATATTCGTAATAGGATGTAAGCTTATTCTCTATAGACTCACTGAAAGCATCCTCAGAATAACTCCAGCATCAGATAAGACACTTAAAGTGATTTAGAACCTCCCATTTGCACATAGTTTTAATTTTTCTGGTAGGTTGCTACTTTTTTTTAAAGCTTTCATTCCATGTATTTTGGAGATTTTGAAGAATTGGTTTGGTGACTTCATTTAAAGTATCATTCTTACAACTTTTATGGATCAATGTTATAACCTCAACATTGTGGAAAACAATTTTACTAAAATAATGTTCTAGTCTAGGGCCAGTAGAACAGTAAGGGAGCATAGGGGATAGAATGTTAGATCTGGAGTCAGAAAGACTGAATTCAGATATGGACTCACATGCTTAATAGCTGTGTCACCCTGGGCAAGTCACTTCACCTCTTTGCCTCAGTTTCCTCTTATGTAAAATGTGGATAATAATACCATGTTTCCCCGATAATAAGACACTGTCTTATTAAATTTTTTGGACAGAAAAACACCAGAGGGCTTATTTTCAGGGGAGGGCTTATTTTAATGAACATTGACAGCAATTTTAATAAACAGGTAAATGTGAACAAAAAAATGTACCTTTATTCAATAAGCAAATCACTGGGGAAGAACAGGATGATGCGCTCACTGCTACAGCTCTGATTGGATGCAGCTCGGAGCGCGGCGTGCGTTTCACCGGGCTCACTACAGTAGCAATCTCAATAGGGCTTATTTTTTGGGGAGGGCTTATTTTAGAGGAATCTTACATAGTAAGGGGAGGGCTTATTTTCGGGATAGGTCTTATTATCAGGGAAACACGGTAACACATATTTCCCAAGGTTGTTTTGAGGAATAAATGAAATAATAGTTGTAAAGTACATAGTACAGTGTCTGGTACATAGTAAGCACTATACAAATAGTAGCTGTTATTATTTTAGTAGTAGTAGTAGTAATAGTTGACTTGTTGAATACTGAAGAATATTTTGGGATTTATATTTGTAGTGTGAGGATTTTACACTTCTCATATAAAATTCTAGGAGGCTGATTGTATCTTTTCAAGTATCTGGTAGATGAAAAATTCTGGCAACTTGCAATGATATATTTGCATAGTTTCTTCCATTTCATTGCCTAATCTTAATTGATCAATAAATTTGGGCACTTTAAGGTTTAAGCTAATTCACTCTGTGTATTGTCTGGCATATTCTCATAGATATATCTTCTCTGATTTCTCTTTGTTATCAACTTCGCTTAAATGGGTTTATTTGCTATTTGCTACATGTGTTCTTTGTGTATCTGGCATTTGGTGGGAAATGAATTAAGACTTGGATAAACAGCTTTGGGCACTATTTTCCTGTTAAGGGTCAGTGATCAGGAGCTCAGTCTGAACCTAAAAATTGTTTTACCTATACTAATAGATAGATATAATTCAAGTGTTCTACTCTTTTTTTTAACTTCCTAAGGAAAACAGAGCGATCAGCCTCTGGCCCCAAACTCTTACTTCTCCAGCCAAGAATCAAAATCTTTTTGAGGATGGTGAGTGGAGAAGACACTGGAGATATCTATTTCTGCCTCCCTGTGAGTCATTTCCAGATAGACCCATATGGGTAATATACTAAGCTCAATATACCACCATTATGATAAACATCCTCCATTTCACTAAACAAGATTGTATGACCTAATCATTTTTTCTATGGTTCTTTCAATATATTTGACATATTATTAGTTGAATTCATAGGGATGCTGCCCATAAAAGGTGTAAAAATAATAATAATAACAGCTATTATGATTATTGTGGCTGCTGGGCTCCTTCTCTTCCTACTGCTTCCCACCACCACTACTGCTAGTACTACTACCTGCTACCACCACCACCACCACCACCACCACCACCACCACCACCACCACCACCACCACTACTGCTACTACTACTACTTACTACCACCATCACTACCATTACCACCACCACCACCTTCCACAAATGATTCATGAGAAGAAGAAATTCCCACCTCCCTCCCATACCACCAAACTGAAGGGAAATACTATTGGAGTTCCAAGTCAAAAATTCAGAAGACAGAAGATAAAGAGAGCCAAAATTGTGTGTACCTTTAAAGTCTACTGATTAAGCAAACTTCACTGCTCAGTCTCTAATCCTCTTTGATGCTGCTCAGAGTTGGGGGGGGGGTAGGAGGAAGCTTACAAGAATATCATCTAGAGGTGGCAGCTAGGTGGTGCAGTGAATAGAGCACTGGCCCTGGAGTCAGGAGGACTTGAGCACAAATGTGGCCTCAGACACTTAACACAAAAACTGGCCATGTAACCTTGGGCAAGTCACTTAACCCCAATTGCCCTCCAAAAAGCAAAAAACCCCAAAAAAACAAAACGAAAAAAAGAAGATCATCTAGAAGCCTCTGGTTTAGCACATGCCTTGTCAAAGGGTGTAAAAAGCCCCCCACCCCTATCAGAAAGGGTCAAGCCACATATTTAGCTTTTGGGGAAGTGCACTAGTTTAGGATTTGATAGTAGTTATGGTTTCCACTAATTATTCTCCCATTGAGCATGAGATGATTTTCTAACAAGTCCTAATCTTGTGTGTGTGTGTGTGTGTGTGTGTTCATGGACTTGGATCATTGTAGTTTTGAAATAGTCTCCTAGATCCAGGAACAGAGCTTTCCTGATCCTATCCAAGGCATGCAGTTGGCACTTGTTTAGCTTGTCTCTCATCTTTTTGTGTGTATGGCTGTGTCTTTACCATTAACAGAGCTCCTATGGCACAGGCCAGATAGGCACCTGCCCCGAGGGGATGCAAATGGGTGATTGTGCCCACTGTTCTTTTGTCTCAGGATTGGACTGAAGTCCCTGATCAATGCCATTCCTTAATCAACTGCAGAGGTCATTGTTGCTGATGCAAATTCATTCTTCACAAAGGTAGATACGACCAAGAGAAATTCATATCTATGCCAAATCTAGAGCAATTTCCTTCAAAGAAGAAAGAGAACCTTATTTTGCCTTACATAAAAAATCCTTACCCCCAAAGTAATCCTTACCCCCAAAGTAAAGAGAGACAGAGAGA
>NW_027186390.1:1550260-1607990 GCF_028583685.1 Petaurus breviceps papuanus
GTCACTTAACCCCAATTGCCCTCCAAAAAGCAAAAAACCCCAAAAAAACAAAACGAAAAAAAGAAGATCATCTAGAAGCCTCTGGTTTAGCACATGCCTTGTCAAAGGGTGTAAAAAGCCCCCCACCCCTATCAGAAAGGGTCAAGCCACATATTTAGCTTTTGGGGAAGTGCACTAGTTTAGGATTTGATAGTAGTTATGGTTTCCACTAATTATTCTCCCATTGAGCATGAGATGATTTTCTAACAAGTCCTAATCTTGTGTGTGTGTGTGTGTGTGTGTGTGTGTGTGTGTGTGTGTTCATGGACTTGGATCATTGTAGTTTTGAAATAGTTTCCTAGATCCAGGAACAGAGCTTTCCTGATCCTATCCAAGGCATGCAGTTGGCACTTGTTTAGCTTGTCTCTCATCTTTTTGTGTGTATGGCTGTGTCTTTACCATTAACAGAGCTCCTATGGCACAGGCCAGATAGGCACCTGCCCTGAGGGGATGCAAATGGGTGATTGTGCCCACTGTTCTTTTGTCTCAGGATTGGACTGAAGTCCCTGATCAATGCCATTCCTTAATCAACTGCAGAGGTCATTGTTGCTGATGCAAATTCATTCTTCACAAAGGTAGATACGACCAAGAGAAATTCATATCTATGCCAAATCTAGAGCAATTTCCTTCAAAGAAGAAAGAGAACCTTATTTTGCCTTACATAAAAAATCCTTACCCCCAAAGTAATCCTTACCCCCAAAGTAAAGAGAGACAGAGAGACAGAGAGACAGAGAGACAGAGAGAGAGAGACAGAGAGAGAGAGAGAGAGAGAGAGAGAGAGAGAGAGAGAGAGAGAGAAGAAAGAAACCAATTCCAAATGCCAAGAGCAGAGCAAAACAAAATTCCATCTCCACCATGTCCAAAGGATCTCCCTAGTTTTTTTCAGCATCTGCCTGAGTTCAGAACATTTCCTAATTGGGAACAATAGCAGCTGATATAAAGCTTATGTTTGTGCTGAAAGACTAATGTCTAAATGAATAGTCTACAAATAAATAACAAGATAATTTGCTTGGGGTACATTGCTGTGGCTTTGTTCATCATTTCCTATCTATTTTTCCTTGTAATATGTGGTTTGATTATTTTAAAAAAATGATTGTCTGTTATTTCTTTTTTAGGGTTGGTGTGAGGCTAATTCGGCAAATGCATGTTGCTTTTTGTGGGAAATTATGATGGAAGAAATCAAGTTGACTGTCATATGTCTCCAGTTATTGAAGCTGGATAGATATAACCCTTTTTAATGGTTAGGAGAAGCATGGGACCTCATAGAGCAATCGAGGATGAGAACTTTGAGGTAGGAGGCTCCAGAATAGACTTTGACATATATCTATGAAGAGACTAGCTCAGTCTTGCAGCCTGGTCTTGGTTGTCCCTGATTAGACAACTTGTTTGTTCAGAGTTCATAGACATTAAAGAGTATGGATTCTAATAAAATAAACTTATTACCTAAGTAATTTGAAGTCTTAATGTACTAACACACTACTTATCTAGTTGCTAGTCTGCCTACAGTTTTAATCCTTTGGAAAAGGATTTCCCTTTCAGGAAATAAGTGGAAAAAGGTACTTGTCACAAAGCACCTTCACTAAAGCTAGACCTTTAGTACTGATATGCTCATAGGAGCCTTATTGACTGCTTATTTTTAGTAAACCTGATTATTTGAATGAATGAATGAATGAAAATACATTGCTTAAGTGCTTATTGTGGGCCAAACACTGTGCTAAGTGCTGGAGATAGCCTGAAAAAGGAGTCTGCACTTGTTCTCGAGGAACTCACATTTTAATTCAGAGAAGCAACACATATAGATGAGCTTAGCTACAGGATGAACTGAAAATCTGAGAAGTCCTAAGAATTCAGAGGCAGGGCAGATGGGAAGGCCTATGAGTTTTTGCAATTCATAGAATACATGCATCTTCCCTGCAAGGTGAGAAACCTAGAGAGGACTGGCCTACCACCCCTGGGAGGAGGGAGTTGGTCTAAAGGTCAGAGTAAAGCAAGTATTTTAGGTTACCTGTGGCATGAAGGAGTGGGAGGACCAGGCAAAAGGGACTTTGGAAGAAAGATTGGTGATAGTTTCAGGGGCAACCTAGGATGGAGAAGGGTGAGGGTAGTCCCCCACAGTGCCAGCTTTGGCTGGGGTCTTTCAGGTACCCATGGATTGGGTATGGAGCAGGGGAAGAAGTAACAGCATATTGGTAGAACACAAAATAATCAGTGGGTAGCCGAGGTACTGACCAGGAACTCAGGAAATGTTCCAAGATTTAGAGGAGGGCCTCTCGTATGATCAGAGAATTCCCCTGGAATTGCTCATGGTCAAGAGTTAGCTGCACAAGTGCTCAGGAGTATGGAAAAGAATACTCACATGAATGAGAAAATGGAGACATTAACATAGGGAACATATAATTTCTCAGTCCTCAGCAGATTAAAAATGAAAAAATAAAAGAGGCAAAGGGTAGAGAAGCTCTTAGAGGCTGGTTGAAGCCCAGCAGTCTGATATGGAGGACGGTTGTGTGTCTGACCTTCTTGAAAAGGACCATGGCACCAGGGAAACGAGGATGTGACTTACAGTTTACTTTGATTTGAGGCAGGCTGTGCAAGGTCACCAGCCTTACTTCCTTCTCTGGAGTCATCTGAATTCAGTGACCAGATATTTATCAGTTTGAGTGGAGATGGATCCAGGATGCAATGGGAGACCCTGGCCCTTTTAGGAAAAGGTCTTTTCATGTACTCACTTAGAGTGAGGTAATGCCCATTCAGTGAATAGGCCTCTTCACTCACTTCTTAAAGAGATATGGAGTATAAAGAAAAATTTCTTAAAAAATCAGTTAGTAAGTCAGTCAACAACAAGCATATATTAAGTGCTTACTGTGTATCAGCCATTGTGCTAAACTCTGGGAATAACAAGATCCCTTTTCTTGAAGAGCTAACATTCTAATGGTGGAGACAATTTTATCTGTATAAGATACATACAAATTAGATGGAAGGTAATCCTAGAGAGAAGGCACTAGTACAGTTATCCCTTTCACATTCATGTAAAATTTTTTTGACCCTCCCTTCATACCAGAGAAGGCTAAATTATTATGGCATTAAAAGAAAAAAAATGTTGATATTATACAAAACTATACATATGCTTTATTCATTTCTGAGTTTCTAAATCTTTTCTGTGTCATCTGCTGGCCTTCACATGTTAGCTATGACTTTCACAAAACTCCCCAAATATTCCCATTCAATTTCTTATGTAAACTTTGATACATCAAAACTGCAATGGGGAAAGTTGGGATGTGGAAGGGATGACTGTATTCAGGAAGACCGGGAAAGAGCTCCTGCAAAAAGTGGGACTTGAGGAGGGTCTTCAAAGAAGCCATAGAATCCCTCCAGTGAGAGAGAGAGAGAGAGAGAGAGAGAGAGAGAGAGAGAGAGAGAGAGAGAGAGAGAGAGACAGAGAGAGAGAGAGAGACAGAGACAGAGAGAGTATCCTAGGCAAAGGGGATAGCCAGTGAGAAGGCATAGAATTGGGAGATAAAATACAGAACAGTCAAATAAGTATATTTATTATAGTTTTATACCTGTAAGTTAAATTGTTTTTCAGTAGTGTTCAACTCTTTATGACCACATTTGGGGGTTTCTTGGAGTGCTTTGCCATTTTCTCCTCCAGCTCATTTTACAGATGAGGAAATAGAGGCAAACAGAGTTAAGTTACTTGCCCAAGGTCACACATCTAATAAGCGTCTGAGACAAGATTTGAAGTTGGGACGATGAGCCTTCCTGACTCCAAGGCTGGTGCTCTAGCCATTGTACCACCTAGCTGCCCCAACATGTAAATACAAAACTATATTAAAAGTATTTTAAGAGAATATTGTTATATTTAGTCTCCTTTGTTTAAGAAAGTAATGTCTGAAAGGGCAGTCTCACTACATAATAGTCACATTTTGACTGATTCCCATCCAGAAATGGTGAAATTAAAAAAAACAAACTTTTGGCACTTGAAGATACATACCTTGGTTATCTAGAAAATTCATTCATTTGAAATACCTTTCTCTGATAAAGCTTTAATACAATGCTACTCAGCTGAAAAGTTGTTGGATACAAGGTTTGTTGTTTGTTGATCATCTGAAGGAGAGTCCAGTTAAGAAAATAATACTTTGTATCAGTTCATGTAAGTCTTTCCGATTTTTTTCTGAAACCATCCAGCTTGTCACTTCTTATAGCATATTTCTTTACAGTCATATACTACAACTGGTTCAGACATTCCCCAGTTGGTAGGTATCCCCTCAATTTCCAATTCTTAGTTACCACAAAACAGCTGCTATAAATAATTTTGTAAAAATAGATCGTCTCCCCAACCCACCTTTATAATCTCTTTGGGATATAGGCTTAGCAGACCAACTTACATTTTTAAAAGATACACACACACACACACACACACACACACACACACAAATAATGGAAAACCGAGTAGGTTAACAAAAGGTGAATACATGGTTATAGGGAGAGAGTCACCAGGGCTGAAGTGCTTGAGATATTCAAATGACACTAAAATATAGTTTTTAAAAGTTTCCTGGAGAAAATAAGACCAAAGAAGAGATATGATCATTGTTGAGAGTTAGATAGTAATAGTCAATGACAAAAGGACCTGCCTATTAATTTGCCTCTGTTTTTTCTTCCAAAGAGAAAGTATGAAATAGTGGAAAGAAAACTGTTTCAGAACTCAGAGAACAAAGTTTCAAGTAACATTTCTGATGCTTTCCACTGGAGGGACTTGCATCAAGTCATTAGACCTCCTGGGCCTTAGTTTCTTCCTCTGTAAAAGAAAGGAAGGAGGGAGGGAGTATGATCAATGAGACCCCTCTATGACCCAATTATTCTATGAGATTGATCTCTGGACTGAAATGGTCAGAACAAAAATGGCTGATAGAAAGTTGAAATCGAGGAAAAGACATACTCATATAGCCTTGACTTAATAATACCCTTGAAGGGGGTAGAAACACTTGGGGGAATGGCTTGATCTACTGGATGGAAGGTGAGTGATCAAATCCTAAATTTCAGCCCCTCCACCCCAGACCTTTGTTAAACAGAGTTTTTAGACTTCTCTGAACTTTAGTTTGCTCTTCTGTAAAGGTGATAATAATTGCACTACCTACCTCACAGTTTTGTAAGAAGAATCAAGTATGACAGTTTTGATATCCCTAAAATGACATATAAAGTGAGTTATTATTTATATACTTCATTCTTTCTCTTGAACATATCAATTGATGACTCAGTCTTTTCCCATTTAAAAAATCTACACCGTTAAGGCTTCTTGATTGGTTATGGGTTGGACTAAATTGCCACTGAGGATTCTTCCAACTCTGAAATTCTTTGATTCTAGATTGGTGGAAGGAGTACTCAGAGGGACAAAAACATGAATCTTGAAAGTATACAGAAATTTCCAATCCTGCCAGATAAACCATTACATCAGACAATTTCTGAAAGCATGCCCTACAAATAATTGTATTAATAAATACTCAGTTGAATAACTGTCAAGTAATCCATTGAAAGTTCACTGACTATTCCAAGTTTGTAGAAGACTAAAGGTAAATGATTCTTGTAAGATGCTGGAGTCTCACTGATATTTAATTCGAGATCTCCTTAATCCAGATCACTCAAAACTGCACCTATTTTTCAATTGAGAGAGGAATCAGCAAAAATTTTCCAACTTGGTTGGAAAGTAGGTAGGATAAACTCAGACAAGAGACTCATGAATATAGTAGAGAATTAGGCAGAGTGATCTTCAACTTCAGAAGGTAAATATAGAACATAAGAGTCTTAAAGGCATGGACCATCTTTGTTTATTGTTATCTGCGTTTAGCACAATGCCTGGTAGACAGTAAACGCTTAACAAATGCTTGTTGAATTTCATAATTACACATTGAATTTTCCATTAAAGGCTAATGAGAAGACCTCATTGTGATGTACAGATCACTTTGGCTTCTGTAAAGCCTCTGCCAATGGAGTAAAAGTCCTGGCAGGACCTACAAATCTAGGAAGGCTTCAGATCTGAGTCTGAAATAGAATGGGGCTCTAAGGACCCATTGACTTGCTGCTGTTTTGCTTTCATGTGGGTCTGCAGTGTTGATATCTCATCTATGCTCAGTTGCTAAATTATTTTATCCTCATATAAAAAAAGCTCTCCATTAACATAAATACTATAGAATTTAAATGTTTTTGTTAACTGGTTAATCAAGTTTTCTGTTGAACTAAGGGATTAATCCCTTTATAGCCTTCCCCTCCCCCCAAAGACCTGCTACATACCTTTTTCTAAAGTCAATTTTTGTTAAAAAATATTTTATGTGCAATAATCCACTTTCTTGTTTTAATAAGTGCAGTAAATTGAACTCTTGTTCATTATTCAGGATCTTGCAGATTATCTTTGATTACCAATGAAAATTATACATGTTTATAAATAGAGATTGTAGCAGGAATAGAAGATACAAGAAATTGGGATGAATCTAAATTGACTGAAGGACATACCTTGAGTGGAATTTACTTTGTGCCAGATGTACTGAATATAAGCTCATTTTGTAGTCACTTGCTATGTCACAAGGTTGGTATGAGATCAAGTATGATAATGTATATGAAAGTGCTTTGTTAGTTATTGAATGCTATACAAATGTAAGGGATTATTGATGACAAAACCACAGGTTAGTGGTTTAGTTAATTGATGATTAAACCACAGGTTAGTTAGACCAAATATTTTTAAGACAATGTCAGGATTAAGGGCAATGTTTGGTCCTGAATGAGAAATAATTTTTTATTCAATTCAATCAGCATTTTAGTAAATACCACTAGATCAAGACATTGTACTAGGTGCCAAAGAATACAAAGAGTTATAAAAATCTTTTCCCATAAGGAACTTGGGGTCTATAAAGGAAAATTGATAAAGTTACTGATGAAATCATTTTGGTTCTCTGTTATACTCATTACCTTTTCCAAATGCTCATTAAACCATATCTTTAATAGATGGCTAAGTGAGATGAGTTCAAATCCAAATCTTAGACACTTATTGTCTGTGTAATCTATGGCAAGTCACTTAATCTCTTTTTGCCTCAATTTCCTCTTCTGCAAAGTAGGGATAAGAATAGCACCAACTGGACAGGTTTGTCATGACGATAAAGTGATACAATATTTACAAAGTACATAAAATGCTAGCTATTATTATTAATATACCATGGAATTTTGTCAGCAATTGAAGTCAAATACACTCTCCCATATCAGTGGTTTATATGTATATAAATAACAATAATATGAATTAGAACATAGTAGGTATGTAGGAAAGATCAAGTAATGGGGCATAGAAATTACAGGAAGGTTGTATAGCTAAGGGGGATGAGAGATGGTGATGGTAGACTGTGAGGGGTAGGAAATTTTTGTGGAAGACATCTATAGTTGAATGCCACAAAAATTCTCACTTGAGCTGAGCCTTGAAAGGAAAGGATTTCAATGTACTCTTATCCTAGGATTTAAAACAAAGCAAACCATTCCCAGATGGAGAAAGTCCAAAGAGAAATCCAAATAACTCAGAAAATAGGGAGATAATTGTATGAGGATAGGCTAAAAGACTCTTCAGATGAAGATAGAGAACATTTATGATTAATGTTCATAAAATCTTATATACTTTGCAGACTATAAACATAGACTTGCTTACCTAAGATATTATATTAGTACTGGGGCATTCCAAATGCTTGAAAGAGATAAATTTGTGATAAATAAAAAGAATCCCTACAGACATATTTCATAAAGTAGTATTACTTACTTGAAGAGATGGTGTGGGTTGAAATGTGAACAGTTTCATTAAAAGGCTTCAGTAAATTCCTGAATGATGGAGAGCTCTATGGTGGATTAGTAGGGAAAGCATAGATCACAGAATCATAGAAATGGATGGGACTTTGTCTAGTTCAACCACTACATGAATTGGCAATCCTCTTTATCACATTCAATCTCCATTTGAAGACGACAGGCTGAGGAGTTTGCTACTTTCCCATTTTTCTTTTGGCTAAATCTAATAATTTTTCCTCACTGCAACTTCTGTTGATCTAAGTTTTCTCCTCTGGACTAAGGAAAATAAATCTAATCTTTATTCTATGTGGAAACCCTTCAAAGACCTTAAAAAAGATATTATAGCTTCCCTCTCCCCTGCCATTCATCAGACCTTCTGTTTTTCAGGTTCATTATCCCAATTTCCTTCAACTGATCCTCCAATGACATGTATGGTTTTGAGTCTTCTCACTATCCGGGTCATTATCCTCTGCTTATGTTCCAATTGATCAATGTCATCTTGAAAATGTGACACTCAGGCCTCAACAAGATACTCCAGATCTAGTCTGAACCAGGGCAGAAAAAGACAGCTTGCATATGATCTCTCCCAATGCCAATATTATACTTCTATCTTAGTGTCATGGAAACTGGATAAAACTTAGAGTCAGGAGACCTGTTCATGAATTCCAGTTTTTAAAAATTATTTGTGAGTGACCACAGAAAAATCTCTTTAGACATCACCCTCTTTCTTCATCAAAGGAACAATTTTATATCAGTTTCATTAGAATTTTGTTGCTGAGAATATCCAATCTCTTTCAGCCTGACAGCCAAAGAAATTTAGCCTCTGAGGTCTCATCTATCCTTTTTCTGAACTCTTTAAAGGTTGCTCTTCCCAAATATAAGGTGCATATACGATTGTTTTGGTTTTCCCTCTTCTATCATGGACTTTAAGGAGGCACAGTCACTCCACCCCAAGGTTTCCTATCACTTCTATTTATGTGACCTCATTGGTCAGACTTATGTACAGAATATAGCAAATCTCTTTTTTATTTACATTCTTCTATCTACTGAAAAACTGATAATAAGCTGCATTAAGAAGGGTATAGATTCTGAGACAGGAGCATTTTACCTTAGTTAGTTTAAGAAGAACATTGATAAGTTGGGAAGTGTCCAGTGGAGGACAACCTGGGTGGTGAAGGACCATGAACCTATGCCATAAGAGAGTTGGTTAAAGGAACAGGGTCCATTTAACATGGAGAAGACTTAGGAAGGACATGATAGTTGGCTTCAAGCATTTGAAAGGCTGTCATGTGAAAAGGGATTAAACATTCTAGGAATAAGAGGGATAACCTTATTCTGTTTGACCCCAGAGGGTAGAACAAGAATCAGGGTGGGAATTGCAAAGACCGATTTAGGCTTGATGCCAGAAAAGAAGCTTCCTAATGATTTGAGCCATCTCAAAGTGGAATGGGTTGCTCAAATAGGTGATGGATTTCCCCTTCTTGGAAATCTTCAAGCAGAGACTGGTGCATGACTTATATTATGTATTATAGGGAGGATTCCTTTCATGTATGGATTTGGCTTGCTATCCCAGAGGCAGCTAGGTGGCAAAGTAGATAGAACATTGCACATGGAGTCAGGAGGACCTGACTCAGACGTGTGCTAGCTGTGTGACCCCAGGCATATCATTTAACTTTTGTCTGCCTTAGTTTCCTTATCTGTAAAATGGGTTTAATAGTAGCACTTACCTCCCAGGATTGCAGTGAGGATAAAATGTGATAATATTTATAAAGCCTTTTGCAAACCTCAAAGCACTCTGTGACTGATAGCTATTGGTGTTGTTTTTGTTTCCTCTGAGCTACTTCCCAACCTTCAAATTTTGTGAGTCTATTAGCAGTTGCTCAGCTCTTGGCGGAGAGAGATTTAGCCTACACAGTTGAAATCCTCCATCACTCACATAACATATTACTGCTTGCCGAATTCATAATTAAGATGTTTTTAGCCTGATTTTCTACAGGATACTTCCTCTATAATCCATAACACTTTCATTTCTACATCCATTGATCCTGAACCAAATGGTTCCTACCTTACTTCTCTGCCAGTTTGTGAATTTGACTATACCTTACTGACATGGGGCACTATTTTAATGGTTCCTTTATCTAGTCTGTTCTTTAAAATAGGCTATTCCCCCACTTCCAAATGACTGTCACATCCCACCAAATCATAGTGACATCTCTAAGGCTAAATTTCCTTTCTTGAATAACATGGTTTGCTTTGGCCCCACTTTCTCAGGCCTAGATCTGTTATATTTTAAGTTCCTCTCCAGGATCCTGAGAGAGCTAAGGAGTCTCACTTCTCCATTGGCTGAGGCCTTCACTGACTGTATTCCCCCAATTTTTAGGGGCCCAACTGACTAGCATCTCTTTTCTATTTAACCACTTACCATCTGATTAGCATTTACAAAAAATTTTACTTAAAAGATATAGCAAGAGCAAACACATACACTTTCCTATAGTGTCAGGGTGGTGTAGTACTCATTATACTACCTCAATCTTTAAGAAAGGGGGAGCTATTATTAGGCTCTGTGCTTAACAAAATTCCTACATGCATAATTCAAGTTCGTAGTTCATACATTTCCCACCAAGTTCAGGTCTAAAACTTCACTAGGCTAGCTCATGTGACCTTTGCTCCTCAGGGTTTCATTGCTGAATGCTACATTACCCAGCTTGGATTTCTGGACTCCCAGATCCTTGTTACTTGAGGTTAGAGACTTCCCTCCCTGCACATAAAGCTCAAAAGGACAAAGAAAATGTACCAAAACCCAAGTCCATTGTCCATTTCTTGAGGTCATATTGATTAAAGGGGAAGAGAGGTAACTTCAGACCCTCTCTCCCTTACAGCATGGTGTCACCTATTGGGAATAAAGGAGTCTTTTGCCCTTAGACAAAAATTCAGGAAAAAGGCTACTCCCAACCATATGACAAGCAGCATAATGCCCATACATGCTTCAATTCTTCTATCTTCCAAAAATAGATCCATCCCAGCTTATCTGGGCTTATGCCAAACCTCCATTATGCTTGGATTAAACCTCCATTATACTTGGATTAAAGTTTATAGTCTACTTTGTTTATTTTCCAGTCTCCTGAAAACTTCTATATAGGATTTTTGGAGTATATGTCTCTAATTTTAAGTTTGCTCTCAAGGAGGATAATTACCCTCTCTTTCCTCCCTTACTATCAACATATCTTTTTTTTTTTGGTCATAATTATAGACTGGACCCTGGAATTGATGGACTCAGAGCTATGACTTTATTCAATACAGCAATTTTTCTGTTATGTTCTTTAGGATGGCTCTTCTGTACTCATTAAAAGGGAGTACAAGATCTTGTTATAATTCATGCTAGCACATGTCCTCTATGATAATAAAGAAAAGTTTCTTTAAAGGAGAATTAGGTAGAATGCTTTTAAAATGAGGGAGCAATGATCTAGGCTTTGTCTCATGGAACATACAACTGTAAGACTGTCTTGACAATGCAATAGCTGTCTCACTTTCCTTCTACTTTTCTTTTTCTTCATTAACACTTTGTTTACATCTCCTCATTTCTGCCATCCACCCCAGAAGTTTTTCTGTCCCTTAGGCTGCTTGTCCCTGCCTGGAAGCTAGGTGGTATAGTGAATAGAGGACTGGGCTTGGAGTCAGGAAGATTTTTGCTAGTGGTGTGATCCTGGGCAAGATCACCTCTGTTTGCCTCAGTTTCCTCTTCTGTAAAATGGGGTTAATAGTAGCACCTGCTGCTCCCACCAGGGTTATTGTGAAAATCAAATGGGATAGTAATTGTAAAGTACTTATAGTTTCTGACACATAATAAATGCTATCAAAATATTAACTATTATTATAGCTACTATTGCTAACACTGTTCCCCTTTTCCTCTCCTTTATGCTTTTCTTCTTTCATCCTTTTTCATTTTGCTTAAATTGCTTTTTATCCTTCAAGACTGGTAGAATCTTTTACTTATCATTAACTAACTTTCTGACTGTTTTCCTGGACTTTAGACTCACATATTTCCAGTTAATAAAATCATCTATCCTGGGAAGTCCTTGAACTCTGAACTCCAGGTATTTAGATCTTTGTTGATTTTATCTACCATTATTTTTAGGGTGTTCTAACATGTTTCAAGGGTGATGTGGGGCAGAGTAGAGGAATTGTCTTATCAGAGATGCAACCCAAACTGTCTCAGAATGATCTTATCAGTATAGACTTGGCTCTTACAGGAGCCTGATTCTCCCCTACCAGAGGGGCAATAGCAAAGGCTATCACAGCACATAAGATAGCCAAAAGGGGGGAAATACTGATTCACACTGCTTTCCTAGATACCTTCCTATAGTTAATACACAGAGCCAAATCCCAGAAGTAGAGAAATGTCCTTTTAAAGGATACCCTCCTCCAACCCCTCACACACTCCCAAGTATAGTATCTCCAAGCTTCAGAAATCTACTCAGATCTGGCTCTCATTCTTTGAACAAATTCAACCAAATAAAGATGACTAGATTGTGGCCAACCTAAATGTTTATCAGCAATGTGTTAATAGCCCTTCCTACTTCTTGACTACCCCTAACTAACAATGCCTTTGTATACTTTTGGAAGACACCACAATTCCTAACAATATTTCTCTCTGTCCTTGCATCCCTATGGTTCTTGCTTAATTACGACATGAACATCTGCACATCTTTATTCCAGTCAAAGAAGTCAGCTCTCAAAAATGTCATTACTCAATAATTCTGTTCAGTTTTCTTCCAGTTAACTTAGATTTTACTGAATTATGATGTTTTATATTTCTATTGCTAGGGAAAAATAAAAGGGCAAATCTCAACATTTGAATAGTATCTTTTAATTGATTCACAATTTTTGGAGATTTTTTAAGTAAATAAAAAATGGTCACAAGCACAAAAGGATAGATAAAAGTAACTGATGTAAAGATCTACAACCTAGAAGACTGATAAAATAATTTTAAAAATTAATTGACTGATTGATAACAATCTTGCATAGGTGTATGGAACCACTCATGCGACAAGTTGGAAATTTTCTTTAAAGGGTTGAAAGTGTTTCGCAATACCATGCACCATCTAAGAAACCTTCATTAATACTTGTCAGTAATTCCTAATAAATGCTATCCTTTCAAGTTTAGTTGAAGTGTTCAAACAAGTTACACGGGTGAACCCAGCCTGAACCCTTTGGAATTCTCTAGGACAAAGTATTATTATTGCCAAGTTGAAAAAGATTCTCTTTGTTACAGTTCATGGTAGATATGTCCTCCTTGATAATTAACAGTTACTTAAGGAATAGCTTAGAAGGGTGTTTTTTAAAATTAGGAAGAAAGCAATGATCTAAGCTTTGCCCTATGGCACAATATTAGTACAGTCAGTTGTTTCCACACATCAAAATCACTAGTCAGTTTCTTGTGCATAGCTTCACTGGTGAGTGACTCATAATTCAGTCAAATGAATCTGTATTGATTGTTTTTTCATTCATGTCACATCAAATTAAGCAATGTGACTGAAAATGTGAACTAAGCTTTTCAAAGAGTGTGCAGGAGATAGTTTATATATTCTGCTCCTTTACTTCTAGACTTACTATTCCTGTTGGAAGAATCTTTTTATTTAAAAATCTGGAGTCTGGATTTGTGATTTTATTAGCATAGGGAACCCCTGATGGCAGAAACTCCCTCTGTTGCAGACCTGTAATTTACAGTATTAGTGTTGCCTCGGGGCACTGAGATGCTAAATGACTCATTGATAATCTCAGAGCTAATAGGAGTCTGATGTAGGACTCAAGTCCAGGTCTTCCTGATTCCAGGGATAGTTTCAAGATCAAAACACTCTTCCCTGGTGACTGTTCAACTATATGTATTGTCATTCCCTATTAGAGTGCAAACCCCCCAAAGGGAAAGGATTGTTTCACTTTTGTATTCTGCTTGTGGCACATAGAAAATGCTTAATAAATGCTGTTACATTCATTTATTCATTTGTTCATTCATTCATTCTGTCAACATTATGGAATTTCTTTATTTCTACCTCTCTTTCCAATACTATTCCAAAATTGCTAAACTGATTAATAATGGATTTTAGAAATAAATGAATATTCAATAAATACATATTATCACAATTGCTTATGAGATAAAGCATTTATGAAGTTTCTGCTACATGCCAGACACTGTGCTAAGCATTGGGGGATACATATAAAAGCAAACAACAATGTCTTTGCCCTTAAAGATCTTACATTTTAATGGTGGAAGAAGACACATAAATGGATTCTGGAAATCAAAGTAAAGAGAATTAGGGAGATAAATGACTCAGGGACTAGGGAGAACTGCAGGAAGTGGTGTGATACCCTGATTTCCAGGTAGACAAGGCAAAGTCTCACATATCAGAGACTGGGAAGCTAGGGATGGAGTCTTAAATCCTTTTGAGGAAGAGATGGCTGGAGAGAGTTTAGTTTTACTTTTTTGTTTCTACATCATGGTCATTTCCAAGTAGTCCTGTGTGCCCTGCTCTTCAATAAGCTTTTTCTTGTTATAAAGAAACATAAGTAAAAGTGACATCAACTTCATCTGACAGCATACACAACTTCCCATACTCATGGTCCCCTCGCTTACTAGTGAAAAGAAGGTTGTGTTTTTCATCCTCACCTCTCTGGTGCTAAGCTTAGACATTACCATTATACAGCATTAGGTCTTATTCCATTGTTCTTTTCATTTATATTGTTGTAATCTTTTCGAATATTGTTCTTGTTTTGTGTACTTCATTCTGCATCAGTTCATATAAATCTTCTCAAGTTTACTTTAATTTCTCATCTGAGTCATTTCTCACAGTGTAACAATATTTCATTACATTCATTTACTGTGGTTTGTTTAATCAGTTCCTAACAGATGGATACCCTCCTAGTTTCTATGTATTTGTTGCCACAAATACTGTTATAAATATTCTGGTACATGAGAGACCTTTATCTCTTTCAGTTCCTTGAGATGCCCAAGTAGTGGAATAAAAAGATGAAGAGTTTAAAGTACTTGCACATACAGTTCCAAACTATTTTCTATAATGTTTAGATCAATCCATAGGTTCACAAAGAGTAATGTCATGACTCTACTATTATTGATTATTGATGTCTGTTAATTTTTGCCACTTGCTGGTTATGAGGTAAAATCAGAATTGTTTTAATTTGCATTTCTCTTATCATCAGTAATTTGGAGGAATCTCTCATGATTGTTAATAATTTTCACTTCCAATAATTAGTTATTATGAAGGCTTAAAACCTCAAAAATCTTAGTTTTTTAAGGTAATAAAAAAGTGAGAAATTAGTACACTGATAATAATAAGATATTTTTGGTGATCCAAAAATGTTTCTTGACATAAACATATTGCTAAATAATTTAAGAAAGTATAGAAAATTCTGAGAGTTTCTGAATTTAAAAAAGAAAAGAAGCAGAATTTTGGAAAAGTCTCTTTGGGAATCTTTGGATAAATAATGATAATGGAAAACCAGTTATGTTTTCTAAAAGCCACAGTTAGGTAGCCTTGTGTAGGAAAGGGCCTAGTAGAAGAAGCTCAACTAAAACAATTCAGTAAGGCAACTCCAGGCTAGTTCTGGCCATAGCTTTTTTTAAAAAAATCACTTACTTCCCTAATTTTGGTACAAGCTGTTTATTAGTTCAGAGGCAGTATAAGCCACGAGCCCAGAGTAAACAGAGATACCCAGAAACTCCTCCATGTACCAAGATGATGACAGAAACAGGAAGGACCCCAAACTCAAAATGGTAGATGCCATTTCTACTTCCAGTCTCCTAACCTCAATCACTCTTGCTCATATTCATTATCCTGATTCTCACTACAAGTTATCTTACCACAGGCCAGTTTTCTCCCTGATACACCAGCTTCTTCCATTAATCTGGCTGCCTTAAATCCCTTGACTACAGAGCTGGTAAACTTGGCTGTCAGCTGTTTTTTGTAGCCCTGGTGCTGTTCAGATGGTCCATGGGGAATCTCTTCCAGGCACTGCACAAGAAAAACCTGTGCTCTTCTCCACCCCTGCACCTTACAGTGTTCTTCCTCACATAGCTACCAACAAAATAGATATGGTAAAGTTTATCTAATAACTATGAGAATGGAGCAAAATCAACATTCTATCATATCAAAGGAAGGGAATGATTGATTAATGGACTTTAGGGTCTTTACTTTATATGGAGTACAGAAAAACTATGAAATGTAATGCAAAAAATTGAAATAGTAAGAACTATATTGCATATAGTTATTCTTTAAATGTTAAAATCAAAAGACATCCTTTAAGGATGTTAACTAAGTATCCATAGTCCCCAGACTCTTAAAAAAATAAAATCTAGAGTTATCTTGGAAGCAGAAATGGAGAAAAGTACATTATTGGGATATAAATACATTATTTAGTGATTATATTATCTGCTCAGGTAGGATGTAGCAGGAATGAACTCACCCCTAGTTAATGACCATAAATAATAACGATGGCATTACTCTTTTGTCTTGTTCTTTTCAAGCACTAATCTGCTCTGACAGTTGGCTTTGCTCTTTTATTAACTCTCCCTCAGTTGTAATCGGTGATGGTGTAGTCAGGCGGCAAAATTCAGATGTGCCAACTCTCCCCCCTGCCTTCTGAGGCATTTCAATCTTCAGACTTTGCCTATTGGAAAGTAACTGTACTGTATGGGCAAAAGGATGATTCTGATTCCTTTTATCCTATAGATGCAGTCCTTACATATCTAGAAGTAGCATGGTGTGGTAGAAATAATACAGGGTTGAGAGTCAAGACATGTTCTGCTCCTGGTTCTGCCATTTTTTAGCTGTAAGACTATGAACAAATTTATTGTACTTTAGTTTTCTTGTGAAATCAAGGCAATTAAACTAGACAATTAGTAGGGTCCCCTTCATCTCTGATATTCTACAAACATATTGTCCAAGAAGAACGAGAAGTACAGTATGTCTCCTAAAGACTGCTACTTGTGCTTACACCAGCTGACAGCCCTTTAGTCTCTCATAGTCTTTCATACTGAAAGAATCATAGATTTAGAACTGGAAATGTCCTTAGAAGTAATCTAATCCAATCCCCTTATTTTGCAAATGAAAGAACTAAGGCTTAGAGAGAGGTTAAGAGATTTGTCCAAGATAAGAATAGATCTTGGACAGAGAGTGGCACAAATTCAGAATCAGAGGGGTTCAATTTTTTAAATAGCAGAATGAGTCCTGGGACAGAGCTGACCTGGATGAAGGTGAGAATCTTAAACATTCCTCACTCTTTTAAATCAATTTAACCTTGACAGGTAGGGTCAGGGACTGAACTACTGTACTTTCCTTACCCCCAACCCCACTACTTTCTCAGGGATTTATAGTCAAATAGATAATTACCTTTGCTACTATGAAGAGTGTGGTAATCTAAAGCTCTTTGACTCCACTCAGAATCCCTATGATTCTGAGTTGCAGAATTCTGAGGCTGAAGTTTCCTTCTTTTATTATCACTTCTTGCACTGTCATACCTGTTCTTGTCACCCTCATTGTTTCTTCCTTTTCCCTACCTTCCACTGTGTCCTTTGAAGCTTTAATTCTATAAATAACAAACTGCTTTCCAAATTAGATTAGTACCCTTCCTACGAGAGTCCCTATGTAAATCTATCCTCTTTGTCTCTGTCTCTCTCTCATTGTTATTGTTGTTGATCTTTTTTTTTCTCTAAGAGGACCCAAGACATCATCAGGTTGTCTTAACTTGAATATGAATTTAGACTTAAGGGAGGCAGAGTTGCACAAAATCATCAGCCTCACTCTCTCTTCCAGAGTCATTGAAGTCCAGTGGCAGGACAAAAGTCAGGATGACTGGTGATGACCCAGGATGCAGTGTTTCTACCTTGGCATCTTCTATGTCTGACCAAGCTCTAAGCATTCCATAGCACTTGCTGCTACTGCTGCTTTCATGGCTGTTGGAACAAATTATTCTCATTTTTTCATTCCACCAGAGGAAGTTTCATGTGCTTGGGGTAGATACTCCCTAACTCACCTGTCAGTTGCCCTCAACCTGGTTTAACCCATTTGCTGAGACATTTTTACCAGGGTGTGGCTGCTGAACATGCTACAGCTTTTTGGCGCCACAAGTGAGAACTGGGTCAAGGTGAACACCAAAAGCAGATGAGCAGCCCTACAAAGGGCTCAGAAAGCCCTCACACCAGAATTGCTAGTCCTCCCTGCCACACCCCCCCCCACACATAAACACACACAAGCACATACACACATTGATATGTATAGATGTTTCTCTCCAAGTATAGTAAGACAGTGGGACAGCTAGGTGACACAGTGGATACAATTTTGAAGGCCTGGAGTCAGGAAGATCTGAGTTTAAATCTTGCCTCAGACACTTACAAGCTGTGTGACCCTGGGCAAGTCACTTAACCCTCTTTGCTTCAGTTTCCACATCTATAAAATGAATTGGAGAAGGAAAAGGCAAACCACCCCAGTGTCTTTGCCAAGAAAACCCCTAATGGGGTCAGGAGGAGTCTGGCATGACTGAAAACATCACCACCAACAAAGAATAAGAAAGGGACTATTTTGTTATGTCTTTGTATCATCAGAACCTAGCATATAACGTAGGTGCCAGGGATATTGTTATTGTTTTTCTGTCATTTTATTTGTGTTCAACTTTTTTGATCCCATTTTAAAATATAAAGATACTGGAGTGGTTTGCCATTTCCTTCTCTATGTCATTTTACAGAAGAGGAACTGAGGTAAATAGGGTGAAGTGACTTGCCGAGGGTCACATAGCTAGTAAGTAAATGTCTGAGGCTGGGTTTGAACTCAGGAAGAAGAATCTTCCTGACTCCAGCCCTGGCACTCTATCCACTGCACCACCTAGCTGCCCCCATGGGCATATAATAGGTGTTAAATAAATGCTTGTTGAATTGAGTTGTGGTACTCTGAGACCAGTGCTTTATTATTATTATTATTTTTATTTTTACCAGTACATCATGCTACTTGTTACATATTTGTTCTTATCAGTTTTAGGAGTATAGGAAGTATTTGACAGTGAGACATTTCTTGGGGGAAAACACATCTTGTGGGGATGAATATTTTATCCACTATTCAAAAATGCATTAAAGAAAAGAGTAATAAAATATTGTTTCACAAAGATGAATTTCCTCTTCATTCATATTATGTATTGTGTGAAGTGGAGTCAATATGTATATTTAAATCTCTGCAGGCAGGTAATGATTTCTCTTGCTTCTTTGAGTTCTTCCACCAATGTTAACTTTTTTATGATAGAGGGCTACATACTCTTGTTTATAAATGTTACAGAGAATTTTGTCCTGAACCTGGTCACTTTCTGAGTTTCAAATGTGTTTCTAAAGGTTTTATATTGGGGAAAAAAACAATATTCTGTGATGTATTTTTGCCTTTCCTTATTATGTTTTCAGGAATATGTAATCTGTATGTTTCCAATCCATTTAAACAGTTCATTTAAAGCACAGAGAAATAGTGCTGGAAATGTCTTTTAATCAATGTTCCTAGGGCCTTTAAAACTCAATCGATGTAAAGTAAATAGAGTAAGTGAAATTTGAATCTCAAAAAGTTTGAGTGAATGTAATCAAAATTTCCTATCACTAAATACTAAAATTCCACCTCTTATATGAAGTCTTCTCTGACTAATTGAATGGAAAGTGGGTAAATTTTATCAAGCTCCCTCCTCTTCAAAATATAATATCTATGGTTTCCTCTCAGTTGTCACACTAGAACATGCATTTATTCTGTTTATACATATTATAGGCTTGTGTTTAATATTCTGTATCTGAATTTGTCATTTTCATAATGTTAAGGAAGATCTACTGAACTATAGAATTAGGGAACCTAGACCATTTCCATTCTTGTCCAGATTGTCAGGTAACTGGATTATCCCAGTTTTCTGATTAGCTATCCTGTGCCCTGTCCAGTCTGTTCTGTATTCTTGTTGATGATATAATCACCTTGTCATATTCTTATATGTTAATCCCAGGCTCTTCACTGACATCTCCCTAATGTTAAAGATTTAGACCCCAGCTTTAGGCTTCTTTGAAAGAGTTGGCTTTTCAGGGCACTTCTTCTGATATTCTTAGAACCCATTGCACAGGAAAAGAGTAGGAAGTATAATTTATCCACTGAGGATATTGTTTGTGCTTACACCTGAAAGCTGTCCCAGGGATCTTAGTTAGCCTTTGGCTCCAGAATTTTCCCATTTCAATACTTTCTAAATTTCTGACCATGGGCCACACAACTTAGTCACACCATACCTCCTGTCTTTCCTGATCTATAAGTGACCTCCCTGGTTACTTGATTTAAGATCTGCCACATCTGATCCGTAATTACTTTCCTATTTCTTTTTGTCATTGCCAATATAATTATATGGCAGATTCTGAATTTTGCTCCCCTTTTCATCTCTACCTTGTGCTACCTGCATCCTAGAGCAGGGGTCAGAAAACTATAGCCTGAGGGCTGAATCTAGCCTGCCAACTGCTTTCGAATGGTTCATGAATTAATAATTATTTTTGCATTTTAAATGAAGTTTCATGTATTAAAAATGTAAAAACCATTGTCAGGTTGTAGGTCATACAAAAACAAATGCCAGTCAGGGTTTTGACCTTAGGCCATAGTTTGGTGGTCCCTTCCTTGCCCACAAGTGAGTTTCTAGTTTTTATTTTAAAGGAAAGAGTAAATATAGAAATTCATGAGTAACATATCAAAATAAAGTAATTAGAAATGCATATAAAAGAAACGACATGATCCGAACTCTTCTATCTTGCTTGCTCTGTTTCTGGACCTAGTTTAACCCCTAACACTTTTGAGGCCATGTGTTGTCTTCCAGGTTCTTCTTTAATTTGGAAACCTCTGACCATTTTATATTGTCCCACATAAGTGCTCTGAAACAAATTCCTCGGTTCATTTTACATTATAAGTATTATTCACAAACAAGAAAGGTTTCTATTTGAAAGGTAGATTTGGGGTACTATACAAAATCATGTAGCTGAGTGGTTATCTATCCTCTGGTAGGGAGAGAGGTAGAAAGAGGTATCATATGCAACTTGACATTATTCCACTCTCAAAAATAGACTATACAAACCTACTGAAAGAATACAAAGACAAACCCCTTGATCACCAGTCACCCATTATGTCACCCCGGTTTGTCATCTTAGGTCTTGCCATCACTTATAGGCATAATAAATATATCTCATTATGACACATTCCCTAATGCTGTTGTTTTGTCTAAAGTCATACTTTTATAGGACTGATTAATGGTAGTAGGTAGGGCATACCTTTACTACTTTTTTCCCTTGTTAACAAACTCAAAAAACCAAACACTTTTGTCATCTAGAGGCATGACAAAATCAAGAGGAAAAAGATTTTTTTTGTGGGATTATTTTATATCTTGCTACTTTACCAAAGTTACCTTTTAGGTTTTTTTGGTTGTTATTGAACCTCTAGGATTCCTTAATAAACAATACCAAATATTAATAGAAGTAATTTTATCTCTTCTTTATCTATTGGCATTTCCTCCATTTCATTGTTTTATTGGTATACTTAGCATTTATAGAACCAGGTCAAATAATCTTGGTGACAATGGGTATACTTTCTATATCCTGTTACTACTGGAAAGTCTTCTTGTGTTTCTCAATATTGAATAATGTAGCTTTTGGCTTTAGATAGATACTCTCACATTAAGGAACTGTCTATTATTATGCTTCCTATCTTTTTTTTTTACATAAATGAAGGCTACATTTTGTTAATTGCCTTTTTAGATTTATTGATATTATGATGTGATTTTGATTATTTTATTAATAATATAGTCTATTTGCTTATAATTTTCCTAATGATCATCTTTTTGTTCCTCATATAAACCCAAATTACAATGGTGAATAACTTTTAAATATATTTCTATAGCTTTTTTGCTAATATATTCAATATTTTACGTCAATATTTATTAGTGATAATAGTATACATTTTCTTTCTCTGATTTATTGCTGCCTGATTTGTATATCAAGGTCAAGTTTTTCTCACAGACAAATTTTGGTAAGGTGACTTCTACTTCTATTTTTGTAAACAATATACAATATAAGTATTAATAGTTTGAATATTGTTAGAATTCTCTTGTCAAGTTAAGAGACATTTAATAAAACCTTCTATATTCCTGGCCTAATGCTAACCACAAGTCTTTATGGGTCAGTGTTTTTGTTGGGGGAGGGGGAGAAGAGGCAGGAGTTTATTTATAGTCAAGTTTCTGTTTCTGAGACTGGGTCATTTAAATTTTCAATTTTGGGGCTTGATAATCTCATTTTTTTTTTTTGCAAATTGTGAATTTTTGCAAATATTTTTGTAAATATTCCTCAATCTATTTAATTTTTCAGTTTTGTTCATGAGAAATTATCATATAATCTCATATAATCTTAATAAATATATGAAAAGAAACCTTGATCGAGGACATTCTTTAAGCCTTTATTTCATTCTAAAGTGCCACATATGTGATTAAAAAAACCCAAAGAACCAACAAATGATTGAAAACACTAGATGCAGTCCAATCTTATGTCCTATTAACTTGTCAGTTTGTTGCATGAATGTGAAGACATGATCTGCCCTAAAAAAAGCAACTATAAAACAAATTACTTAATTTTGTATTTACATCAATGAATATCTTAATGTATGTAGAAACATTCTCACAAAGATTTTTATAGAGATTAGAAGAAAGTCCTATGGATTGTTAGTTGTTGATATTTTCCTTTTCTTTCTTTTCTTTTCTTTTTTTTTTTTGGCTTTTTGGAGGGTAGAAGGCAGGGCACTTGGGGTTAAGTGACTTGCCCAAGGTCACATGGCTAGTAAGTGTGTCAAGTGTCTGAAGCCAGATTTGAACTCAGGTCCTTCTGACTCCAGGGCTGGTGCCCTATTCACTGAGCCACTTAGCCACCCAGATATTTTCTTGAACACCATTTTTCTTTTGGGGGGGGGTGTAAAATTGCTAGCTAGGGTCTTTCCTGGAGAATTAAATCCTTCAGTGAATTTACAATTCTATCAATTCCAGGACAGATTACTTCATATGTATTTGGTCACACCATTGGTTATTCCAGACCTCACTCCTTAAACTGTATTGCTACTTCATCATATGAAAGCTTGGGCACTAAGGTAACAGTGGTGTCTACATTTGGTAATTCCATTTTTCTTGCTGATGACTACAGATCAATATAGAAATGTTTGTAGATATGCTTTACTTGGTGTTTGTTGTTCTCTTTCTTGTTTTGTTTTCAAGCATTCTTAGGATGACCTGCCTTAGCTAGGTCTCATTGCAACCTTTTTGTTGGCTCATTTTCTCATCTGCTTTTC
Source organism: Petaurus breviceps papuanus (assembly GCF_028583685.1). Lineage (NCBI taxonomy): Eukaryota > Metazoa > Chordata > Mammalia > Diprotodontia > Petauridae > Petaurus > Petaurus breviceps. The sequence goes on from NW_027186390.1 coordinate 1,573,489, forward strand.
ACAACTTGTTGAGATGATACTGCTTATAATTATAACCTCCTATCATCCTATTCCATAATGTTTTGTAAATGAACTGGTATGCTCAACCATTGTTGCCCTTTGCTGCCTCATCTCTCTGCTTGGCAAGAAGATCAAATGCTGGGTGGGGCAGCTTCTGAGCTCTTTCAGCCTTCTGATTGTGACAAATAGTTTACATCAGTTAAACTTCTTTAAGAAATAGTGATAATCATCATCAATGTTTTTAACACATTTTTTTTGTGGTTGACAACTTGTTTAAGCAGGTTTAGTTGGATTTGCTGCAAGTTCATGAAGTGTCTTCTCATCTTTACTCTCTTTTAATTTCATATTTATTTTGACTTTTTTTCCAACAAGCCAAATGATCTTTGACTGCTTTCAGACAAGTGATTCTGAAATGACTAACTGCAGCATATTTAACCAGTTTTTTCTTCTCTTCTAAGATATAGCCAATTTCTTTTTTTTTTCCTTCAAGATGCCATTTGGTGCTCACCAAGAAAGTGTCATGTATAGACATAAAGCTTCTGAGTAAACTACAAGCCTTTGGCATCTTTCACTACTTGAACCTAAACCACATTTGAAGATATGTGTGTGTTTGTGCAATCAATATTTCCTTCTAGAAAAGAAAAAGAAAGGCATTGAACATGGTGAACACTGGATAGCAACACAAACAATGAAATTGAGTATATTTTAACACACAGGAAATGAATCATTACTGATGTAGGAATCATTTCTGAATCAGCTATTTATTTATTGACTGACCACTGACTTGTTAGAACAAAGATCAAAACTAATAGAAATTATGAGATAATAAAAAGAAAAAAATATCTGGCATGCAACTTAAAGTTGTCCATCTTGAGTTTAAACAAATTATTGTTGAAAATGGGATCTGGATATCACGTTGGTTACATTAAGCCCCAGAACATTGCAGATCCTCCCAGTAGAGATCCATTAACTTTTCAACATTTCTGGTATAACTATCCACATTGGGGGAAAAAGTCCTAAGAACATAAAGAAATTTTTGTTGTCCAGACTATAACTATGATGAGAAATCTGTATGTCTTATCCAATGGTATAAATACTTTTTATAAGACACTCAAATAAATAGTGAGTAAGCCCCAGAACCAAACAGGAAGAAGAGTATGAGTTGGATTGCCTATGGGAAATTGCAGAGCTACTATAATGATCCCAAACTCATCTGTGAATTAAAAACTAATATTGTATCAGTGTTGGTGAAGGGCAAAAAGTCAAAAACAAGTATAATTCAGAGGGCAATGGAGAAGACCATGGTGGGTGCAAGTAACTGGTAATATGGAACAAGCAGAGACTACAAAGAAGAATCAGAATGAAGGGTATCATCAAAGACATATATGACTGAAAAAAGATGTTGTAGTCATGTGGAAAAATGGATGAATCATTGTTGTGTGTACCACAAGCACCCTTGTGAAGTTAAGAGACAATGAGGAAAGCTCTCAACACTCTGTATGGACCCCCTGAAAAGAACTTATGGGAGGATATGGACAAGAGCTGCATGAATGGGAAGGCATGGATGTTTTGCCATTTACATCATCAGGCAAGCATCCATACTGCATTTGGATAGTTGAATCCTCCCCATATTTTCACATGTCCAGCTTCCTGTTGAAGTCTACTAGTAAAGATACATGTTGACTTAGTTTGGAAGTAGAATTTCTCTACCTCAGTCATTGCAATGTATGTGGGCATATAACCATAATTGTCTTCATGGTGATCTGCTTCTTTAAACTCATAATGAGTATTATAAGGCAAGATAGCCAAGTGTCCTATTAAATGATTATTCTTGTTTCTCTGGATAGACCACAAAATGAACACATTTGATTCTCTTTTCAGAAGAGCCTGGGAGTCATCCTTTCATTTATCCACAGTTTCTTTATGCTTTCAGATTTCATTTATAGCAAGAAGATCAATATAGATATGTTTCAGTGCCTTCAGTGGTATCAACTCATTGGGGTCACTGCACGAAGATTGAACATGTATTACCATAGATGACAGATATTAAAGGAACAGTTTCTAATGTCTGTGCTGTTCAGAAAACGTAGATATGGCTCTATTGCCCAAAGTAACAGTACATAATATCATACAAAGCACCTGAACATACATATTCCCTAATGTTTGCTAATCAGTCCAGCCACATTAACTCCTTCTGCTGAAGTCCACTGGAAGTCACAACCATGTTCTCCTTAAAGGTTTAGGATGGGACATGCATATTCTTCAAGTGGAAGGATGCCTTTGATGAGTGAATGTCAAGACATCCAAAGGGAGCCCAGGAACTGTCATGAACCTGCACATTATGTATGATTTACTTCCATTGGTTATTTACATGGAAGCCTAATTCTTGAGTTATATCTATTCAGAGGAAGTCTGGAAAAGATGCTTGTAGATGCTTTAGTATTTGCAATAGTACAAGGTGACACCATTTGTGCTGTATAAATATTCTATAAAGTTGCCTTCTATGAAATTGTTTTCAAGACATTCTTTTTTTTGTTTGTTTTGCTTTTTTGGAGAGGGGAAGGTAGGGCAATTGAGGTTAAGTAACTTGCCCAAGGTCACACAGCTAGTTTTTTGTGTTAAGTGTCTGAGGTCAGATTTGAACTCAGGTCCTCCTGACTCCAGGGCTGGCGCTCTATTCACTGCGCCCCTAGACATTAATTTTAAAAGTTGTTGAGACAACCATTCATTCTTCAAGATCACAATGAATATTGATTTTATATTGCTAGGGAACAGTGCAATAGGATTCCTTCACCGAGAGAAGAAACCATCTAGGAAGCACCTGGTTCCCATCACTGAAAAATCAGTGTCCAAGGCATTTATAACATTTAGAACAGGAAGTTGTCGACACATTGTCCAGGGTGACTTGAGAACAGCAGAACCATTAGAAGTATCCCCTCTAGAGCCATCTGGTATTGATCTTTCACCTATATTTCCTGAGGACTGAACCAGAGGCACAAAGTGAAGGAAGCAATAATTCTTCTCTGGCCACCTCAACTGCTGAAATGGAGGCACTTAGTATTTCTACATTTACAGCATATCTAAGAGATTAAAAAAAAAGGTACCTACTGGATGATTACAACATTGCTAGCCTCTTAATTTTTCTCATCCCTCCAATCTTTTCTTTCTCCAAACCACTGGTCAGACAGTCACGATTCTGACATTCCTAAAACACAGATTTAATGTTTGTATTCCTCTGCATCCATTAAAAAATCTTCAATGGCTCACTATTATTTTTTAGTACTAAATTAAATCTTCAGCCTGGAATTTTAGATCCCTCCACAGTATACCTCCCAGCAATCTTTTCACTTATATCAGTTTGCTTCCTTTAATTGAATCTCTTTTCCAGTCAAACTCACCTGTTAGCTATACCCTATATATATAAAATTTAATTTCTAGCCACTTTGCCCTTGAACAAATGTTCTCAGTTGTCTGGAAAGCCCTTCCTTCTCACCTCCTCATCATAAAATCACTAGCTTGTCCAGAGTAACCAAGATGAAACATGTCGACTGCCTTTTGCCAGTGAAGAGATTAACTTAAAATTCAGAATGAAACATATATTTTGGACATGTACAATATGGGAATTAGTTTTGCTTGACTACACATATTTGTTATGAGGGTTTGCTTTTTATTGTTCAATTGAGAAGGAGTGGGAGGGAAAGAAAATAAATGCTTATTAATTAGAAAAAATATAACAAAATTAAATTTAATAAAGGATCATCTGCTTTTTAAAAATTATTTTTAAATTATGGAATAAAACAAGCAGTTCCATAACATGGTACAACAAATACAATACTTTTCAAAGTATAGCCCAGGCACAACTTATTATATGAGGACTTTCCTGATCTTTTCACTTTTGAAATTTCTTTGTGTTACTTTGTATATATTTTATATTTGCTTATATACACATGGTATCTCCATAAAATAGAATGTCACCTTCTTGGGAAAAGGGATTATATAATTTCGACTTGGTACCCACAAAGCCTTAATGTCTAGAACATCACAGGTGCTTAATAAATGCTGGAGGAAAGCACTATGTATGTATGCCAAAGGGGTATTATACAATGAAGCAATTTTGTCCTTCTTGTATGCCTTCATATTTTGTTTCCTTGGTGTCCCCATATTTCCTCATGGTGGCATTGACTGAACATTAGTTTGTAGGGCATAGTATAGATTTGCTGCAACAGAATTCATCACATTGAATTAAAAGAGATCCTGGGGGCCATTCAGTCCAGCCCATACCTGTGTCCCTTCTACAACATCCCTGAGACCTGCTACTTCCTTAACTATTCACTGATACCTGACTCAGTAATTTCCTTTTCTGTGATTTGAGGAATTATCACTAACTAATCATAATAACGTCCATTTCTAAAACTCTGTCAGAATGATCACTTCCCGCACAACAACCCTGTGAGGAAGATTTTATAAAATATCCCTTTTTCAGAGATGGGGGAAAAAGTTCAGTGAGGTCACCTCCTCTTGGGTGCTAGAGCCAGCTCAAATAGAGAGCCTATTGTTCAATTTTTAGGGTGAACATTTGTACTTCAGGTATTGGCAAACTATATAAATCTAGGATTGATTTATTGTTTTTTTGATTGTATAGACTTAAGAAAGTGATAGAAAACTGGCAATGATGCAGATTATACTTAAAATTGTGTCTTTTGTACGTTTTTTTTTTTCTTGGAGAGTCGTTTGTTGAATGTTTACTAGAACACTTCTAGAGAGGTGAACCAGCCTGCTCAATATTACACATACTTTTTTTTTTCTTTTTGCATTTTGGAGGGCAATTGGGGTTAAGTGACTTGCCCAAAGTCACACGGCTAGTGTGTCAAGTGCCTGAGGCCAGATTTGAACTCAGGTCCTCCTGAGTCCAGGGCCGATGCTCTATTTACTGCGCAACATTATACATCTTAAGATATGATACCCACTAAGTTCTCTTCTTACTCATTTGTTTTATGGAATCTTAGGCATTGCAAATCTCTTTCTGATTCTTTTAAATTTGTTGTTGGAGAAGTAATATATATATATATATATATTTACATTAGTATTTATTTGGAGTCTCTAGTCACAGTTGTCTACACATTATCTACTTATACGTGTCTCTGTCTTGTGCTATTTCAAACTTGCAATTCAATGCCATGGTGGGGCAGATGATTGCATGAACTTGCTGTTTGTTTACACCTGGGTATAGCTGAGGAAGGGATGGAATTCATTGTCTCTCTACAGGCATGCTCCCCACCAGACTATGTGCTGTTATAAATCACTTTACTAGGTTCTATTTCCTGAATGTTTCTTTTGGAGAGTGGGGGAGGTGGGAGATAGAATTTGAAACAGATTTATAGAAGGCTCTTCAGGAGCAAGCTGAAAAGAGACACAGCTGCCCTAGCTCCTCTACAGCTCAAGGAGGGACTCCCAGTGAAAAATACAAGTAATTAGTTTCATTTGTAGGTGAAAGAAGGTCTTTGAGGAGATCTGGTATTAATTATAAGAGTGGTCACTGCTGCCATTTCCAAACCCTGCCTTTTGAGATTACACATTGCCAGCTTGGATATAACTTTGCATTTGTTTTAAGAGAGGGAAACACTTAATCCAAGAAGAAAAGGTTTTAAATAACTAGAGTGAAGTAGTGGGAATAAGGTCAAACACAGATGTAGTGGGAAAGTCAGCCTCTATTTTTAATGATGGAGAGCAGAAACCCTTAGTTTATATATGTAAGTAGCTTTCTTTCCTTTAGTTTTTGTCTAACATTAAGTGAAATGTCACTATAGCACTCAGGTGTAGTTGGATGGATGTTGGTTGAATGTCTTACAGTGTTGCTTATTAGGAAGAAGTGCTGAGGCAACCACATCTCAAAGGGAATACTGCTGCTTCTGCTTGCCTGATCAATTGCCACCCTTATCGCTACTCCACAATATGAAAACTGGGTAAAAAACCTTGGTGGGCAAGATGTTGTGGTTGATCAGTCATTTTAGCTGTGTCTGACTCTTCATAACCCTATTTGGAGTTTTCTTGGCAAAGATACTGCAATGGTTTGCCATTTCCTTCTCCAGGTTCATTTTACATATGAGGAAACAGAGGCAAACAGGGTTAAGAGACTTGCTCAGTGTCTGAGGCTATATTTGAGTTCAAGAAGATGAGTCTTCCTGACTGTAGGTCAGGAACTCTATCCACTGTACCACCAAGCTGCCCCAATGGGCAAGCTATGTATAGCTAATTATTTGCTAGTCCATTTCTAAGTCAGATTTTCTTGGATCTCTCCAGGTTCAAATTTTAATTTTCTGTTACTTCCAGTTCTAACTATAGCTCATCTTTTCACTCAAGAAGCAAGACCATTTGTTATTCTGTCTAGGTACCAAGGCCATTCCATGCTTCCCTGGAAAGTCCTTAAGCATTCCACAAGTTTCCAGAGCTAGACAAGACCTTTCCTGGAAACTTCCAGGAAAAAATGTTCAAAACAGATTCCTTTGTCCTTTTCTTTTGCTTTAAAATAGGGTTTTCCAGTTGGGGTATGGGTACTGTTAGTGGGGGTAGGGCAAGCTTGCCAAAAATTTAGATAGATAGATATAACATTTATCAATCACTTTCTTTGGCCAGTACTGTAATAAGCACTAAGAACAAAAATATAAGCAAGAAAATAATCCGTTCCTTCAAGGGACTTACCTTGTATTGGGAGAAGACAACACATAAAGGAGAGTTGGAAAGTAGGGATGGAGGAGGGATGAGAATGGGCAAAGAATCTACCTCAGTCAAGGTAGTGAGTTAAAAGAGAAATCTGAAGAGTCTAGTCATGATAAAGTAAAACATGAAGGGATACTCTCCTAAAATAGTGGTCTGGGCAGGCAGATTGGAACAAAACTGTATTGGGGTGGTTTTGGGTAGGTGTGGAGGGGTAAGGCAGCTACTGAGGAGGTGAAAAAGTCCATAGAATCTATTTGTGAATGAAGTACCTAGATAATTTGGTAAATCTCTACATGATTCTATTGGAATAACCTAGAAATTTAAAATAGATTTCCAATCAATAAAGTCATAAAAATTTGAGTGTATCCCTGAAGAAGAAAAATTAATTTCTCTCTTTTTCATTTCTCATGGGAACCTGCATGGTAAACTCTATTTCCTTTCATATAGAATAGAGCATACCGAAAAGTTTATTGAAAAGCCAAGATATGTGAGGATTGAAAAAGGTTGGGAGCTCCTGCTTTAAAGCTATCCTAATTCACGTTATAGTTGTAAGATCTTCATCTATCATCCTTTCTCCCTTCTAGCTTTCCTCTCTAGCTTTTTATGGTTTCTGAACCCTGTTTCTCTCAACATTTTAAGTGTCTTCACAACTGTCCTTTCCACTCTGAATAATAACAGCCAGTCTGACTTGCTTGGAGCTCTTAGTTCCATTTCTTGGGGCCTTGCTTCTTTAAAATAACCATTACTACATGTAAAGCCCTATTATGTTTTTGGTTATTCTGGCTCTAGTCAGAATGGGTTTCCTCTCAATCCAAATATTTTTCCTGAGAAGAATAGTATTTCTAGACAAGGACTGATGATACCATTCTGTTCATGGTAAGAGGAAGGGAGGTAAGTAAGGTGGACACCATTGTGTTTAGAGGCATATACTATTGAGAGATTCTAATTTTTTTAAATGTAGCATTTGTCTAATTAAAAAATTGTCTATTATCCTATTACTTCAATTTTTATAGAAGGACTTACTATTTAGATACAGTTCATGTACTTTAAATACATTTCATCTGAGTCTCACAGTAATCCTATGGCTTTATCCCCATTTTACATATAAGGAAACTGAGGTTCAGGAAATGATATGACCTGATTTGCCACAGGTAATATGCCTAGCTAAGGTGTCTTTCAAACCAGTTCTTCCTGACTCCAAGTCCAGTATGCTATCATGTTGGATTGAATGTCATTCAACTTTGAGATGGTGTTTTGTGATAGTGAAGGCTTATAGTTATAGAGGTAGAGCTGAAAGGGACCTCACAGGACATCTAGTCAGATCTTTTGCCCCCATTTTACAGATGAGGGTACTGAGGCCCAGAGAAGTTAAATTACTTGCCCAAAGCCAAACAAGTAGGAAGTCTCAGAGGGGGTATTAGAGCCCACATTTTCTGACTCTCAAGCTAGTGCTCTTTCCATGGTATCACACTGCTACACAGGAGTCCTTTTTCTACACAATGGTGTGCAAACTAAGTTATACCAACAAATTTTTTCAATGGAGTACCCTGAATAGAGAAAGAAAAGAGTCTTATTGCATATGTATGCTACAGGACAAACTTCCCTAAAGACAGAAACAAGTCAGTAGACAAAACAACCAGAAAAAAGGAATCCAAATGGTGTTGCTTGCTCTAGGCACCTTTAATAGGAGAGACGTCAGTGCTAATTAATGAATTATGAAACACACAGTTTTAAAGATAATTTTTGTGACACCTCTTTCTCCTCCTAAGAACATTGGCATCAACAGTTCTTGTCACAGAATACTAATGAAAACTTTCCCCATCTTGCCCGATAAGTAGAGATATCAGGAAGAAAAAGAAGCCAGTGACTGCAAGGATTTTATTTAAAATCTCAACACAGCTCAATTTGCATAAATTCTAATAAAGCAAAATTAAAATCCATTAACACTTGTCTCTGGTAATTAACGTAAGCTTGCTATTTTGAACGACTGTATTTCAGACATATGGAGGGAGGGAAGAATGGGGAACATGGAGGACTGTAACAGGGAACAGGCTAGAAACTAAGGAAGATATTATTAAGAAGGTTTTAAACTTTAGGGAAGAAAAAATGTTGTTTGAGCTTTTAGGAAATACAAGAAATTTCTTGACTTTTTATAGTATATAGAATCAATTGAGGTTATTTCCAGATGTTTATTTTATAATGTACGATATATAAATCCAGCCTGCATCATGATATTCTGTTATACAAATCCGAAGACTAAACTCTAGAGAGAATAGAAATTTAATGAATATTGATTACTTTGTACAAACTACAAAGGTCATAATTTGCAGTGGAATATTATCAAAACAGATTTAGAAAAATCATTTATGGACTCTGGTGAGCTTGAGGAGGATTAGTCCATAACCCAATAAAATTAATGTTCTTATTCCTTTTATTTATTTGTTATAATAAACTTAATTCTCTTATTTATTCAATTTTGGTCTAATGGAATGTGCTACATTGGGAAAGATGCCCTGAAAATGGGCCCGCAGTTCTGGCTTTCACACTACTAGAGTTGGGTTTCTAATAAATATCTGTTATTTATAATTTATAGAACCAGCTTACTTAAATGAAAATAAACATGATATAATGACCCCAGTTTGGCCTTTTTATATCGTTTGGCTTTTTTAATGGCCTTTTTCATTTTCTATTTGAAAAATTTTGGTGGATTAATGATTCTATATGAAGGTGAAAAAGAATCAAGTCCTAAGAGATGCAGAAAAGAGAGAGAAACTGTACCTCATAGTAATTATTGTCCCAATTCTCATGAGTCATATTGTCCACTCATATCTGGATAGGCCTCATTGGTATTCATGGCCTTTGCTTGGGGTGGGATGGAAGACTATAGAAAATTACCATCCAGGACTGTTATAGATCCCAAGAACAGTGGGTCTCTAACCCCAGGACTATGTGGAAACACAAGAAGAGGAAAAGAATGGGCCTACAACTCTGAATAATACAGAATTTATTTAACAAGATTTGCAAAGTACTTTAAATATGTTATCTCATTTGAACCTTGTAATAGCCCTATGAGATAGATATTATAACCCTCATTTTGCAGATGAGGTAAATGAGGCTACAATTAAATGACCTGATCAAGATCATACAGCTAGTAAATGTATGGGGCAGAATTCAAGCTCAGGGTCTTCCTGGCTCAAAGTTCATTGTTCCATATACCTAACTGAAGTACGAATTTCAATGTCCTTACTTTTTCTTTTATTGGGGTGAGGGGAGATCAATATTTTTCCTCTAATGTTGGTAGGGTTAGGATAGAAGGAAGTCCCTGATTTAACAAGAAAGTGCTCAGAGCAGCATAGTACTAACTGATTATTATACAGTATAAGCCTGCAAGATAGGTGCTACCAGTATGATTATCCCCATTTTGCAGCTGAGGAAAGTGAGGTATAGAAAGGTTAAGTGACTTACCCATGGCCCCATAGCTAATAAGTATCAGAGATGAAATTTCAGTTCAGGTATTGCTGATTCTGAATCCAGCCCTTTAATTCCTATTGTTTTTGTCCTTCTAGTGAAAAACCTATGAAACCTGCTGCCTTTCATTTTCACTTATCCTGAAAGAGAAGGAAATTAATAGCTCTAGTAAAATCTTATTGGGTGAATTATCACTTATGAAGGAAAGAACACATAGAATAATTTTTCCTCTGTGTTTATGTACATCGATAACAATAGCTTATAGAGTCTAGATTGAAACGATAGGGTATAATTCATTTTGTGGATGATAAAGGAAGGAGATGTAGTTGTGAGAGGGGTCTATTCCTTGAAGGAACATCAATTCATTGACTCCTAAAGTTTTAAAAAGGGTAAAATTGGAGAGAGCCAATGTCTCATTCATCTTCATCTGTCTTTGAAACAAACAAACAAAAAAAAGGTTAAAACCCCAACTTAATCTTAAACTACATGGACAGCTGTGCTCTCTCCCTTTGTGTCTGGAAGTTGTGGTAGTTCTGGATGTGCTGATCTTAGGCAGCATGAGTGTGTGGCTCTGCATTTTGTGGACACATGGCCAGCATTCAACAAATGGTTATTCCTGCACCTGGGGCTGGATTTAAGATTTTCCTTTTCCTTGCAGGTGCCTCCAGATTTGGCTTTGAAAACCACAACAGGCTCCAAAGTAATTTTCTTTCTAGAAACTACACTGATCATCTTTCAAACTAGATATAGTATTATATGAAACATATTTCTGTTTGTGTAGAACTACCATAGCCCCCAAAGGAAATTGTGAATGATTACTCCACAGTGGGTCATCCCAGACAATATTTACTAAATATGTCACATTCTAAAAATGTGTTCCTGAGGCATAGAAAGAATACCGAGGGCATCATAATATTCAGGGAAGCATATTTCTTTGTGCATACTTAGTGATCCAGATGCCTACACAAATATCTTATATTCACTATGCACAACAAAATATTAGAGTTTCTAGATTTAGGGTTCTAAGGGACCTCAGAGGTCATCTAATTCATGTCTTAGCCCTTTCATACATCAAGAGGAGTTGAATGGCTCCTACCCGGGCTACTCTGTCAGTAAATAGTAAAGGCAGGATTTGAATCCATGGGATTTGTCAGCAAATCCATCACTCTTTCTAGTCTTTTACGTTAATGTTCAGCCAAGGGCCAAAGGACCACTCTCTGAGATTGGATAATGAAGATTCATGCTTGATGGAAGTAGTTATATAATAACCTCTAAGGTATCTTTAAATATTAATATTCCATGAAATCATCAGGATGAATTAAAATTATTCAGCATATCTGCTAAATGCAACAGCAAGTGATTTATATGTCAAGAACCTGTGATTTTATCACTATGGGAATTCTTCCCATGCAAATTTCAAGCCATCTTTTTTTTTTCCTTTTGGAGGGCAATTGGGCTTAAGTGACTTGCCCAAGGTCACACGGCTATTTTTTGTGTTAAGTGTCTGAGGCCGCATCTGAACTCAGGTCCTCCTGACTCCAGGGCTGGTGCTCTATTCACTGCATCACCTAGCTGCCCCTATAACTTAGTCTTAAAGAGTTTCTTGAGGCTTTGAGAAGTTTAATTACTGCCCCAGAGTCACACTGTTAAGTAACTGCTAGGGGAAAGGGGTAGGATTTGAACAAAGACCTTCCTGATTCTAAATCTATCACTCAACAAACTAAGCTATGTTGCCTCTCAATGTCAAGTAGCAATCTGCAAATTATTCTGCTTCCTGTAGGGTGTTTACCTATAAAGTTCAGGCCTAAAGAAATGAAAATACCCAATATAGGCATCCCCACACACTTGTGAGAACTGATTTAGGACCTAATGAGTTAATAAGCAATTATGGCAGTGCCTGGCACATAGTAGGCATACATGTTTGTTTATTGATTGATTGAGGAAAACATAATATAGGGATTGGGATTCTAAGAAATTGTAATTTTGGAATCCAGGGAGAGTAAGGTGTTGTGACCAGATAGGAAATGTATTAACCTCTTTGTAGAAATGCAGAATTGAGCAAAGGGGAAAGGCTATTTCCAATTCCTTTGCTCACATTCTCTAGATTCTATCATTTTCCTTATGACCCCACAGTATCTGAACAATCAGCTAAACCATTCTCACTTAACTTGGAATGCAACAACTCCTTGGTGTATATAGTTAACTAAAATAGAAGACGTGCAATTCAGAGCCATCTAGCCTGAGTCAGCATTTTTGTCTTATGCATATTTGTAATGTTTTAATGATTTTCTTGCTTTATTCCTTCCTTCATGCAACAAACATTTATTTAGCTTTTACTGATAAAAATGAGCAGAGGTAGGTGCTAGTGGAAACATCAATTTAATTCAGTTCATTTCAGACTCAATCCAACTAAATTCAATTCATATAATCCAGCAAGGATTTAGTAGGTGACTCCTATGTACCAGACGTTGTGCTAGTTATTGGGACACAGAGACAGAAAAAAAATGAAAAAAGTCCCTGTCTGCCCTCAAGAAATTTACATTCCTTTGGGGTCAGGCTTAGCTATGTGGAGACAAATGTATTTGTCTTTGAAATTATAATCTAATAGAATGTTTTAGACTAGAATAAAACACTTTTAGATTATTTCTTTTAGGTGAAACACTACTGCTTGCTAGTGGCAAGATGGAGTTTACTTTATACCAGACACTAGTTTGGGGAGTTCCAAACTTCCTCCCACCTTACAGGGTAGTCAAGAGGGGTGAAGTGTAGGAAAAACAGGTATTGGAGGACAAGTCAGAAGTCAGATATTAATCATAACAAAGACAAATCTTTGTTAATGTGCCAAAAAAGGGTGAGTTATATGTGGCTATGAAGCTTCTTCTGTGGAGGGATCTCCTATTTGAGATTCATTGTCTATCAAGCTGTAAAGGACATTAAAGGTCATCTTTTCCAACCATCTCATTTTACAGCTAAGGATCAAGAGATTCAAAGAGCAGTGGCAGAGCTGGGATTTGAACCCACCTCCTCTGATGACAAATCCAGCATTTTTCCCTCTTCATTATGTTAATTTAGGTCTTACAAATTTCAGGATATTACATTTATTATCTACTTTTTCTCTGCTTTAATGTTGAGAATGATTTTTTTTTACTTCACTTTAGATTTTTATTAATTCCTCTTAGAAATGTTATAACATAGATCACAGAATTTTAAAACTTGGAAGGACCTTAGAGAGCTCTTCTACTTTGAATGCTTCATTTTTTATAGATCATCAAATCATAACTTAAAGAGGTTAATTAATTTGCCCAATATCATACAACAAGTTAGTGGCAGGGCTGGGAATAGAACCTGTATCCCTTGACTCCTAATTCAGAATTCTTTCTAATAGATAACACAATTGAATCACCATGATGTAAGTCATTTATATTTCTATTAATGATCTTTAGTTCTAAAAGATATACTTTATTATCTTGGTTAGAATATGAATCTTCCATGAGATATGAAATTTCTCATGTATAGAAAGATCTTATGAGAAAGGGCATAATAATATATAATAATAAATAACATATAATAATTATAATAATATGTAATAATAAAGGGTATAAATGAATAAACAATAGCTTGTTCATTTCCTTCTTATTTCCTTATTTTGATTCAATATACACTGAATAGGGGAAAGGGGTCTGTTTTTTTTAAGGTTAGTTCTTAGTACTTAGTCCAAGATACCCCACCCTCCCCCAGCAAATTGGAAAAATTAGCTTAAAACTACCATTTAACAGTATCTTTATAAAGCCTTTGTTCTGAACTTCAGTCTTATCATTGCTATTATTGAAAGCACCTGGAACTTTTTTTTAATGTTTTTAATATACACTGAAGCTTGATTATAACAAGTCTTACATTTATAATAATAATAGTCTTTTTCTTCAAATTTCATAAAGCACGGCCAGGTCCACTGGCACACTCTTGGGAGTATTCCTATTGGCTCTTCCTTAAGGTAATCCCTCCCCAAGGTCAATGAGTGGGATACCAGGTAGCATACCATCAGACTGCTATTGATCCCTATACTCTTCATACATCTAAAGTGACATCCAAAGCACTTCACTTAAAAGTTGTATCATAAAGTTATATTTTATCAAGGGTCAGGCAATCACTAGAGCACAAATCAGTTTTTTCCCCCTGAAGATAAGAATTAAAATTCATTAAAAATGGAGCAAACCACAGACTAGAGATAGGTTGTTCAGAACATGGAAAATTCTTTTGTCAGTCTACTAAGCATCAGTATCTGAACTGAAATAGTCATTTACGTATAGATATTTGAGATTTTGAGTAAGAAGCATTTAACCAATGGGCAATGTGCAAGAAAGGAGAAAAAGGACAAAAAAGATCCTTGCTGATTGCCTCTGGGGAAATGTCTATGACTATACAACATTTTAACAGTCCTGGAGGTGTAGTTTTCAGGTAAACAATCTGCTTTATATTGGTTACTAGATGTTTGGGGTGGGGGGACCCTTCATAGCTATTGATTTATGCAGAGGTAGATAATATCCTCTCTTCTTTCAAATAAGGTTGTAGGGTTTTGATCTAGAAGAAAATTAGTTTAACCTTCTCACTTTACAAATGAGAAAACAGAGTCCCAGGGAAGTGAAGAGACTTTCTCAAAGTCTTTTTCCTGTTATCTAACAGCCTAATTACCCTATCTAGACACAATTCCACCTCACCCCTTTTCCCTCCCCTATCTATTCTGTCTTGTTTTCCATAGCAGAATAACACTAAGGGTATAAGGCTTATTACTTTAAAAAAATAATTTAAGCTGTTACTGTTATTTCTAGATTGTTTTACTTGTTATAATTAATGTGTTAACTTTCTGTATGTGTCCCCTAGGGTAATTTTGCAAAGGACATAATTTCAAAGATTGGAAAAGTAAATAAACAAATAGCTAGGAGTCAGGAGATTTGGTTGCTATTTCCAACTCTCTACTGATTTTTCTGCTTATATTGAGCAAGTGATCTAGACTTTCATTTCTACAACTTATTTCCCAGGAAACTGAGGCTGGAAATATTTGTCCCATACTTTAAAGGAGGAGATGGAGAAATGTTTGCAATATTCCTATTTTTCAGAATAAAATGCTCTTTTTACAAATATGTCCTCTCGATACTTTCTCAAAGGATGTTTCTGTTTGAAAGGCAATGTGATTTAGTGCAGAGATATCAGGCACATGATCTGTAGGCCACAAGCTGTTGGCAATACTCCCAAATGCAGCCAAATCCAGATTAAAATATAATTGGGACATATTTAACAAAATAAGTAGTTTTCTAAGTCAATATGCAGCTGTCAGGGATCCTTAAGTAAAGTTTGTTGTTGCTGAGTCGTTTTTTTTTTTTTCAGGTATCTCTGACTCTTCTAGACCCCATTTGGGATTTTCTTGGCAAAGATGCTGGAGTGGTTTGCCATTTACTTCTCCAGCTCATTTTACAGAAGAGGAAACTGAGCAAAATGTTAAGTGACCTGCTCAAGGACACACAGCTAGTAAATATATGAAGTGGGATTTGAACTCAGGAAGATGAGTCTTTCTGATTGTAGGCCCAGCACTTTATCCACTGTGCTACCTAGCTGCCCTGAGTACCCTTTAATGACCTCTATTTCCATTTGAATTTGATGCCTCTGAGGTAGTAGATAGAGAGTCCCAATATTCAAGTTTTCACATATAATGGTTGTGTGATCCTGGGCAGGCTGGTTCATTTCTCAGTACCCCAGGCCACTTTCTAAGGTTAAAAATAGCAGAGCAGTTGCTAATCCGAAGTGGTAGAGGAAGGTTCCATACCTAGGGAATCTTTACATTACCCAGTCATATATATAATATACATATCATATATGTGAAATATATTTCTAGATGTGTATATATCATGTGAAAAAGTCAACATCTACATTTCTATATGTTAAACGTAGTGTCTGGAAATAATATTTGAAACATCTTATCAGGAGATTATTATTTTTTTAATGACTGCTATATATATGTGTATATATGTTTGTGTGTATATGTATCAGTTTATCTGGGGAATGGGAGTCAGAAAAGGGAAAGAAAGTGGTTACAGGGTAGTAAATTGTGGCAGACATATAGAAGAATCATTGTGAAAAGTCCTAGCTCCCATAATTCAGAGATGGGGACTTGCTGCTACCACCAACTTCTTTAAAACATGGGGAAAGAGACTGGAAAGGAAAATGATTCTTTTGAGGAAACATGATATAATGGGAAGAATGCTGTACTTGGAATCAGAAGAATTCCTAGGTTAAACATATATATATATATATACATATATATACATATATATATATTTCCCCCATTACTCACTAGCTCTCTGATCCTGGGTAAGTCATTTATCTTCTCTTAACTTCAACATCCTTATCTACAAAATGGGGGTAGTAGTACTTACCTCACTGGAGATGTTACAAGAAACAAATGCATAAAATGTATGTGTAAGCTAGAAAGGGCTATGCAAGTGTTAGATATTCTGTATCCTAGAAAAGGTAAGTTTGCTCAAGGTTGTGAATGAAATGAATTCTGTAAATATCCTCCTTGAGAAAAGTATGACTATATCGCAGGTGATTTTTTTAAAAATTATGATATCATAGAAATGAAAGGTTTCTGGACATCATCAGGTGAATTATTCAAATTCCCAGGGATTATTACACTTTTGAATTAGCCCTCAGAGCATCTTTATTTCTTGTTCTGTGAAACAAGTAGGGAAAAGCACCCAAAGAGTATTTTTGTTTGAATTTTCTGTAAAGGTTCCAAGAGTTTGGAGGGACTAGAGAAGGAAAACATTGGGGGAAGGAGAATGGACATTCTTTCTGGGTACATCTCTGAGATCCATCAAGAGAGCACATGTAGAGACAAGTCCTCTTTTCACTTCATGTTAACATGTCTTCAGTCTAGTACAAAGGCAATGATTTGGAATATAATGATGAATCTGTAGGAAGCATCAAATGAAGTGTTTTCTGGGACTTTAGTTTGTCAAGAGGATATCCGGCTCTGCATTAAAAGCTGACTGAAAGAAATCATATTAAATGCCACATACCTTCACCTGCTAAAATTAACACAGAATACACTCTTTGTCAAACCTATTCAATACTTGCCTTTTAAGTTGAGCTGTTATATAAAGTTTGTTAAGCTAGATTTTGCCAGTGTCTAATCTATACTCAGAGAGCAAATTAGGTTTTTTGCAAAGTTCAACTAACTTTTAGAGAGCAGGGTTACCCATAGAGTATACAGAAGCACCTAAGAGTGATCTCATCTATGTAAATATTCTTTCCTGATATGGAAGAAGTAAATTCTACTGACTGCTCAACTTACTGAGCTAAACAATGCAAAGACTGAAGAAAGAATGAAGCCACTCTTAAGGAAAAGTCTTAATTTGCTATCTCAATGAGTTCTTCTGTTTCCTGGTAATAGATAATCTCAACTTTTACAGGTCCCTATTATAGTTACCTTTATTTAAAAAGGATGAACAATGATCCGTTAATCTTTCTTTCCATTGTTGGCAAATCTAGTGTGACATAGTGGATGGAATGCTGATTTTGAAGTGAAGACTTGGCTTGGAAGTCAGCCTCAAAGCTTAATAGCTATGTGGCCCTAAGCAAGTCATGAGTCTCAGTTTTATAGTTTTATAGTTTCTCATGTATAACAAAAGGGATAAATAATATGTATATAGGGTTGTTATGAGAGCCAAATGAGATAGTGTATGTAAAGCACTTTGTAAAACTTATAAGTCCTATAGAAATGCTAGCTGTCATAAATCATCAATTTAGATATCTTTATGCCTAGCTTTCCATGTACCAGTTTTGCCCAGTTCCAGAATGAGCTCCACTTATAAAATAGTGGAAAGAATACTAGCCTTATGGTATTACAAATATGTCCAAATAATGCTTCTTGTTCTTGTGCTTATACGACCTCAGGTAAATCACTTCAGCTAGCTCGATCTTGCCTTCCTTACCTATAAAATGATGGGACCTAATTTAGATCTAGTTCCAGTTCTAAATTCACCATCCTCTTTGCTTTCTCAGAAGAATATGGGTAGCAGGACACATGGTGTCCAGAATCTCCAAAAAGTATTTTTCCTTAATGGTTGAAGCCAGGGGTTTTACCCAACTTGATAATATGGAAAACTCCCACTCCCAGATGAGGCACAATGCTTGAGTTGTAATAATCACATTTTTTTTTTTGTCTTGGTACCACCTTGACTCACTGGATGCAGGAACGCATTGTCACAAAAGGGTATTACTTTTCTTCTTGAGTGTGGGCGATCATACTAGTAAAGGGCAATGGAGGCTAATCCCACAGCCTTCCTATTGCTATTTTTCCCAAAGGTGTAAAGAAATTTAAGCTTTTGGGGCCATTTCTGGTATACCCCAAATAATGAAACAGCTTGTCTTCATAGGTCATGTGAAAAAATTCAAGTCTCCTCAGTCTGTTCTTATTTATCCTAGTGTATGGGGAAAAATTGACCCTTTACCTTGTTTGTGACCTTGATCCCATTCCCTTCTATATCCTCTGGTTGTGTGACTCTGATTGTTCCTTCTCTCTAATCTTCATTCTTTTTCCCTATTGACTACAAATGTTCTCAGTTCTCCACTCTTAAAATTGTTTCTGCCATCCCTTCAATCTATCATCCTATATCTTTTCTCCTTTTCACAGTCAAAGTCCTGGAAAAAGCTGTTTGTTCTCATAGCTTCCACTTTATCTTCCAATCACTTTTCATCCCTTTGCAATCAAATATCCAGGTCCCACATTTGGAAGAAATTTTTCTCCCAGTATACTAATTATTCTCTTAATTGCTAAATCAGTGACTTGTTCTCAGTCTGCATCCTTCTTGATTTCTTTGGGTGTTTGATGCTATTGAATATCTCTTTTTTTCCCAGATTTTTTCTTCTTCCTGGCTTTTTTGTGATTTTACTATTTGCTGGTTCTGTGCCTATCTGCCTGATGACTCCTTATTAGCCTCTTATTGTTAGATTATCATCCATATCCTGCTACCTATATGTGGGTGTACTCTAAAACTTTGTTTTGGGGTTTCCTTTCTTTCTCAGTGATTTCATTAGCTTTAATGTATTCAGCTATCATTTCCATGCTGATGACTCCTAAAACTATACCTCCATCCCTCTTCTCTCTCCTGAACTTTGATTCTGCCATAGAATTTCAGTTGGAAGGGAACAGTACTACTGTAATAGTCTCTTAATTGTTTTTCCTCAAAATTCTCCCCTCTTTAATTCAGTCCATCTAGAGTGATAATTCTACAGTGTAGCCTGAATTCCCAATAAGGAAACTCCCTTCAGGTTGGCAACTGTGCTACAATTTATAGTTTTAAAGTGTTGCCAGGAACACTGGCAGGTTAAGTGACTTGCCTAAGGTCATCTAGTTAGTAGGTGTCAGAAGGGGAAATTGAACTCAGGTTTTTCTGAGTTCAAGCTCAGCTCTTTACTAACTATGCCTCCCATGGTTCCTGAAAAATTCCTTGACCTGACTTTATCTGTGTGACCTTAGACAAATCTTGTCACTCATTACACTTTAGTTTCTACATTTGTAAAATGAGGACATTGGAGAAGTATGGAAAGACTAAAATGAACTGATGCAGATGGAAGTAAGCAAAATTAGGAAAATTTTATATATATAAATATATATATATATATATATATATATATATATATATATATATATGAGTACAAGGTAATTGTAAATAATTTAAAAAAAAGCTGGATGTCATGTGATGAAGACAACCAAGCTTGGCTCTGAAGAGGGGTGGAGGAAAATATATCTCCCTCCCTTCTTTGCAGAGGTAGAAAACTATGGCTATGGAAAACTTATTATACTGTTAGATTCAGTTTATATCTTTGTTAGTTTTGCTGAATTGCTTTGTTTTTCTGCTTTTCTTTTTTAACTTTGTTATAAAGGATGGTAGATAGAGAAGGAAAAGGAAGTAGATATATCATAGTAGAATTAGTATGTAGTAGCAGCAAAAACAAATGATATCTGTATGCTATATGTGTATATGTATTTATACACACATGAATATATACATATACATGGATATGTGGATATATGTGTGTGTATATATATGCATATGAATTAGGGCATTAGTCTAGACAATATCTATGTTTCTTCTAGCTCTAAAGTAATAATTGTATGAAGAATTCATTATCTACTCTATCCATGGCATGGTACTATACTCTGCTCACTTTCTTTTCTCTCCAAATATGTCTTTTTTCATTTTAAGGATTCTCCATCAGCCAAAATAGAGTTTGGAACCTTGGACATAATTGCTTTACCAAAACTAACTACATTCCCCAGTAGGCCAGGTGCTCTTTTTGAGTGGCATTTTCTATTTCTCACCTTTGCTTAGACTGTCATTAACAACAAAATGATGGACTTCTAGGTCTTTACCACCAAAGGAGGGTTGGAATAATGCCAGTTGGGATTGCAGCCATTATACAACTAATTCTGGCAAAAAAAAATCCTTCCCTTCCCCTTGGAAGTGGAGACCTGGCTTGAGAAAGCCAGACAGATGTCAGATGGTAATGATTTTCAGTGACTGAAAAGTAAGGGGAAATTGTAACAGGTGACATAAAGGAGGAAAGATTCTGTATCATATTACAAATTCCCAGGAGCTGCCCCAGGCCACTGGATAGTCGTCATGTGAAGTGTTGGTATCTTAAAATTAGCATTTCCTCTGGCACAATGGCTTGTCTTATCAGTGAGTCGAGTAATGTTTAATAAGCATTCACATGCTCATGGGGATACACTGAGCCTTTAGGAGAGTTCATCCAAAATGACAGAGGGCCCTCCCACCAGCATTTATAATTAAATGCAAGGAAAACAAAGATCCAAACAGAAAAGGTGGCATTATATCTAAACACCAGAGGAGAATTTGTTTTCGATTGACTATATTCTGTTTGTTATGTGTTGTGTTTGTCTGTATGTGTGTATTATATGGTATGTTTGTATGTGTGTGTTTGTGGTATGTATATATGTGTGTGTGTGTGTAAATTTATACTTCTTTGGGCTGTTGAATCTTTTCTGAGTGAGATCAATTTCGAATCACTTGAGAGGGGAAGAAGAAAGGAAAAGAACTAGGGAAAGAGTTTATGGAGCCAGAGCAAGGAAACAGTTTGCTTGAAAAACATTGCAGAACATGTGTTTTAGCATGCTGATAGTCTGACACGTATTGTGGGAGACAGAAATATCAAGGTATTCTTTTTTTCCTTTTAATCTGGAATTCTACCTAGTTCTGACCATTACCTCTTCCAGGACCTTAAGCTGGAAGGGACCTAAGGGGTCATGTAGCCCAATCTCATTTTTTGAATAGGGAAACAGACCTAGAGAGGTGTGACTTGATTAGGCAAGGTCACATTGCTAGTAAGAGTCAGAGACTGGATTTAAACCCAAGTTTTCTGACTCTAAAATAAGTCTTCTTTCCAGAGTATCCTGTCACTTCCATGTGTACTCTAGAATTTGAAAAGATGGTGGGGATATATGACAGATGATTAGGTCTAGAAGAGGGTTATAGTGAGTGATGGAGTGAGAGAAGAATGTGGTAGGCTCTGCCTCCAGGAAATCACAAGACTGACATAGCGTTTCTTGCCTCTTACCACTTCATAAAGCTCCCCTTCCAAGGTCCTGCCCCTGTTGGTCCATTTCCTACCTCCTTTTAGTCTAGAGGAAGCTATTAGTACCGCTACCTAATAGCATAAGTTAGAGAAGTCAGAGTCCACTTGACTTTTTTAAAAATGTACATATACACACACATATATACATACATCTCTATCTCTACATACATATGTATGTGTATTCATATGTATATACACATATATGTATGTATATATAGATGTATATATATATATTAATTCCAAGTACATTTTGCTGTTATGGTAAGGAAACAGTTTTAATCTGTTTTAGAAAACAGCTGATCAAACCACACTTTAAATCTCCTCACAAATTAAAGTACTGGTTTTGCATCCAGCTTTTTAAATTCAATCTGGCAAGATTAACATCAACTATTTCTTATTAAATATGTAGCAGACAAAGCATAGCATGATGGCCCAGAAAAAAAAAATTGAAACTGGAACCAATTTCCTTATGCCAAAATCATAAACTATATCAACCATTTGAAAGAAACTGTAGACTGTTAGAATAACTTTAATTGCATTATGTTCTCTTTGTGGCCATGCATAATGAGAAAAATACCATAAGCCAGAGTATTGCAGAGGAGAGATCTCGAAGAGTTATCACTTGCTCTGATGTCCTGGAGAAACTGTGATCTCATAGGTTTAGATACTACTGTCACTAGTATAGATCTTATCCTCACTATTGTTAGGTTGTGCAGTGGATAAGAGTCCTGGGCTTGGAGTGAGGAAGACTGAAGTTCAAATCTGGCCTCAAATACCTACTAGCTGTTTGACCATGGGCAAGTCACTTCAATTTTGTTCATCTCAGTTTCCTTAACTAATAAATTGGGGATAATAATAGCACCTACTTCCCCTGGTTATTGTGAAGGTTAAATTAGATAATATATTTATGCACATAGAAGGTGCTTAATAAATGCTAATTCCTTCCTTCCTTCCTTCCTTCCTTCCTTCCTTCCTTCCTTCCTTCCTTCCTTCCTTCCTTCCTTCCTTCCTTCCTTCCTTCCTTCCTTCCTTCCTTCCTTCCTTCCTTCCTTCCTATCTTTCCTCTTTTCTTTTCTCCCACAGCTTCTTATTCTGTGCCATTGTCATTCATATTCTTCTAAAGAATCTCCATTAGCCCTATGTCAAAAGGGTCTAGTTCTTTTAATAGCTTGAGGGGTTCCAATGGGACATTCAGGCAGTCCATTGACTCATTCTCACCACATGATGGATCCACCTCCTTTTCTGGTTATAAGTTCCCTTAAAACATCTTTTATGACAGTTTTCATTCACAAGTCATTATAAATACTGAAAGCATTATACAATTTCCTAAAAGCAATTCAACCTGATGTTTCCCTCATATTGAACTCTGTGCCAGCCCATTATTTATCCACAACACTTGCTATGTATATGTGTGTGTGTGTGTGTGTGAATGTGTTGCCCAACTTGCTAAAATGTCAGTCTGGTCAATATGTATCACCTCCCCATCAATACTTTGTTTCTCACAAATTCATGGCTTATACAGCCTCTTACATCAATCTCTTTTGAATAATAAATGTACCCCAGGGCCCAAAAGAGAAATCTGAAACTTTTTCATATTTTGACCTCCACTTCCTTTCCTTTTACTTTCTTCTTGCCCTTTCTAGTCTGACTTCCAACTTGAGGACTCAACTGAAACGGCTTTTCTCCAAAGTTGCCAATGTTCCATTAATTGCCAAATCTAATGTTTATTTTCTCTATCTTTATTATAATACCTACTACATTTGACACTGTTCACTACTCTTTACTCCTGGATAACCTCTCCTCTCTGGATTTACATAATGCTTCTTTCTCTTGTTCTCCTCCTACCTCTCTGACTGCTCTTTCAAATCTCCTTTTTTTGGGGGGGGGGAATTACCATCCCTATCATTGCCCTAACTGTGGGTGTGCCACAAGCCTCTGTTCTAGGCCCTCTTTTCTCACCTTTTCTCTCTTAGTCACCTTATCAGTTGCATGAGTTTAAGAATCATGTCTATACAGATGATTCAGAGCTCTATAACTAGCACTCTCTCTTGGAGTTCAGGGATGTATGAACAATTCTTATTGAACTTTAAATGACACAACTAAAAGGCATATACTCCAAATGGAGTGAAAAAGAGGACCCGTATGCACAAAATATTTATAATAGCACTTTACATATAGCTAGAAATGAGAAGGTTACCTCTGAATTGGGGGAATGGCTGAAAAAATTATGCTTTAGGTATGTATGTAATATAACATATTATTACACTCTAAGGATTGAAGAGAGGGAAAGAAGGGTTTAGAGAAATCTGGGATGATTCATAATTACATGGTCAAAATTAGGAAACTGTTTATATAATAACTATGACATCTTGAAGGAAAACATTTGTAAGCAACTTAAGAAATCTGACCAATGTAATGATTCATTTTAACTCCAGAAGAATAATGATGAAACATGCTTCCACCTCTTGGCAAAGAGGTGACAGATGATAGGTGAAGAATGAGACAAACTTTTCAGGCATGGTCAATGCATATTTGTTTTGTTATGATATACTTATTGTTACAAGGAAGGGTGTATGTGTGTATGTTGAAAGAGCTTATGAGGAAGTGAGATGGAGTGATAGAGATACAAAAGAAGAAAAGAAAAAAAGGTGGTAATGAAACATAAAAATTCATTGAAGGAAATAGAAGAATGTTCATGAGGGGAGATAGGGCAGTGTCAAAAATACTTAGTTAATGCATTAAAAAAAAAACTGGCAGGGTGGCTAGGTGGCACAGTGAATAGAGTACCGGCCCTGGAGTCAGGAGGACCTGACTTCAAATCCAGCCTCTGACACTTAACACAAAAACTAGCTGTGTGACTTTGGGCAAGTCACTTAACCCCAACCACACTCCAAAAAGCAAAACAACAACAACAACAACAACAACAACAAAAAAAAAAACTGGCTTGCATCATATAGATTTGCATGGAGTCATGATCTTGGTATATGAAAATGCTGATTGTCAAATTCACAAGAACAAAATAAAATCTAATTTTAAAAGAACCTAATAAAATTTAAAAACAACCAAAGAGGAATAGAACAAAGCAGTGAGAACCGAGTTGAAATTAAAGAAAAAAGAATGGAAATTTAGTCATTCTAATTCCATGATTTCCTCAAGTAGCATTAACAATATGGGCAAAAGAGTGCAGAAGATGAACCACTTCCTAGGATACTGAAAAAAAAAAACTGACAGATGGAATTGCTGAGATATTCTCAGTGACCTCTGAAAGATCTTGAAAAATCAGAGATGTAACAAAGGACTGGAGATTGGCAAATATCTCAGTTTTCCAGAAAAGGAA
Source organism: Petaurus breviceps papuanus (assembly GCF_028583685.1). Classification (NCBI taxonomy): domain Eukaryota; kingdom Metazoa; phylum Chordata; class Mammalia; order Diprotodontia; family Petauridae; genus Petaurus; species Petaurus breviceps. The sequence goes on from NW_027186390.1 coordinate 1,598,666, forward strand.
AAAGAACGGAGCATGTAACCAACAGACTAATGGACTTGACTTTGATTTCTGGCAAAGTTCTATGTGCTACTCAAGGGATGAAGATGGAATATCTTGAAAAGGAAGTGGTGATTGCATAGAGAAAATATGGTGTAATTAAGAAGATATAATACCACACTAAACTCATTTCACTTTTTTTTGCAGTGTTATAAGACTGATAGATTGGGAAAATGTTTTATACACACATAATGTATATGTATACACACATGCACACACACATACACACACTCATATATATACACACACATAAAATTTAGATGGGTTTTGGAGAAGAATTTGAAAAAAATGTTTCTGAAACTGTTCTTGTGGAAAAGATGAAAAACATAAGCTAGACTTGGTATTGTTGAGAGGCTGTATGCAAAGAGTAGTCATTAATGATTTGAATTTAACTTGGAAGTAGGTCTCTAGTAGAGTGCATCAGGTAATACTGCTTATCCCTCAGCCACTTATTATTTTTTAGAAGTGATACTGGTAATGATATAGATGTCATGTTTATTAGATTTAAAGATGACACAAATCTGGGAGGGAAGGATAATAAAATATTGGGCTCAATATAAAAGGAAAAAATGATTTTACTATATATAAATATAAAGGCCTATACTTATGTTAAAAATAAACCTCACAAGTAGAAAATGGAAAAGGTGGGACTAACTAGCTATTATTTGTCAGAAAAAAGATTTCTGGGATTAAGTGACTTGTAAGCCCAATGTGGGTCAACAGGGTGATATGGTACCCAAAAAAGCTAATGTGATGTTAGATTACATTTAGAGATATAGGTTATGCAGAAAATAAATTATAGAACGCATAATTCAAACAGATACACTTCCTTTAGTGTCCAGACTCTTCACGAATTTACATATCAATAGTAAAGCTTCACTGGGAATTCTAGATTTCATCTAACCCTCTCACTATAGACAAATAAAGTGAGGCCTTAATTGATGAGGGGACTTGTCCAAGTTTACACAGAAAGCACATACTAGCAGAGCAGAGTCCTATATTTCTTAATTCCTACTCCTGACTTATTTTCACCAAAGAACACACTTTCTCTTACTAGTTGCATGATCTTGGGACAATGATTTTACTGCCCTGAATCTCAATTTCCTCATTTAAAAATTATGTAACAAAACACACTTATCCATACTGTGCATAGTAATAATGTATAAATAAGGTGCTTTGTAAAGTATAAAGTGTTTTATAAATGCCAGCTGTAATTCTCTCTCTGATCAAGCAAGGATCTCATCTTTTAGATGAAAGAACAATCCTATCAAGACATTGAAATGTATGTGGCATATTATATTTTCAAGATTCTTTATACTCATGCATTCATTGAGAATTATTTAGAAAGGCAGCATGGTCCAGGAGGTTTGTTGATAACCCTTAGTTGCTGATCTGTAACTGGATACAATAATTCTGACCTACCTAACATTATTCTTATAAGCAATAACTAATAAAATACAAGTCAAAAATCATGGTGCATATAAAGATGTTAAGCCCACACTAAATGAATTCACAAAGATTTCATTCTGGAGCTGCTATCAACCTTTCACTTTTCTAAAATAGCAATATAACTTTGAAATAAAATGACCAGAGAATTTTACAAAGCAAACACGGACAATGGAAGGGATGGGGGATGGGACTGCAAATGAAAAACCTAAAACCAGCTTCCAAGAAACCCTTTTTGAAAGATGAGCATGGAACCTGTGTAGCTGGATAATTCTTAAACACTTAAAGATATTCTTTGGTTATATCAGAGCCAGACCACGAAGGGCTTCAAATGTCAAACTGAAGAGCTTATGTTTTATAGTAGAAGCAATTGATGGCCATGGAGCTTCCTGAGTAAGGGAGTAAATGATAATACTTGAATTTTAGGAATAACAATTTGGCAACTGTGAACAGAATGAATTAAAGAGAGGGAAAAGCTAGATGCAGGGAGGAGAAAAATGAGGGTATTGCATTTTGTAGTTAGGTGAAAGGTGATGAATATCTACATAGAGGTTGTAGTTACATAAATAGAGAGAGGGTGATATGGATGTAGAATTGATAAGATTTAGCAACTGATTAGATATGGGGTGTTTGTGTATGACTGATGTTGTAAACATGAGTGACTGGAAGGATGGTGATATCTTTGATAGAAACAGGAAAATTACGGTAGTAGGAGAGTTGAGTTTGCAGGGAAAGATTATGTGTTCTCTTTTGAATATGTTGCATTCTGGATGCTCTTGGATCTGTGGTTTCCACAGTACTATCAATATAGTACATAGTATAGCAATAACTGATCATTATATAACACTATATATCGATTATCTTTTTTTTGAGCCATACAACTGTCAGGTGGGTACTTGTTATGTTCATTTTACAAATGAGGAAACTGAGAAGTTAAAATGAAAGTACCTATCTATAGTTAGACATCAAAAAAGCTTCTGAGGCAAGATTTTAGCACATGTCTTCTTCACTTTGAGTAAAGCCAACTTCCTACTTCTTCTTTTTGCTTGTCTATGAGCTGATGTAGTCTTGTTATTCTGGTAGTTATAATCACTTTTAGTTGCCACATGTTATGTTGAATTTTGTCTAGAGGAGGTGTAATGGTAAAGGAATTTGAAGATCTTCCCTGACCCCCAAATGGGCCTCACTTGGAGCTCAACAAGAGAAGCTTGCTTAGGGAAGGTTTATTTTTCAGGAAGGCCCACTCCTTTTGTTATTTTGTAATTAGACAGTGGGTCAAAAGGTTGTGATGTTCTCTGACCTTGGAGAAGGTTATATATATGCCCTGAGGTGAGGTTTTCCTTTGGGGCTCACTTATGGGAAGAGTTGTGTGACTTGGTCAGATGAGACTATGGGTAACCATTGAACCCCCCAGCTTTGAAAACCCAGATGTTGGTACTTCTCTCTCTGGTAACTAACTATGTATGTATGTAATGGTCAGACAGCTAGAAGCCTTGTCTGTTGGTCTGTTGAATTGTGTTATTTTATCTGTTTGTATTTTTTGTCTGCTTGTATATATATATATATATATATATATATATGATGATTGAAGTAAGATTGTTAACCCTGTTTGAGTTGCTTTCCTTTAGAGAAGCAGATCAAAGAACCTGTACTAGCTGTCATCCTGGGTATGCTAAGGTGCTTGTTGTTATAAAGGGTGCTCAGGATAGTGAGGAAATTGGAGATTGTCATGATTAGCTGAAGAAATTAGGAATGTCCAGCCAGGAGAATAGAATATTTAGGGGGAAGATAAGCATCATCTTTAAGTACTTAATAGTGTTACATGAAAAAAAGAATCTAGAGTTTTATTGTTTGGACCCACAGAACATATATAGGAATACTGGATTTAAGTTACAAAAGGTGAATTTTAGGCTCAATGTAAAGAAAAACATCTTAGCAATTAGAGTTATGTAAAAGTAGAATGAGACTACCTAGAAAGATGGTGATTTTGAGATTAGTGGAAGTCTTCAAATGGGAACTGACTGAATACCTGTGTAGTATACAGTAAAGAGACTGCTCCTTAGGTATGTGTGGGACTAGATCGCCCTTTGGCCCCTTCCAGCTCAGAGATATTACAATCCTGTTATACAAGCTGTATTTATATTCTTCCTTTGCTCTTAGTGAATTCCTCTTTAAATTGCACTAGAATTCTGACTTATAAAACATGGTTCCTCAGGGCTTCAATCCAATCATTTTGTTCTTTGTCTCTTGAGTTTCTGCAACACTTTGTAAAAGATCAAAGGGACATTCACATATTTTTATCAATGCATGTAAGGGGTTTGGGTTTGTAGTTCAAAGTAATGTTGTCTCCTTAAAAAAAAGAGGTGTGTCCTCGGGTGAGACATTGGTAAAGGGATCAACTATGGCTGTCTTCTCATGGATCTAATTGCATTTTGAGTAGACAAAAAAGAATGCCTTTCAACTTTGAAGACTCGATGGATATACTGATGCTGGATGAATCCAACTTCAGGAACTGAAGAGTAAAATGATAGTATTATAGAACTTATGCAAATCTGGTCCTATGCATTTAACCCAGTATCTTTCCTTGGGGTGAGGTAATTTGTCTTACCTGGCAGGCTGGAAGCTCAAGGGCACTGAGCTTTGTGTCCATGACGGTTCATCTGATCACAGCTGTTTGATCTCAGTTAGTTGCACTAAGGCCCCTTTTTTCTGGAATATAAAAAAGGGATTTTGGATCTTCGAATATTAGTGCAAGCCTAACCAGCTATTAGTGTTCATTAGTTACAACAATTGAATTTGAATACCATACTGTTGAATGGACAATGGCAATTCCTTGTATCCCCAGCAGTAGAATTGCTATATGATAAGGGTGTTTCTAGCACACTTCAGAGGGAGTCTCACATAGCCATGCTTTAATGTTGTCTTAAAAATCAGCGGCATCATCATAGCTTTTGCTACTAATAAAATGTATTCTGTGAAAGTATTTCAGATATTTATACAAAAAATGGACTGAAATTTTTCATGTTTTCTAGAGTATCTAAAGCACTTATTGAATACTTTTTTTTTTTGCCTTTTTTTTGGGGAGGGCAATTGGGGTTAAGTGACTTGCCCAAGGTCACACGGCTAGTTTTTGTGTTAAGTGTCTGAGGTTGAAGTTGAACTCAGGTCCTCCTGACTCCAGGGCTGGTGCTCTATTCCCTGCACCACCTAGCCACCCCCTTTATTGAAGACTTTGTAACAAAAATGTGATAAGTGGGTATTAACTAGGATATCCTCTAATATGGTATAGCAGCAAGAGCATATTCTACTTGGAAATAAGAGACCTGAGTTCAAATTCCAACTCTATCAGTCACTTGCTACCTGGTTGTCCATGATATAGTTCCAGATCTAGAAGCCTATGAAATTTGATGAACTTCCTAATCAATTTGATGAATATATAAAATATAAGCATTTTGGGGGTTGGAGGCAGGGGAACTAGGAAGGTACCTTCTCATATAAAATTTGAATTCACACATTGGTAATTTATGTAGAACACAACAGACAACTCCTGATTGCTTAAAGTTATTGGGGGCTGCCCTGAGATGATTAGCTGAGTGGTACTTAGGAAAATGACTTCTTGTCAAAAGAGCCATAACTCTCCATGAATTGTATATAAGTTAAGTTGACTAGCTCAGTGTCTTTTGCACTCACTCCCCTTTTTGTCTTCTTCATCTTTTCCCCATTTAGAAGTCAGACCAGTGCGCAGTGGAGTAAATTTGTCATTAGAGAAGGGAAGCATTCATCTGCATGTAATTACTCCCCCTAGGAATAGTAATAACTGCTTTAGAAGAGGAACACCTGGTAGTTACATATGATTACTCTCACCTTTCTGGATTCAGGTCGCAGATTAGACTCCCTCATATTAGAGGAGATGGTAATAGTCTGGGCATAGATAGAGTTCCTGCAGGAACAAATAGCAAAAATAGGTATGATGTGCTTGCATCTGTGGTGTGAAAGGATAATTTATGGTCCATATATGAGAATCCCATCCTCTTGCTCATGGTCCATGTGAGTTTATGGTCTTTTTATTTAAAAATTTAGTGTACAAGTCAGGGGAATTTAGATTTCTAGCAAGTGGATAGCTATTTCTTGGGCAGCATCAGCCTTGAGAATTGCCCCATGGGTGAGCTCCCAAATTCAAAAGTTTGGGCATTGGATCTTGTGGAAAGAGAGATTATTTTCTGAGTATCATTGCCTATTAGAAAAAGAAAACCATCTAGAGTTCCAGAATAGCATCATTTTTAGACACACACAGAAAAAGAGGAGGTAAAAGATATGGCCCATTCCATCTCTTTTAGCATGCAGTCCCAATGTAAAGGGATTATTGGTGAGCAACCCCTAAAGGAGGGGTTCCTAAATTTTGGTATATGTAAAAATCCCCTTTGGACATCTGGTGAAACCTTTAGGTGCCTTCTCAAAATAATGTTTTTAAATGCATAAAATGCATAAGATTACAAAGGAAACTAATTATACTAAAATAGTTAACAAAATATTTTTTAAAAGTTCATGAATCTCAGGTTAAGAACCCCTGCCCTAAAGGATGTTTACCTTCTGAGGGGGGTGTATGTTTAAATGACAGAATAATATGAGGAGTCTTAAAAGAAACTTATGCGACCCTGTGGGAAAGAGGGATTCACCAGAATATCAAAGAGTTGCCCTGATGGCCACTCTAAGATCAGTTCTCTTCTGAGGTGGCCTAACAGGCTATTTGAGTGCCTTATGTGTTTTTAATTAGCCAGAGATTTCAGGGAGGAAATGAGATTTCAGAAGATGTTTAAATCCCAATTCACATGCTACCTTTTCCAAAAAGCCATTGTTAATCTCTCTACTTTTGGTAACAATTCCACTGATATTCCTCTTAGACATTACATAGCACTTTGTTTTGAGTTCTTCTGATATGCTTGTCATATTGTAATTTAACATGATGGTCATCTGTGTTTGTGGTGATACATTTGCTGCACTCATCTGTTCCAGTGATTCCAGGAACCATGTTTTTTCTAATCTTTATATTTTGCCCAGCTCACATCATAGTTCTCTGCACACAGTAGGCATTTAATGAATATTTATTGAATGTTTGATTACCTGACCAAATGAAAGTTAGGAAAGTAATACATACTGAATCTGTGACTTCAATGCCATAGGGAACTCCCAAACGAGGAATTCCTTCTACCAGTGTTGGTTGGCACATTCTATGCAACTGAGTCTTAGAGAATTGCCTGGAGCACAGAGAGATTAAGCGATTTGCCTAGGATCACATAGCTAGGATGTTGTTAGAGGCAAGACTATTACCAGAATCCACTAGTTCAAAAAAGCCTGGTATTTTCTTGCTTGGAAACTGAGTGCTCTGTTGGCATTTCCCATTATTTTGGGAAATGAGGGACAGAATGGTTGAATGTGGAGAGATAATAAGATGTTTACCTCAAGAGCTATAATCACTTGTCCACTAGTAAATTAAAGTGAAGCACTGGTATTTCATATATATTACTGAAGTAATAGTTAATGGTAGCAGTATTTTTATCTAGCCAAAGAGGAAAGAATTCTGGAAGTCAAATACAAAGGCTCATCACAACCACATGAGATTGAAAACAAAAAAAAGTCTCTATGACTATTGATATCTGGGGATGACAGATTTGATATTTATTACCACAGACAACAAAATATCTATGTATATTACAAGAAAAAAACATGTAAACTTTTGACAAGCAAATTTGCTGACAGGAAATGCCTAGGCAGAAATGTATCCTAGTAAAAGATGGCCAGGGGAGGCACTTTATTGAAAAATATATTTTTAGTTGTTGGGAAGAAATACAAAAATATATAATCCTAGTCGACTTTTGAAGTATACTATCTTTCCATGTCTCTATAAATAAGAATCTTTTAGAGGTTGTTTTTGTTGCTTAAAACTATGTTTTCTATAATTTTATATTTTGATGGTTTATGAGAAGTTAATTTTTTATTATTGAATTCAATTTTCCTTAAATATTAAAATCAGGCTTTAAATGCTAGTACTACTGACTTCTCAGGCTGTGTCCTGAAAAAGGGGCAAGACACTTATTAGAAAACACTTTGTATACATAATTCCTGCATAGAACGTATACTAGTCTGAACTGTTAGAAATTGCTAGTATGGTGTATTCTGTTTCCACATGGTAGAGAATTCACAGGAAATAGTAAAAATAAGATCCTATGGTTTAAATATAATATTGCTTGACTATAGTCCATGACTTTCTGGACTACTTCTAGACCTCCATCCCAATCACCTTCTCAGCTGGCATGGGGCCTTTCCATTTTCGTAACACCTCTACCTCTGTAAGATCCCTTTTAGATTGGTGAGTTCCTCTGCAACATCCATTTAAGGAAATCCCCACACAAGCCAAATCTGACTCAGTCCATGACTCCTAGACTTCTTCCTTCTTCCTTCTTTTACCCCTCCCAGTAGCTTCCTATCCCTACCCATCACCCCTTTTCAGCTTTCTTTTAGGTATTGTCATCTTTCAGTTGGATATAGTCACCTTGAGGAAAGAGACTATCTTTTTGCCTTTTTTTTTTCTTTTTTTTATTTTTCTCTTTATTTCTCTTTCTATGTCTCTCACTCTCTCTCTCTCTCTCTCTCTCTCTCTCTCTCTCTCTCTCTCTCTCTCTCTCTCTCTTTCTATCTAATGGACTAGATTGTAAGCTTTTTGAGTTAGGCTTGTATCCTTGTCAGTTTTTCTCATCTTCTTCCCATAATACCTAGTACTAGAGAGCCTTGCCTTTCTCATAGGGTGATTCTAAAGATTTCTGAAATTAAGGGAATCTATGAATATTTAGCTATACTATTAATAAATGAGATAGGAAAGACAAGAGAAACCAAAGGAAGGAGTATCACGTGACAGTAGAATTCTGACTACTTTCCTAGGCCCTTTGACCATGTTCATGAATTTATCTTCTCCTTCATATTATCTTTCTTTTCCTTTTTCTGTTTCCCTATTATTTTCTCCTTCCTACCTGGTCAAGGATGGAAATGAAGATAAGAGAATTTGGCTAGATTATATGAAATGAAGTAGAGAGACTTGGATTAATTTGGATTGTAAACCTGAGCTGAATGGGGAAAGTCCAAGGTTCATAGCCTTCCAAACAAATTTTGATATCTTAACTAAGATGTTGGTAGCCTACTTCTCAGAGTAAAGTAAGAATGAGGGATGATTTTCCTTAGTACTTTGGTTACTACTAGTGTCTTGTATAAAATTATGAAGTAGACCATTTGTTTTTGGAGCCCTCTAACTTCCTTTTCTGACCTCTATAATCTTCTGTTTCTGTAGTTTTATCTCCATCATAGGCAGGTAAGTGATGCAATAGATAGAGTGCAGGGTCTAGAGTCCGGAAGACTAACCTTCCTATTAAAATATGGCCTCAGACACTTACTAGCTATAAGTTGATGTGGGCAAGTCACTTAACCCTGTTTGCCTCAGTTTAGTCATCTGTAAAATGAGCTAAAAAGGATATGGGAAGCCACACCAATATCTTTGCCAAGAAAACCTCAAAAGGGGTCACGAAGAGTTGGACGTGGCTGAAAAACAACTGAACAACAAAATTCCCATCATCTCCATGCTGTCTCTCTGTCACCCTAGCCAGGCAAGCTTTGCATCCCAATAGTCTATACCTCAAAGTGTTTTCCCAAATCTCTGCATACTTTAGTTAGAATTTCCATTTTCTCTAAACTGTTGTTTTGATTTAAATAATTCATACTAAGATAGGAATGAATTATGAAATTTCTTTCTTTCTTTCTTTTTCTTTCTTTCTTTCTTTCTTTCTTTCTTTCTTTC
>NW_027186390.1:1612990-1624011 GCF_028583685.1 Petaurus breviceps papuanus
TTTCTTTCTTTCTTTCTTTCTTTCTTTCTTTCTTTCTTTCTTTCTTTCTTTCTTTCTTTCTTCCCTTCTTTCTTTCTTTGCTTTTTGGAGGGGCAATTGGGGTTAAGTGACTTGCCCAAGGTCACACGGCTAGTTTTTGTGTTAAGTGTCTGAGGCTGGATTTGAACTCAGGTCCTCCTGACTCCAGGGCTGGTGCTCTATTCACTATACCACCTAGCTGCCCCCTGAAATTTATTTCGTAAAGGTGAAGGGGGATTCGTATTTTAAAAGCAGAGTTTGAAATCATTGTTAGTAGAACATGCTAGGCAGATGTTTTTAAAAAGAGAGAACTTTTTTGAATTGCCAACTCAGACACTTGTCCCTCCCTTTTCCTCAATCTTCTCCCCTCACTCATTAGTACACTATGAAAAACATGGAATCACCCATCTTAAGACACATGTAACCATGTACTACTATCCATTCATATCCACTCCCATGTGTGTGCCTCTTTTCCAAATAGCTATGCATTCTGTTGACCTCAGTAACTACAAGGTGTGTTATTGTTAGGGAAAGTCTGTGGGTTGGTCCAGCGAATTGCAATTATCAAATACCACAAAGATTCAGGGTGTCTATTCTGTACAGCTTGGTCCTAATTAGTATGCAAAGAATGAGAGAGGCCCACATCTATGGAAGATCCTGTCCTGGTGTGGCTCAAAATGGAGGCAGAATAGACATCTTTAACCATCTCTCCTCCCACCCTCTCCAAAGGAGACTTTCATTCCTATCAGGAGGGAAAGCAGGAGGTTGGGACCAGAGGTACCACTCTCCTCTCCTTAGAGAGCAGATGCTGGACTGCAAGAATATCTATCTGCTCTCTTAAATATTGTTCATTGAGGGAATAAGAATGGGTTCTATCCAACTTTTGATCACTTTGTAATTTTGGGGGGAAGAGAGTCCCCAAACTTTCTAGCCAAGGCTTGATCCCTTTCCCACCCAATACCAGTTTCACAATGAACATGCAGAAATGGCAAAGAAACCCATTTATAGAAACTGGTAGCAAAATAGAAATCACAGAAGCAACTTGAAATGGGATTGGCCTCTTCCATCTTCTCTTTTGAATCTGGAAGCTGCTTCAGGACTTGAAGAAAACTTGAACTTCCTCCCTCAAAGGAGGAACTGCTGAGTAGAAGCTCTCTGTCTTTTGACAGCTACCTGATACCTCTCACAAAAGGCAGGGCTTTCATCTCTACCAAAGTGAAGAGAGTCCCATACCAATGGGCTTTGGGACAGGTGTTACAAAGTCAAATAACGAGTACTAACATGATAGCATATATTAAAATTTGCACTATTTGAGGTTATAATTATGTAAGGTCTGATAATTGGTTCTAGTCCAATGCAAATATGTAGTGGGAATTAAAATATGATGACTACTTAATGTTTCTACATTCTACATTCTAATGACTACATTGTTTCTAAAAATTATGACAATCTATATGGGGATCTTTTAGCTTTTAAATCCTAGACCTCCCCTTGAATTTGTTCTTTAGTGGGGAGATAATGTGATATAATGGAAAAAATACTGAATTTGTAGTCAGAAAATTGAGGTTCATATTCTGTCTCCAATATTTACTAGTTGTGTTACAGGCAAGTTATCTAATCTGTCTGAGTTGTTTCCGTATCTGTCAGATGGGGATAATGATATTGTACTACTTACCTCACATGGTTGTTGTGGATAAAGTGCTTTGTAAACTGCACAATACTAAACAAGAGTGAATTGCTTTATTATCTCCCAGAGGCCCTCCCCTCTAAGCTGTGAAATCCACTGTCAACATGACTTCTTGTCATAAGTCAGGAAGTCTTTTGAAAACGTCATGCATTTTTATATCATGGAAATGTGCATACAGTAACATCAGTGAATGTATCTCTAGTTCATGGCTTACAGTGAAATGCATAATGGTTTCTGGGATAGAAAGAGAAAAAATCACATACCTGAGAGAATCATATGGCTTGATATGTGTCACAATGGTTTACACTGCTTTGCATTTAGCATGGAGAGATTTAGGGAAAGGCAAAATATACAATTTAATTACAATTGCTGCAATGAAATCCAAGTTGATCTAGCTTCTCCCACATGAGTAGACCACAATTTTAAGCTTGGCATCGCCTGAAAGCTTGAGGAATGTACTTCCAGTAATTGCCAGGCCGCTTCATTGTTCCTATGTATACATAAACACTAGGCCGTGCTCATAGTGGTCATGCTTGAGCTGCTATCTGAAATTCACTTGTGCTATAAGGATTGACTAATCTTGTTCCTTCTGACAGCAGTTTCCATTGACTGTATTAGTCTTATTTCACTGCAGGGGCATGTAGCTCCACTTAGAAAGGCTAAGAGAAATCTGCTAAGAGGACCAGACATGCTTTGCAAGACACTGACCAAACCACTCCCAAGAGAAACTATATCATTGCAACAGGCAGGATTCCTTGTCTCAGGAGAAAATGTTGGTTTCTACAATACCTTGTTGTAAAAGGCATAATTTAGCCTTGATTTATATACAGGTTAAATGGAGAAGGTTATAAACCAATAAGTCAAGGGGAGATAGTCTTTTGCAACAGAACAACTATTGTAAAAGTTTGTTAGTTGCCCCATGCTCATTCATACTCTCCATAACTTGATGCTCCTGCCCTTTATTCCTTCCCTGTTATTATCTTCAGATGATATCTGTCCAGCAGAACTTGTAATCCATGAATTTCCAAGACCAGATCTTGGCCTGTTCCATTTTATTGTTTTTGCATTCTCTTTATGTACTCTCATTGTCTTCAAAGGGCATTTTGAGAATGGGAGAGAATTAACATAACTCCTAATTTATAGCCATGATTCTCCAATGAAAATTGGCAACAGTGGTTATATTATATGTATTTATCTGATGGGGCTTGAAGAATTTGAATTCAGGCAATGCACCATAGATATCTGTGCCAACTCCTCTCCCCTTCCAATTTATTTTATATATCTCCTATATGCTATAGCTCTACTTATTAGATTATGAGCTCAAGAACAGGGACTATTTTTGTTTGTTTTTCACCTTTTTAAAAAATTTCCAGTACTTAATATAGTAGATGGACAGTTGGAACATAGTAGACACTTAATAACTGCTCCTCAACCTAACTTTTCCCTCAGGTAAATCAGGTTTTAAAACTTAGCAAATCTTCATGGATGATGAAATTTATGAAAGAAGTCATTGCTAATCCCTTGGTAATTATGATCATGGAATCATTATGGTGAACAATGTTGGTTTTACATTTAGAAAATCTGGTTCAAGGTTCAAGTTCTTTCACTTAAAAGCTTTGTGACCTTGGGTAAATCATTGGTTAACCTCAATATCCTCACATACACAATGATGATAATACTTTAGTTCAAGAAAGACTCCCACAGCATGTTGGTAGAGCGCCTCTGGTGACCTTATGGGAGAACATAGACAAGCCACACTGTGCACTGTCATTGAAAGGTTCCAATTTGATCTTTGAAGGAAAGACTTACACTGATGAGATCAAAGATCATGGAAGTGCCTAAGAATTGTGCATATATTGTGCAATTCTCACATATTATTCAGATGACTCCATTCTTCTCCAAAATGATTAAGAAAATGGTTAATAACAATAAAAACAATCACTAATTTTATATAGTATATTTGAGATTTGTCAAGTGTTTTTCTCATAAAAATGTTATGAGATAGCTAGTAAAATACATCCAAATAATTTGGGATCTCATTGATTTGTGTATTCTTTCTAACAATGCAGATTCTAACCCATTTATGCCTGTGCATCTAAAGTGACTTGTCCTTACCCTATAAAAGATTTGCTAGGGGGTAGAGATGGGGTTCATCAACATGCTTGGAGTCTTATAATAGAAGTACTTTTATCATTATTCTAATAATTTATAATCTAAGAGCAGGGCGAAGATAAGGGTAGAAGTTGTTATAATAATTACCAAATTACCCCTGAATTATAAAAAGCACATCAGAGGGGTCAACCCGTGCTATGAGAAAATATGAGCGCAAGGGAGTCATAGAATTTAGAACTGAAAGGAGGCTTAGAGATGTATTCTAAGCTTGATTTTACAGATGAGGATATTAAGTGCTGGAAGAGTTGATTGACTTCTCCTTGCTCATGTAGAGAGTAAATAGTAGAGCTGGGATTTGAACTCCATTCTTCTAACTTCAGATTTAGACTTCTTTCCACTACATCAATCAATCTTCCAGCTGGGGACACTGAAGAAGATTTTATGGTGGAGGACCCACTTGGACTGGGCCCTGAAGGATTTCAGCAGATCATAAGAGCAGAATCTGATGTAGTACCAATAGGTCTCTTAAGAAGAAGCTGATGTAATGGTAATTTGAAGACCCCTTTTTGTATTGGAAAGTAAGCAGGTACTTAGCACTGAGTAACTGGTCAAGCCTCTATTGGGGAAACAGAAGGTATGAATTCCTGTCTCCTGTTCCTGACATAACAGGAAGGAGTTGGCTGAAACAGGAAGCTAATGCTGTGTGTATATAAGAAAAGTCCCAGAGAGGCACAGTCAGAATTTCTTGGGACAAGCATCTGGTGGCAGAGCAGCTACAGAAGAGAGAATGGAGAACTAAGCCAGAATTTCCTGAGAACTTGTGGTGGTGGAGCTTCTTCTGAACAGGAGCCCAGGAGCCCCCCTCCCACAGGCTGGATAAGGTGATTTTGATTTTTTGAATGAGCTGCAGAAGACTGAGTAAGCATGACCTGGATGCAGGGACTTTGTCTGTTTGTGGCTTGGTTGAACCTTGAATTCCCAGTAGCAGAGATTGTGAAGGATTTGAAATGGACTGGACTCCGTGAACTTCAGTGTGGAGTGGGACCTACCCAGAGAGCTGGACAAGGAACTGGGAGCTGTCTGAGTTTGAACCCAGGTGACAGTCTGGTGAATCCAGGTAGAATCTGGGACCATGGAAGTGGATCTAGGGAATCTGAGAACTGGCCCCAAGTCAAGATGAAAAGACCTCTTCATGAGTACTGAGTAATGATGAAATTATAGTTTACTACTGACCTAGGGGTGGAGAGTTTGTGTATTTTCTTGTGATTGTACTTAGTGATTAATGATACTTAGTAATTGATTGCTGAATAAGTGACTGATTGAGTTAATCTAGTGTGCCCCATGAGTGGAAGACTTTGACTATTGTACTTTGAGATGATTGTTCTTTTTTCTAAATATTGTGACCACTTTGGTGAAAACTATGTGGCCATTTTAATGATAAGCTGTGGTGAACATTATATTGTGATTTTTCTGTGATAAGTTGTAATATGCTGAATGCTTTACCTTGATTTTCTGTGAATGTTTTGATTTGATTAGTTATGGAATAGAGTTTTCACTACATTGTATAATCAGAACCTTAAAAGCTGTTCACAGTCGCATTCTTCTGGAAAGCTGCTTGTGCATGGCATTACAGTTGACTTGCAGAAGATGGGAATAGACCAAGGAATAGCTGCTTGTCAGATTCTGATTTTCCCATTTCTATTAATGGCACCATTATTTTCCCTGTCACTTAGGCTCAAAAACTTAGTGTCTTGACTCTTCCTTCCCTTGCACTTTCTGATTACCAAGTGCTCTCAATTCTATTTCCATGTCGTTAGGTCTGCTTTTGTGCTCCATTTTTTCTGCTTATTGGCTATGTGACCAAGTCACTTAAATTATCTGAACCTTAGTTGTTTTTACCTATAAAATGGTTGAGATGATATTTGCATTATTTATCTCATGGGATGATTGTCAAATGAAGTAATGTATGTGAGATTATCAAAATGTAAGTTATTAGTATGTTTCCCATTCCATTGCTATCAACTACTCATTACCTCTTGACTCATAACAAGTCAATCAACTAATATTTATTAAGTACCTACTATGTGCTAGTCTGTGTGCTAAGTATCAGAGACACTGTGTTAAAGTAAATTCTTGGTCTGTGATCTTCCCCCCTTTCAACTTCTAAACACCACTTACCTGGTCCATTTTCCTAATAAGGAAGTCCACTCACTATTCACCTGACTGAAAATCTTGATGAACTTCAAATAAAGCCCAAAGTCCATACTATGTTTTTTCAAGGCCTTCTATGATCTAGCCCCAAGGTGCTTCCCTCACCCCCCCCCCCGCCTATAGCTTGTTTCTTCAGTTTTTTCTTTTTATATTCAGTTTTTTTTCGTTTTCTATATAGTCCTGACTGTCATTAACTCCAGTAACATCATCATAGTTTCACAGATTTAAAATTGGAAGGGACTTTAGCAATTACCCAGTTGAACTTCCACCTTTTATAGAAGAAGAAAGTGAGGGTGAGAGAGGTGCAGTGAATTGTCTTAGGTTGCACAATGTAGTAAGGGATGGAGCTAGGATTCAGAACCTAAGTAACCTAACTTCCTATCTAGTGTTCTCTTCTTTGTACCAGTCAGTCATTAATCATAGTGCTTCTATAGTGTTTGGTACATTTCTAAACCTTTCTCTGCTTTGTTTTCCTCATCTTAAAAGGTTGGAATAGAGCATAAACTCAAATAGAAATCCCCTCTCCCCAAACAACCAAGTATGCTAAAGATCCCTGCAGGCTTCATATTGACTTAGAAAACCACATATTAGCATTAGTTATGTTTTATCGTATTTTTATTTATTTTATTTAATATTTCCCAATTATGTTGTAATATGGTTCGGGTCCCAAATAGATAAGAGATAGCATATGTCTGTGGACCAAATGTTTAACACCTTTGGAGCAGTGTTTCTCTATGACTCCTTCAAAGTCTAAACTCCTTTAATTTTAAGATCTTCAAATTTCACTCTCATCATTGTCACTCATTAACAATGTTCCTAGGTATAATCAGGACCTACACCAGAAAGAAAACAATATGATTGTTGCCACCTGTAGGCAGAAATTTATTACATTTACTTTACTATGACTTGGATAATGTTAATATATTAAAAAAAATCCACCTTTCTCTTTCATCCATACTATGAAGTACAATGGAAAGAACTCTTTACCTGGAGAGAGGGCTCCTGAATTTCAATCTTGGCTCTGCTACTTACTATCTATGTCATTGGGCAAGTCACATCATTTCTTGAACCTCTTTTTCCCTATTTATAAAATGAAGAGGGCTTACTAGATTTCCTCTTATGTCTTTCCACCTCTAAGTTTATAATCCCATTTATTCACATAATTTAAGATTCATTGTTAACATGAATCTTTGCGTACAAACCAGCACAAATTTTATGTTATTAGCATGCATCTTTTTCACATCATAAAAATCTTGCTCCTTGATGGATGTCATGTGAATTTATTGAATGCAGAGGTTATGTAATTTAAGGCTTTTTAAAACCCTGTATTAATATGAGATCAACTTATCTCTTTTTCTGTTCTATTAATACTGACCTAAAGTTTAGTTTAAGTCTAAAGAAAATAGATCTGTATGAATCACTTGAAGGAAGATTTGACTATAGAATAGGAAGCATAATTTTGCCTTGGGAGATAATTAAAAAAAAATGAAAAACAAATAATTGGTTTTGACAACACTAACATTAAAGATACAATAGAGAAAATGAAACCAGTCTTTACCTCTCTTCTTTCCTCATGTTTAAGGGAAATTCTTTTGCAAAGAAAAAAAGAACAATATTGTGGTGGGAATGGGGTGTGGGGGGGGGAGCCACAGCTCTGATAAATAAAGAACCCATCCAACAGTTAAGCTGACACTCCATACGTAGAAAAAACAATTTCCATGCATATTATCAAAAATGTGTTAAATCAACTAACATTGATATAACTTCAAGCAATTAGGAGAACGCTAATAATGATATGAGTCTTCAGCTGTAAATAATTATGCTGCCTTAAGGCGATGCTTTAATTTTTGGCTTGCTGTATCTATAAACAATAATCAAACTGCAAGGCAAGTTGTGTTGTTTTTGTTCACAGTTTGTGAAATGATTTTTCTACCCTACAGTGATGCTGATGGCTATTTTGACCTTCAAGAACTCCGGCCTGTGTAGCTAAGAGCTAATGTGTACTTGCATCGATCTGGGTTAGAGGCACCCAGCAGGTTACAGGGCCTGTTCTTCATGAGTACAAAAGCTGCTCTCGTCAATCAGTGTGGGTTGTGAAAAGGGGGCTTGCTGCTGTGACTCAATAAATGGGGACATTAGGAGGAAATGTTATAATTGCTGCTACCCACATCTTGTTAATGAGTAATGTACAGTTAGACTCCATGCAATTGCAGCTAAACTGTTTATACAATTTATTCTTATGTTGCAACTAACATTTAACATAATGAAGGATCATAATTGCAGCCATTAAAGTCAAGATTAAGATTTGTTTAATTAGAATTAAGAAAATGTAAAATAGAAAACTACTTTGAAAATGTTGGGTATATGGGATGGATTCAGCGGTATTCAGGAAAAAAAATAACCTTGCAGGGTGCTAGTAGTAGGCATTTGTGTGCACAAAATAGTTGGCTGGAGGTCTTTTCTTAAGATTTTTAAAGCAAAGTCAAAACTATGAAGAAAGTAAAATATTAATTTTGCTTCCTAAAAGTGTGTATGTATGTATGTATTATGTATGTTTATATATATTAGCTTTAGGGTTCAAGGTGTGAGAATGATAACTTTTGGATTTCCAGATTTGTTGTTGTTGTGGAGTCATTTTCATTTGCCTCCTACTCTTTGGGACCCCAAGTGAGGCTTTCTTGGCTAAGATACTGCAGTGGTTTGCCACTTCCTTCTCCAGCTCATTTTACAGATGAGGAAACTGAGGCAAGCAGGGTTAACTGACTTGCCCAGGGTCACACAGCTAGGAAGTGTCTGAGGCCAGATTTAAACTCAGGAAAATGAGTCACTCTCCACTCTGTCCACGATACCATCTAGCTGCTTTATTTTTAAGGTAAAACAAAAACAATACCATAGAAGAAATAATTAATTTTACTTTTATTGGAACCTCCCACATCCCAGAGACCAAGGAATTGGGGATAGGGTAGGAATGGGGTGAGAAATAACAGGGTCTCTGAGTTTGCATAAAAAATGTCATAATTTAATGTTACAAAGTAGACATAACCAGATCTCAATTTTAGTTGTTTCTATTTTCAAACTTCAGTTGTTTATAGTAGTGTGGTTTTTAAAAGGACTTGGCAGAGGTTGGGGCGGGGGAAACCACAAAAACATGGTTAATGGAATCTTTGGAAGACTTGTCAGAATTCAGACAGTGAAATCATTTCATGAAAATCATGGATATTTTTACCTGACCCTGGGTATGTTTTGGTTCAAGGTGGAGACCAGGATCCAGAGGAGGCAAGAGACTGGGGTGGGAGAAACAGGACACAGGAGAAACCAGTCAGCTGTTTAAGTTTAGAGGCATTAAGAAACAGGTCTTTTACTGCATATGGAAGCAAAAGTTTTGCAAACTAGTAAAAGTTTGTCAGATCTGTGGACAAACTCTTGTGGAACCCTGTTCTAGAGGAATCAGCACTGGGCTGGGACTTTGGAGACTTGAATTGAGGCATCACCATTAATTAACGGTGACCTCTATGAGCTTTGGTTTCCTCATTTGTTAGGCAAGGATGACTATACCTGCCCTAATGCCTCACAGGAACTTGTGAGGATCACAAAGAATAATAATGTGGGTGAAATCATTTTTGCAGATTAGGTGTTATGCAAATGGATTCTAGGATCATTTTGATCCTAGCAGTTGATTCACTTTGATTATATTGTCAACTGATGATAAGGTACAAACTGAAAAAGTCAAAGAAAGGAGTCCAGTCCTGACTGCTAGCTCTCAGATCAAGTGCCAGGTCTCACTTTATGATTCCTTGTCTACATTATGACCTTTCCCATCCACACTCCCCTCCACTCCCCTCCAGCATGCTGAATTTGTTCTTCATGTAAAGTAAGTCACAAGTTCCATGAAATAATTGATCCTGATAGGCAGAAAGCCATTCAATATGATCCCAATGTACCATTAATATTGAAACAATCAGTGCTAATTGTCTAAAATGGGGAAAATAGTAAAATTCTAACAGAACAGGAAGCAAGTGATGCTTTTATTTCTACTGCAATATAAAGAACAGGATTGTGACCTCAAAAACTATTATCTGATTGGCTTGAGGTTTCAGGTTAGTGCATAGTTGTTGATACCATAATCTTGACTTACAGTAGAAGTTATATTGGCAGTCTTCCCCACTACCCCCATTAGAAATTCAAAAGGACAGATTTCTCTGTGTTTACTTAAAGCCTTGTAAGTAAAGCCCAAGCTTCTTATCCTGTAGGAATGCTTAAAAATTTCAGTCTAGACTCTGAGCAAAGGCCAAATGAATTTTCTTATGAGCACTGTGAAGTAGTTCTCTCATATAATACATGTTAATTACCATATTTCCAATATGATATTTCTAAAATATGCACATTACATTTGATGATGGATTAACTGGCATCAGTCAAGAAACTAGACACTATCCTAAGTATCTGCCTAAGTGAAGGGATAGGTGGAGTAGAAAGATAAAGGGAAAATTAATTATGCTTAAAGATTATTGTAATCTCTATGATTAGAACCCTAATCTATGAGGTGAGGAAAGCTCTCTGGAGACTTCAAATGTCAAGCTTTTATTTACACTTAAGCCAGGCCTATGCTGACATACTTATAAAAAGAACTACCTAGGTGATTGAAATATCTCCAAACTTAGAGGGGTGTGTGTGTGGGGGGCACTCAATTATCTAAAGACTTCATTTTTCCTTTTTTCTTTGCTGGTGGAGATAGTAGAATATAATATGCCATCATGCCCAGAATGTGTAATGGGCTCCTGAAGGAGGAGCCTGGATCTGCTTCTGCTTTTCTTCCCCCTCCTTCTTTTGGCCCAGGAAAGCCCTGGACCTCCCTCTTGGTTTTACTCCCTGACCTGGCTCTGATCTGACCTGGATCTGAATTAAGCAACAGAGACTTGACTTTGAAAACTTGTCTTCTCCCTTCTCTCTTTCCCCTTTCCTCTTTTCTTCTTTCTTTATCCCTTTTTCTTTT
>NW_027186390.1:1624021-1626719 GCF_028583685.1 Petaurus breviceps papuanus
CTTCCTTTTCCTACTTCTCCCTACTTCCCCCCTTTGTTTTACCCCTCTCATTCTCTTCTATCCCTATGAATGCAGTCCCAAAAAGCCCAGTTGAGCCTTTCCAAGGTAATCGTACCCATTCTCTTTGTAGAAATCATTGTGTGTTTTATATTTTTATCATTCTTGTCAATGAGGCTTTACAAAGAGTGCCTCCTTTTAAAGGTACAGCAACAATAAATATAACCCTATAACCCCACCCTCTGGGGTGGTTGCTGTTTAGTGATAGCCTGCTCTTCATGACTCTATCTGGGGTTATCATGGCAAAGACAGTGCAATGGTTTGCCATTTCCTTCTCCAGCTCATTTTACAACTGAGTAAAGTGAGGCAGACAGGGTTAAGTGACTTGCCCAGGGTCACACAGCTAGTGAATGTCTAAGGCCAGATTTGAACTCAGAAAGATAAGTCTTTGTGACTCCGGGCCCAATGTTCTATCCACTTGCACCACTTATCTGCCTAATTCTCTGGGGTGGTATAGTAAAAACTTAGCTCAGTTCCTACATAGTAGTAATTCTACCAAGTTCATTCTTAAGGGGGATATGTCTGTGAGATGAGTCCTGGTTTCAGTTACAACTGGTTGGGGTCTTAAAGGTCGCTTGGAGATCACTCCTTGCTCATCATAGCATCAATGCTGCACTGAGATCTCTGGAATATCAGATAATGAGACACCCTCCAGACCTCTTGAACTCATAAAAGTCCAAGATCATGGATTCCATTCCATTCACCTTGAATCAAAAATACAGGAACCAATGACTGAGGCCCTTCTTAGATGTCACATAAGCTCAGGCCCTAATATTTCTCCCCCTTACACCTCATCTTTCATCACACTGTATGAGTGAAGGAGTCACCAAATGAGACCAAGAACAAATGAGGCAAGAGAAGAAGTGGCTGGAGGTGAGAGACCTTTCTGAATGTCTCAACAGCCAATCAGAGAACCTCCTCTTCAACATGTAATTAGTTGCCCAGAAACAGTCACAGAATATGCACAGATGATCCATAGCCTCTCCAAAGTCATTCTCTTACACATTTTTCTAACTCCCAGAAGCAAGTGCCCTATCCTTTCCACGTGGAGAGATGCTGTCCTCAATTCTCTACCACACTTCCTGCCCCCCATGTTATTTTGAAAGCACTTTGTAAGTTTTAAAGTTATTGTCATTGTTATTATTGTTATTTTTCTTCATAGGAACTAATCACAACTGTTCAAGTTAATTCTTGGGAGCCATCTGTCCTTTGAAATCTTGCCTTTTTCATGTTTCATATCAGAGCATCCTAATAGTAGAAGATCAAGATTCACAAGATACAATGTGAATATGAATACCATACTCATAGAGTTGATGATTATCTGATCACGATGTCATATGCTGTTCATACTTTTGTTTATAAGTTCTATGTTCTATCTTGCTGTAATTTAGAGGGACTACTGGAAGCTGCTAAGATCACATAGCAGACTTAGCCAAACAGAGAAGTCGTGTGATTTGTCTGGGGTCATATTGGTATTGGAGGAGCTGAGAAAAAATTCAGATTGGGTTCTTAGAAGTCAAATTCTTCATTCTTCCCCCTGGAGCTCATGGCACCTATGATTTATGTCCTGATATTAAGTGGAAACATGTACTAGTAGAGTAGAATTTAAGTTCCTTGAGGGAAGGAACTGTTCTGTTTATGGTCTTTTGTATCCCCAGTGACTAGCATATAGGTAAGTACATAATCTATGCTTTCTGGTTGCTTGTAATAAGCATTAATTTACATGTCTTAGGAAGAAATTCTGGAAGTTGCAGGAAAAGCAGAGCATCAGCAATTCATAGACAAAGGCATGCTACAAAATGTATCTTACATAGCTGTATTTGTTTCTAAGTTGGGTTTGGATCAGATATAGATAAAAAAGGAACATGGTAGCAAGTGTGTCACATAAAATACTAGAATTGGAAAGAGCTGCTTGTATGGGAACACTCACATCATATATAGTAAAGTTAAAGACTGAATTCTGGGCAATGCTCATAGTGAGGGAACAGTAATTAGCAAGTTCATGTTTTACTTTTCTCTTTGACTTTCTGTTCTAACAATAAATGGTTTAAAGGTTAAGAACATGAAGATGTTTGATTGTCACAGGTTTACTATTAATATGCAAGTTTAAATGAAATGATGCTTTAAAATTAAAGCAAAATTTATAGCATTTTTTGTAAAGGATTTTAGATATAGTCTAACTCCCCTCCTCCCCATACAGTTAAGGTAACTGAGGCATAGTGAGTTTTAATGAGTTGCCCAAATTGACAAAGCTAGTAAATAGGGGAGTGCTGAGTGTAACTTAAGTCTTATGACTGACTCCTCATTCAGTACTCTTTAAATAGCATTCTGTTTTTTTTTAATTTTTGCTTTTGCTTCTTATATCACCTGGAAAACCAACAAGCAAGACAGTAATAAGAAGAAAGGTACTAATTCAAAATTTCTCCCATCTATAGAATATTCCTGAGAGTTATGGGGGAACAGAATTGTAGTGAGAATTAAATAGGATAAGAGTCTGGATGCATGATTTATTATTGAAATTTCCTTTCTTTCTCTTCCTTCCTCCCTCCTTCGTCCCTCCTTCCTTCTTTTCCTGCCTCCTTTTTTCCCTTCCTTCCTTCCTTCCTTCCTTCCTTCCTTCCTTCCTTCCTTCCTTCCTTCC
>NW_027186390.1:1626729-1644150 GCF_028583685.1 Petaurus breviceps papuanus
TCCTTCCTTCCTTCCTTCCTTCCTTCCTTCCTTCCTTCCTTCCTTCCCTCCTACCTTCCTTCTGTAGCACCAATACAAAATTCACAGAGCCTACAGCAGCTATGAATATGTAGGCATAATTCTGAATAGAAAAAATATAACAGACTTTCCACATGGAAGACAGAACCAAAACATTTATTCAAACACCAGAAACCTGAATTCCAACACCAGAAAGTCAAATCCATCATAGCAACAAAGAAATCTATACACAATAACAATGCAGGAGGCACCACCATCCCCAAGCCTTCCCCCTGCTAGGGTCTTCCCACAAATGAACTCAGATAGCCTGCTTCCTTTCTCTCCCTCAGTTCTCACTGCTCTGACCAACATCCTCCGGGCTCTCCTCCACCTTTCCTGTTTCAAACTCAAAACTGAAACTCATTTGACTTAGGCTTCCACGTGACTTAAGCAGGTCACATGGGCCTATTAATGGATGGGAAAGATCTTTCCATTCCATTAAAAATACATTAACAATACACCTTCCTTCCTTTCTTTCTTCCTTTCTTCCATTCCTAAGTGAATGGACCTACAATTGCAGGCAGTAGAATTAGAACTATGTCATTCTTGATTGAATTAATTCAATAAGCTGCAAAGTGTTGCAACTTGCCCATTCTCTGTAATCTCTGTGCTACTACCCCTAGTCAGGGAGAAAAAAAAGCATCAGTGAGTAAAAAAGAGCAAAACTAAAATGGAAAAAAAGAGTATCTTAACTATTTAGCTGAGTTCAAGAGAATAATGTCCAAAGAAGAGTGATTTCTAAATTCCAGAGGGCAGATGACAACCAGTTCATGCAATTGTTTCACACTAATTAAGCATTATCTTTTTAAAGGCTCTGCTTCTGAGGCACATTTCTGTGGCTGCCTCATTTGGAGCCAGCCCACACCAATCAATATCAATCTACTGCCAAATGTTATTAAATATCTCTTTGATACCTATTTACAACTAAGAAAATAATTTTGCTGCCAAGGGATTGTAAATGTGTGAAAAGACTCCCTGACAGCTTACTTCACTCACTGTCTACAATCCAGCGTCTGGGTGCCAAAGCCAGGAGACTAAGATGAAGAACATAATTAAGGAAACATATGAAGGCTAGCACAGGGTTTGAGATTAATTAGCTGTGCGTCAATAATCTCATCAATATCCGATTAACAAATGACACATTGCCCAATGAAACATATTGATTCATGCACACTCCTCACTGTTAATAAATTGAAACTGCTTTGCTAAATGAGAAAGCTGACAAACTAATAGCCTGCTAATACTTCCCTGCTATTGTGATAAAAAACATAAAATTAGCCTGAAGTATACAGTACTTAATTTAGCAGGACTGTCGCTCGACTTATGAAGCTGGTTAATGAATGACAAAAAAAGAAAGAAAAAAAAGAAATAAAAAGTAGGGGGTGGGGGAAGGGAAGCGATTTCAACAGACAAAGAATTCATACAAAATAGAATAATTTCCGAATTGCGATACATTTGGAAAGTATATTGGGGCATATATGATGCCTAACCTGTTTCCTTTTTAAAATTTTGTTTATAGAAAAAAGACTTATTCTTTAAAAAAAAAAGTAGGGAATTATAATGTATTGACAGGCTTTGTGCCTTGGTGACAATTTAATGTTTACCCAGAAATAAGCATGTGATTATGGAAGAAAAACTATTTCAAGAGAATATACAGTTTTGTTTTAAGAAAATAGAATGGAAAAGAGAACACATAGAAATCTGATAATAGCTCTTTCTTTGCAATAATACCACATTTCTGATTTAAATCATTTATAAATCTATTCCTCTATGTGTATGTATCATTAGCAATCATCAGGTTCCTAAATATTCTATGCAACCGCTGAGATTTACATTGGCTGTTCCTATCACTATTTTTAATAATATTACTCTTCCTTCTTAACTTCAGCACTTAGACTTTTTTCTTAGGTATGCTACTTCCTCTATTCTTAGATCAGCAGTTTTTACAGCAGGTAGGACAGCTATACTGTTTGGAATACTGGAAGATATACCTAATTTCTCTCATTAACATAAGCAATAGAAGTGACAATAATTTGGAGCAGGCAGAATTATGACATCACAAGGTGATGTCTTGACTTGTGCATAAATTGAATTTTGAATCCTCAGTAAACCTGTACTTTCTGATAACTGTAGTCAAATCATTAGGGTTAGAAGAAAAGAATTTTCTATGAGACAAATATTTTTAATCTTGGAGCTCTGGTACCTAGGGCTCATGTGAACCTTTTTAGGGGTCCTTTGAGGATGATTATCCCATTTGGAGGCAGAAGCTAAAAGGATACAGGCAATTTATGTATTTTCCAGAAAACTACAAAAGAATATATATAGGAAGATGACTTGAACTTGTTTAAGTTATTAAGATGTTAGAGCAGAATGAAACTTTGATTAACTAGAAAACAACTAATGAGAATCCTCAATTAGTTAGATTTTTCTTTCACTCTACTTATAGGAGAATTAAGTAATTAAAAAAACCTGAAAACAAGCTTTTATTTAAAATAATCAGCTTTCATATTAAGACCTGGTTAGTTCAGATTCAGTCCAGGGTCTAATTTTTTCTACAGCTACATATGTTGGTGTTGTTCAGACATTTTTATCTGTGTCCAACTCTTCATGACTGCATTTGAGGTTTTCTTGGCAAAGATACTGGAATGGTTTGCCATTTCCTTCTCCAACTTATTTAAAGAGAAGGAAAATGAAGCAAACAGTTTTAAGTGACTTGCTCAGGGTCACACAGCTAGTAAGCATCTGAGGCTAAATTTGAACTCAGGTCTTCCTGGTGCATACCTAGCACTCTATCCACTGCACTACCTACCTGCCCTAACACTTAGGTTTACTGCTGAAAAAGAAAAAAAAACATTGCTTATGAGATACAGGAAACACATCGTCCCATATGGCTTCGCATTCACTGAGTTTTAGTTGATTGCAGTTAATAAGGCTAACTATGTTGTCTACACTTGAAATATTCATATTTTGTTAGGATATTTTTGAAGTCTACAAGGTTACCAAAGTGAAAGAGAATAGGTAATGGTTGAATTTTAGGTCAGTGGGAGATATGTTGTTACTCACAATTGACTCTTCTGGCCTTCAAACTACATCACATATTTACTTTACCCTGTACGTGTCTCTGACTTAGGCAATCACTTTAATGACAAAATGCTATCCACAAATAGACTTTTTTCTTGTTACATGAATTCATTGGCAATTTACCAATGACGGAAATTATGTATGATTTAATGATCTACTAATATTCTAATAGTCAATCAAGAACATTGGATTACATTGAACACTGTTTCTGGGATAGATCACATTTATGTTGTCTGGATTCTGTAGTAACTCTTTAAGTCCACCAGTGCATAGTGATTTGTGAAGGCAATGGCCTGATATTACACCACAACTCAGTTCAACAGATTCAGTGCCTACTATGTGCAAAGACAAATGCTGAACAACCAGGGTCAGGATATCTGGGTTATTGTCTGGTTCCTAGATTAATGGGAGCCACAAGCCAGCTAGGGTCTTCCGTCAATTCATTGAGTTGAAGTAACTTGAATTCCCCACAACATTCACCAGGTTAAACCTGGACACTGTGGTGTCCATCAGCCTCTTTTAGTCACTGAATATGTGTAGTTCAGAAGGTTGCCTATGCAGCTGCTTCCTTGGCAGACTCCTCTGTATCCTATTTGGGAGTCAGATTTCATGCCCAATTAGAGAACAAGAGAGAACTATCCCCATGTGTAATGGAGACAGCTGCTCTAGAATAGCTGTTTCAAGATGCATTGAGCAGTTAAACAATGATCTCCTCCTCATCCCCTTCAATAGAGACATACAACTTGAATAGGCCTCACTATATCTGATGTGAATCCATTATGAGTTGTCTGTAGAGTCACATTCTCATTATTCTAAAGTCACTCCCCTCAGGTTATATAGCCAGTGTTTTGATCAGTGATAGGTGATGGGAAAACAGCAACAAAGAATTCTATTGGCAAAGGTTTCTTTCCTAAATCATGCTTTTAAAAGATCATAAAGTGTCCTCCACACCGTTGTCATTTCCCACAAATAATTTAGTCAGAAAAGTCTTCACAGGGAAAGAAAAAGGGATAATTGTTTTACTTAGTCAGATAATTTTCTCCCTCAAATCCTCATGCCTTTCTCTAGACATTTCTTGTTACCATCAACAGAAAAAAAGATGTTTTTTGAGTTTCATTGGTTGGGAACACATTTTTTAGCTATATAAATTGATCAAATTCGCTCATTTTCCTATTTAGATATTTGATTTCATTTTCTCCTAAATTTGATGACATTTTCTCCTAAAATTATATATTTAACATCTACTGCCTGAAAAATACTATGCTAGGAGGGGTCTGGTGATACAAAGAAACAAAGAAAAAAAAAGACACTGTCTGCCCTCTAGGAGTTTATATTCTTCTGAGGAGGATACAACAGTATTACAGATAAGTTATTTAACTGTAGTGAATATACTCTGGCTCATTCTCCCAAATCCAGGCCAGTTGCATCTTCCCTCTAAGAGTTCTAGGATATCCTATAGAATCTATAGTTCTTGCTTCCTCTCCTTGACGTGCTATGTTCCTCTCACAGTAAGGTGACTAACAGCCTAGCTCTACTTAACCAGTTAACATCAATTAATAATAATAACTAACATTTATATAGCACTTACTATGTTCTAGGCACTTTGCTAAGTGCTTTACAATTTTTATCTCATTTGATTTTCACAACAACCCTGGGAGGTAAATTCTATTATTATCCCTATTTTGCAGATGAGGAAACTAAGGCAAACAGCAATCAAGTGAATTGCCTACCCATTAATGTGTCTAAGGCTGGCTTTGAACTCAGGTTTTCTTGACTCTAGGCCCACTATTCTATCCACTGCACCAACTTTCAGCTACCCCAATTAGCTTTAATAAAGGGATAATTATCTCAAAGATGCAGAAATAACAAAAATATGCATTTTCCCTAAACAACCCAGGAGTACCCTCTATAGCACTAAGATAATGGATTCAGACTTAGAAGAGTTTTTATCCCACCAAGCTCATTGTACAGATGCATCACGACTGCTGGATGAGTCTTTTTCTTAGCTACTGCTTGGTTTGGTCCTGAAGATTACTCCTTGTTCTTCAGTATGTCTATGCTGCTCTGGTTGCAAAAAAGGATGATGGGATGGTGGGATGCTGTTCTCTTGGTCTGTCAAAACTCGTAATGTTGGAGTCTCCACCCCATTCACAAAAATGAAAAAAAGAACAAATATTTAGGTGGGGAAAGAACCTAGGCATATATGTAT
Source organism: Petaurus breviceps papuanus (assembly GCF_028583685.1). Lineage (NCBI taxonomy): Eukaryota > Metazoa > Chordata > Mammalia > Diprotodontia > Petauridae > Petaurus > Petaurus breviceps. The sequence continues at coordinate 1,632,077 of NW_027186390.1, forward strand.
AGGTCACATGTTGGCCTTAGTAGGAAGGGTCAAATTAGTCAATCAGTAAACATTTATTAAGTATCTATGTTGTGCCAAACACTGTGCTAACCACCAGGAATACAAATAGTGTCAAAAGATTCTCATGGTCAAGTCTAATGGTCATAGACCCCCTCCCCATATATCATTGTTTCTCATTAGACTCTATCTGTGAAAGAGCCCAAGACATCCATAAAGAGTTCAGCTGAAGAGAAAATGTAACTCTCTATTCATTACTGCCTTTTAGAGGTCCATGTAGCCAATCAAAGAAGCTTCTATTCACTATGTGGTTATCTGACTGGAAATGTCTGTCCATACTCTGGATCTCTCCAAAGCACTTTGATTGTGCCTCAGCACCGTTCTCTTGGAAGCACTCTCTTAAGTCTCCTCCATGTAGGAAGACTCAGAGATACTTTGCATGTGTTCTAACTGCTGTGACAATATTTAATTTGAGGTGGGAGAGAGTACTACTAACAAGGTGAATTAGGGAAGACTTCTTATAGGAAGAAGTACCCATGTTAGTCAATGAACAAGCATTTATTGTGTCTATTATGTATCAATCACTATACTATATACTGAAGGCACAATGGCAAAGAATGAAATTTGAAGTACTCAAATGAATGAACTAAAGAGCTTCCTATGTGCAAAATACAGTGCCAAGTGCTGAAGATATAAAGAGAAAAACAAGACGATTCTTGCTCTCAAGGAACTCACATTCTAACAGGACGAGATGATATATATTAGAGGTTTGGACTTCAAGTCAGATGGAAAGACCTCATGGAACTCAGGGGACAGCAGCATAACAGATGACAATATCTCTTTTTAATGTCATTACAGCTACTAAAATGAATTGATTTCTTTTTTTAAAATTTTTTTAAAATGCTTAATAAACTTCAGATTTACATCATTCGTTTCCTCCAGATTTTGAGTTACAAATTTTCTCCTCGTTTTTCCCTTACCCACTGCCCCAAAATAGCTGTCCCACAGAATATCCCCTCCTCCAATCTGCTCTCTCCCATATTTTCTCCCATACCCCTTTTGACTTTTCCAGTGGATCTCTATGCCTCAGTGCCTGTATATCTCATTTCCCAATTACATGTAAAATAGTATTAATAATAGTATACACACACACACATATATATATATTTGAATATTTGATTTTAAAACTTTGAATTCCAGATGCATTCCCTGCCTCCCTTGTCGCCCACCCTTACTGGAAAGATAAGCAGTTCAGTATAGGTTGTACATGTGTGGCTAATGCAAAACAATAACGTAGTAGATAAATTGTAAAAGACTGACTATATTTCCCTCCCTCCTATCCCACCTCCCACTTGTTCTATTCTCTACTTTGATCCCATCCCTTTTCAAAAGTGGGTGCTTTCAACATCCGTCCCTCTGCCCCAGCCTGCCCTCCCTTCCATCATCCCCCCTTCCCCCCCTACTCTCCTGGAGGGTGAGATACCCTATTTAGTGTGTATTTCATTTTCTCCTCAAGCTAAATTCAATGGGAATAAGGTTGACCCATTCCCTTATGCCTTCCTATTCTTTCCCTCCATTGTAATCATTTTCCCTTGCCTCTTCTGTATGACATATTTTACCCCAATCTATCTCTCCCCATCTCCTCTCATTATATTCCTCTCTCACCTCTTAATTTCACCTTTTAAGTATCATCCCTTCCTGTTAAATTGGTCCTGTGCCCTCTATTTATGTATACCTGTAAACATATATACACACATTCACATATGTATTCATATGCCCATATACCCTCATATATTGACAAATATATATTTCTAATCCCTTCAACTACTAAGAAAAGTTTCATAAGTTACAATTATTGTTTTTTCCATGTAGTAATGTTAATAGTTCAAATTTGATAAGTTCCTTATGATTCCTTTTCCCTGTTTACCTTCTCATGCTTCTCTTGCTTCTTGTATCTGAATGTCAAATTTTCTACTCAACTCTGGTGTTTTCAGCAAGAATGCTTGAAAGTCCTCTATTCCACTGAATGACGATATTTTCCCCTGAAACATGATATTCAGTTTTGCTGGGTAAGTGACTCTTGGTTTTAATTTCAGCTCCTTTGCCCTCCGGAATATCATATTCCAAGCCCTTCCATCCTTCAGGGTAGAAGCTGCCAGATCCTGGGTTATCCTGATTGTGTTTCCACAATATTCAAATTGTTTCTTCCTGGCTGCTTGTAATATTCTCTCCTTAATCTGGGAATTCTGGAACCTGGCTATAATATTCCTAGGAATTTTCTTTTTGGGATCTTTTTCAGGAGGTGATCGGTGGATTCTTTCAACCTCTATTTTGCACTCTGGTACTAAAACATCAAGACAATTTTCTTTGAGAACTTTTTGGAGGATGATTTCTAGGTTCTTACTTTGATCATGGCTTTCAGGTAGTCCAATAATTTTTAAATTATTTCTCCTGGATCTATTTTCCAGGTCAGTGTTTTTTCCCATAAGATATTTCACATTGCCTTCTTTCATTTGTTTGGATCTGTTTAACAGCATCTTGATTTCTCATAAAGTCATTAGCTTCCATTTGCTACAATCTAATTCTGAAGCAATGATCCTCCTCAGTGAGCCTTTGAGATTCTTTTTCCATCTGGCAAATTCAGCTTTTTAAGGCATTCTTCTCCTCATTGCCTTTTTGAGCCTCTTTTGCCATTTGAGTCGGTCTGTTTTTTAAGGTATTATTTTCCTCAGTCAGGCTGTTGACTCTCATTTCATAATTTTCTTGCATTGTTCTCATTTCTCTTCCCAATTTTTCCTCCACTTCTCTTATCTGCTTCTTAAGGTCCTCTATGGCCTGTAACCAGCTCGTATTTTCCTTTGAAGCTTTTGGTGTAGGAGTTCTGACTTCACTGTTTTCCTCCTGTTCCATGCTTTGCTCCTTTTTTGTCCCCAAAATAGGAGTGTAATGTTGGAATCTTCTGTCTGCTTTGTTTCTTTTGCCTGGTCATGTCACCCCTCAGTCACTTGACCCCTGGGCTTTTTGCCACAGTAGGACTCCACCACCAGACAGGGAAGCTTTTGTCCCAAACACTGGGGTTTTCTCAGCTGCTGGAGGTATTAGATGGGTGCCCTCTCTGAGGTCTCCACACACTCTGGCAAGCTGGACACACACCCCAGGGCCTCCACCCTAGACTGCAATCCAGATCCAAGAAGGTTAAAACAAGAGCGATTACCCCTCCAACTGGTTTTGGGTCTCCCTACACTCTGTAGGCCAGGAGCTGAAGCTGCCATGTGGCCCTGGTTGGCTGTGCCGGCATCTCAGCAGCTTCTCACCCCAGGGGACAAAAGCCATGCACTCCCACTTACTGGGTCCCCAAGTCCAGACTGCACTGACCTTTTACTTTGTCCTTCGCATCTATGTGTTGATAAATCTGGAAATGGCCACAGCTGTTGCTGATCTGGAGTCCCTCTGGAGGCAGCTGGTCAGGCCCTCCCTGGGGCTAAAGCCTCAGCGTGGGGCTGGGCTCGGCTCCCAGAGCTCTGCACTGGATTCCTGAGGCCTGCCGGGCTGTCCTCAGCAGGAGGTTAGCTTCTCTGTGTCATTTTGTGGGTTTTGCAGCTCCAAAGTTTGTTTAGAGTCCCCTTTTTACATGGATTGGGGAAGGTGGAAACCAGAGCCATGGGGAGGTTGTGCTTCTACTCTGCCATCTTGGCTCAGCCCCAATGAATTGATTTCTAATGCTGAAGCATTTGACAGTATTAAGGACTCTGATGTCAAGAAGTTTCTTTTCTTAGCAGTTTTCTTCATTTGCTATGGATACTGAAGAGGTGAAAGTTTCAGCACTTGCAGAGGAAGTTGTCATGTTGAATCTCTGGAGGGTTTGCTTTCCGGGACTATGGCTGTGTGAGCCAAAGTAGAAATAAGGCCAGTGTTTATGGAGTTACCATTAATTAGGAGTTGATGGACCTCTTCACAAGAATTGGCTCCATAAGTGAGTACAAGAACTGAATTAGAGGGGTGGCTAGGTGGCACAGTGAGTAAGAACGCCGGCCCTGGAGTTGGGAGGACCCAGGTTCAGTTCTGGCCTGAGATACTTAACACCCAAACAAAAAGGAACTGGCTGTGTAACCTTGGGCAAGTTACTTAACCCCAATTGCTTAAGAAAAAAAAAGAACTGAATTAGAAGGAGGGGCAGTGGTTTGTGTGTCAAGGTGAGGAATACTGTAATTCCTGGAGATATTGGGCTCAGGTATTTGTATGTCTCTACTAATGTCTAGTGGAAAATAGCGGTTTGGTTTGACCTGTCTGGCGTGTACCACCTCCTGACTCTCTGGAGCTGATTCAGGAAGTTTGGCTTGCCTGCCTCACTGGTGGCAGTTAATTGGGGATTGGTGTTGGTGGGGGTGGTATTGGTGGCTACAAACTGGGTTGGAAATAAGGCTGGTGGTCTGGGGGGTGAGGGGCTGCTATTCCCAGGGCTCTTGGTCATAAGTATGCATCAGTGACAGCTGGTCATTGTTTGGTGTTGGGGCTGGGGATGGCACTTGCCTGGACTATTTTGAACTCATGAGAACTCACCAAGATAAAGGGTATAGAAATGACTTCAATACTGGTCTCATCTGAGTAGAAAAATGAACGGTTCCAAGGAGGTAGATAGATTGTAAGAATTACCTGCAAACAGCTCATTCCCAATTAATGTTCCTCAATCCCTTAGTTTCTTCTTCCTGGGTGCCAGCCCAAGGTAAGTCATCCTTGTGAATCATCAAAAACTTGACCTCCTAGAACTAGTGTCTTCTTAAAGTTCTGAAAACTCTGGTCTTTTCTCTACCACACTCATAGGATTCCACCTCTCTGTCTGGTGTCTGATACATACTACATTGGGCAAGTCATTTAACCCTTCAGTGCTCTCAAAGATTAGAAGTTGTAGAGAGTGCTGGTTCACATTGGTAGGAGTTTCCTACACCAACAATATCATAGTTCCAGTCTTTACTACTGTTCATTCATGGAAACGTAGTGATCTGGGAGATGATCTAGTCTAACCCTCATCTTTTAAAGATGAGAAAACTGAAGCCTAGAGGTATTAACCTACTCCAAATCATAAAGATAACCAGTGGCAGAAACATGATTTATATCTAGGTCTCCTGACTCCAAATCCAGGATGCTTACCATTAGACCCCACTGCCTCTTACACTTTTCCTCCACCAAAATGTAAATCATTCATTCAACGAATATTTATCAGGTGCAAATAGTATGCAAGGCTTAACATTGCTGTGAGGGATACAAAGAACATTACATAGACCCCAATGTATGTGAGCTTAAAATCTAAAAGGGGAAAAATACACATTCACAAATAATACAATGCAAAAAAAGAATGTACAATAAAGGAATTATAAAGAGTCATGAGAGTTCAGAGGAAGGAGAGATTTGGGCTCAGGAGGAGTAGAAAGTTTGCATGACAAGATATAACATTTTATCAAGGCTCTGAAGGGAGATTAACAGTAGAACAAGGAAAGCTGGGTGAGATGAGGTATGATAGAAAAAATGCCAGTGCATAAAATTATGAGCAAGTGTAATTTGTCTGAAGAGTTATACATGTGAAAGGGAACAGTGGGAGAAAAGATTGAAGGGGTGATGTAGAAGATGAGAAGAGAAGAGAGACTTTGGAATGACTACTGTGGGGTGTGCAACAGTGCAAAAGCTTAGGAGAATAAGGATGGCCTCACTGCGGTGAGGGCAAAGGTGAAATTGGATAACACAAATTTATGGAGCACCCAGTCAGTGCCCTGTTGTAGGACTTTCTCCAGCACATTTTATCAACATTTGAATAATAAGAAAGGAAGTGGATGGTAGGAGTAATTCTGGGTTGGAGTTTCCTAAGACATGAACAGTAAGGGTGTGGAGTCTTTAAGACAGTTTGCCAATAGGGTCAAGATTAGAAAGAGAGTGCCAGAGGAGGAGGAATGTTCTATGTGGCCTCTTTTGGATTTCTTCAAAGAAAAGTTAATCTCAATGGATGTTCCACTGCTTGTAAATTTTTCTTACTTCTTTTCTATTTCTTAAACTGAGATGACATTTCTTCCCATTCTGCTACCTTTTTCAAGTTATCAAAGCCTATGAAATTCACATACTTTGCCCTCTGCATTTTTCTCAAAAATATTTTTAGAGTGAATAGGGATCCTCTGATTTAATCAGTTTCCATCACTTTTTTTTCTCTTGGCAAGATAAAAACCATGTTTATTTATTCACTAATCATTTATTAAACATTTACTATGTGACCAACACTGTAGTTATTATAACTTTGGCATTAATGAATCACCTTAAAGTATAAACTTAAAGAGAGGTTGTCCAAGCTGATTTGAAAAAGGAGCATAACATTTTTTCCCACATTATTATATCAAGGATTGAAGACTAGAGATAATTTATAACAATAATGCAGTGGTCTAAAACTCAAATAGAATTGGGATCCACTCATTCATATACAAGGATACTTGTGGGTCATATATTTTCTTAGTTTTAAAATGTAATTTTATGTTTTATTGTGTTTTGTTTTGTTAAATATATCATAATTACATTTTAAGCTGGTTTAGACCCACTCCAGAGTGTTGCAGGTCACATGGACCTCATGTTTGACATCCCTGGTGGTCTCAAAATCAAGGGAATTAGCCCCAAGCTCTGTATGTGATACATAATGTGCACATGATGCTAGGCAAATGACTTAATCTCTCAGTGTATCAGACAAGATTAAGTAGAACAGTTGCTGATTTGAATTGATAGAGGGCATTTCCTTACTGAGATTTCCCTCTACCAATAAAAATATAGACATTATAAAAGTGGAGGAATCCTTGGATTGGGGAAACAGGAAAAGCACAGCATGCTGCATCTAATAACTGATACATTATTAGAAGTAAACTTTTATCTACATTACAAATGTTAACCAAAGCACATTGAAGGTGGTATAGACATTTTTATATGTGTCTAAAGAAGCCTTCTTCTTGACTTTATTGCATGCGAGTGACACCATTGCCCAGCTACTCCTTCCCTTTGTTTCTTAAATATTAAGCTCTCCTTGCTCTCCTATCTCTCAAATTGCCACTTCCTTGTTTTCTTTGGTGGCTTCTCCTCTTCTTTTTCACAATTTCGTGTTCCCTAGGGTTCTATCCTCAGTTACCTTCTTTTTTCTCTGTCTTTTCTTCCTTGGCAACTTGCATTTACTCTCATGTTTCAAATACATATCTCTACAGGGGACTTACCTATCTCTATCTCTGTTCTTTCTACCAAGATCTCAATTGTCTAATGTATGTCTCTATCTGATTGTTTTATCTATATTTTAAACTCAAAACTTTGAAAACCAAATCTATTTTCTTTCCTTCTAAATCTAACCCTCTTTCTAACTTCAACATTTCTGTCAATGGTATCACCAATCATTTAGCTTTCCATTTTTGAAAACTTGAAATTATGAATGATTCCTCTATCTCTCTCATCTTTTAAACATAGTCATTTACCAAGTCTTTTCAATTATAGCTCTGAAATATGGACCATCTGTTGTTTCCTCTCCATTTCTACACCATAGTACAGAGTCTCATTGCCATAGGCTTGGATGATCCTAACAGGCCCCTCTTTTCTTTGTTTTCTCTGCAGATGGTTCTCAGATATATCTGTCTAGTCTAACCTCTCTCTTGACCTTTAGTTTTATATTATCAACTGCCTATTGTACATATAGAACTGGATGTCTTATAAACATCTTAAACTCATCCTGTCTAAAATGGAACTGTTTACCTTTCCTCTCCAATCCTCCCCTCTTCTGAATTTCCCTATTATTGTGCAGGGTTTCACCATCTTCCTTATCACACAGGCTTGCAACCTTAGCGTCATCTTTAACACCTCTTTCACACTCACCCCATGTAGTGTCTGGACTCAGCCACTAGCTGGTAACACCAGGCAAGTCACTTAGTTCTGCTTGGCTCAGTTTCCTCATTTATACAACGAGCTGGAGAAGGAAATGGTAAATCACTCCAGTATTGTTGCCAAGGAAACCCCTAATGGGGTCAAGAAGAGTCAAAAACGACTGCAATGGCTAAACAACAACAACCACCACAACAACACACCATGTCTGTTAACCAAATTTTATTATCTTTTCTATTTCCTCTTCTGTCTATTCACACAGCTTCTACTCTCGTGAAGGCTCATGTCCGAACTTTTGCAACACTCTTCTAAATGCCCTTTTGCCTCAAGTCTCTTATGTCTGTTTGACTACCAAAGTTATTGTCCTAAAGACAGCACAGTCAGATCTGATCACGCCATCTCCCTGTGCCCCCCACCAAAAATAAACAAACTAACTGACCCCAAAATCTCTAGCAACTGCCTATTTCTTCCTAGATCAAATAAAAAAATCCTCTGGTTTTTCAAGTCCTTCCCAACCTGGTCCCTTTCTACCTTCCCAGTGTTCTTATACTTTACTCCCCTCCATGTTTTCTATGATTCAGTAATACTGGTCTTCTTGCTGCCCACACACAGTATTCTATCTCTGGATAATTACTTGACCACAGTATTTACACCAACAGGGTGAGGAGCCAAAGGGAAAATTAAAAAGCTAATATCATCTTGGGCTATATCAGTCACAGTCAGAACAAAGTAATTTAGAGTCCTGAATTATTTCCTGCTCAGACCACACATGGAGTATTGTGCTTGATTCTGGATACTACATTTCAAGAGTGGTGAGTTTATAGAAGGATCTTTATTAGGGTTGAACAGAATGGGTAGGCATGAATGGTTTTCACTTTGTAGCATTGGAAGAAATATCCACAATAATGAGACCAGAAACCTTTTAGAGTCTTCATCCAGTTATCAAGTATTAAATACTTAAAAGCTAAACATTGTGGTAAAGGACTGGGAATGGAAAGAAAAACTAAAACAACCCCTGGCCTCGAGGTGCTTAGATTCTTGTTGGGATTTCTTTAAGTGGCAACTAAAATCCTGTCTTTTACAAAAAGTCCTTCCTACCCCTATTCATTATAATGCCTTCTCTGAGTTGTTTCCTATTTCTACTGTGGGGCATCTAGGCAGCACAGTGGATAGAGTGCCAGACCTAGAGTCAGGAAGACCTGAATTCAGATCTGGCATCAGACATTTACTGGCTATGTGACCCTGGGAAAGTCACTTAATCTTGTTTGCCTCAGTTACCTTATCTGTAAAATGAGCTGGAGAAGGAAAGAGCAAACCATTTTATTATCTTTGCCAAGAAAATCCCAAATGGAGTCATGAAGAGTTGGACATGACTGAAAAACAACAAATTCATACAATGCCTAGCTAGCTTTGTGTATATTGTTTGCATGTTGTCTCCTTCATTAGATGATAAGGTCCTTGAGGGCAGTTACTGTCTTTTGTCTCTTTTTGTATCCCTAGTGTTTTTAGCGCAGTGCTCAGTACATAGTAAGTAATTATTACAAGTTTACTGATTGATTCCAATGGGGGGAGACATGTAAGTAAGTAGGTACATTTAGGTTATATACAGAGAAGACTGAAGGTAAATTTTGAAGGAAGGTGCTAGAAACTGGGGGAATGAAGAAAAGTCTCCTGCTTAAGTTGGTAATGATTGTCTTTAAAAAGGCAAGGAAAATTAAGAAACAGAACAAGGTGGGCAGAGCATTCTGTGCTTGGGAACAACCTGTACAAAGCTGTAGAGGAGATGGGAAGACTGGAAAGGTAGAAAGGGGTCAGGCAATGAAAAGCTTTAAATGGCAAATGGAGGACTTTACATTTGATCCTGGAGATACTGGAAAACTACTAAGGTTTATTGCGTAGATGGCTATCACTGGCAAAATTGATCTTTAGTAGCTCTGGGTGGAGGATGGTTGAGAGTGGTGAGAGGATTGAGGCAAGAACGCTATTGAAATGGTGCAGGCAAAGAAAAGAGAATGGGTCACTGGAAAAGGGAAGACTTAGAGGGATATGATACCTGCCTCCTACTCTTTGAAGATGTATCATGTAGAAACCATATGACACTTATTTTCTTGGCAGAATCTTAGAGTATAAAGCAAAGGGCATCAGGAAGACTGGCTCAATATAGACAAGAACCTTCCAGTAATTAGAGCTATCTGATATAGGATGGGCAATAATAAAAACTGACATTGACACAGCGCATTCCTGCTTACAAAGCATTTATATGTGATCACTTTTGATTGTCTCAGTTCCAAAAGGTACACTGGGCAGGTGTTATCTTCATTTTATGGATAAAGAAACTGAAAGAGGGAATGGTTAAGTGATTTTCCCAAGGTCACACACAACTTGGAAGTGGATTAGATGGGATTTGATGTCAGGACTTCTAAGTTCAAATTTCCGTCTTCTACAAAAAATAGGGAGTGTCACTGGAGATTTTTGAAGGGGACATGCATTAGTTAAATGCCTGCTATGTTCCAAGCACATTGCTAAGTGTTTTTTATGCTTTACAAACATCATCTCGTTTGATCCTCACAACAACTGTAGGAGGGAGGTGCTGTTATTAGCACCATTTTACAGTTGAGAAAACTGAGATAGACAATGGCTATTGTCTACAGGTCACACAACTAGAAAGTGGCTGGGGCCAGATTTGAACTCAGGTCTTTCTGATTGCTGGGCTCACATTCTATTCACTGAGGCACCTACCTTAACTTTCTGTATGAATGAAGAAATGAGAAAAGTATTTGCCAGGGAGTTTTTAGAACGAATTGTTGCTTTAAGCAGTAGCATGGATTTAAAGATTTTTAAGATTCCACTATAAAATTCTGTGATTATATTGAAGTTTTTGTTTTTGTATCCCTAGTTTCTAGCACATTTCCTGGCACATAATAGGCATTTACTACATACAGTCTTGTGAGTAGAATTGAAGGGAGCACATCAAAACAAAATAAACCTAAGGAAAACCAAAAAATAGACATTTTTATAGACTTATAAATAGGGTGACTCTGTTGTGTTTCTCTGTAACCTTTTAATATACTAAATCTTTTGGTGACTTGCTTAAAATACCATGTTTAGTTTATGTCAAAAGTCAAGGCTAAGTCTTGACTGTCCTGATTTGTCTTCAGTGTTCTTCCTAAAATATAAGGAACTTGGGAGAAAAATCATAGTAACATTCATCCTCTAGCACTTTCTCAATTAATGCTCCTAATGACCTGGTAGCTGATACATAAATCACTTGGAAATAAAGGCCTCTACTCTGGAATTATAGATGGGAACATGGCTTTTCCTATCAATCTCTATATTTCATTTTTCCTATAGCACTCACAAGAGTATCACGAGTAACTTTCTCAAACATCTTCTACAGATCAAGATGTACCATATGTGTATCATGTTCTTAAATTACCAGCCCAGTGAGCTGTAGGTTGATGTGGGTGGAGTTTACTGATATAGGGTCTCTAATTTTCTCTTCCAGTCTTGAGAATAAGGGCAGTTCTGTTAACATTCTGGGTAAGCAAGATATAGTATATTTTTGTTAGAAGAGCCAAAAGGCACATGGTTCCTTTATTCTGGGAAATAGTTTGGACTGCTTAGAAGTCAAAGCTTGAATGTTATATAGTCCCCCTTTTTTATAATAATCTAGGAAAACACATGAATTCTGTGGGTGGAGTTGTGAACTGATGCAGCCATTCTGGAGAGCAATTTGGAACTATGTCCAAAAGGCTATAAAACTGTTCAAATGCTTTGATCTAGCAATACTTGTGCCCCTAATAATCTGTACCCCTAAAAGATTTTTTTAAAGGAAAAGGAGGTATTTATACAACAATATGTATAGAAGCTCTTTTTGTGGTATCTCAGAATTAGAAATTGAGGGGAAGTGAATCAATTGGAGAATGGCTGGATAAGTTGTGATATATGGTTGTAATGGGATATTATTGTGCTATAAAAAATGACAAGCAGGATGATTTTTAGATAAACTTGGAAAGATTTATATGAACGGATACAAAGTGAAGTGAGCAGAACCAGGAGAATATTAGACAGAGTAATAACAATGTCGTATGATAATCAACTGTGAATGATTTACTTATTCTCAACAATACAAGATCCAAGACAATTCCAAAGGACTTATGAAAATGTTATACACTCCCAGAGAAAGAACTGAT
>NW_027186390.1:1644550-1668536 GCF_028583685.1 Petaurus breviceps papuanus
TCTCTCTCTCTGTCTCTGTCTCTCTCTCTCTCTCTGTCTCTCTCTCTCTCTCTCTCTCTCTCTCTCTCTCTCTCTCTCTCTCTCTCTCTCTCTCTCTCTCTTTCTCTCTCTCTCTCTCTCTCTCTCTCTCTCTCTCTCTCTCTCTCTCTCTCTCCCTCTCTCTCTCTCTCTCTCTCTCTCTCTCTCTCTCTCTCTCTCTCTCTCTCTCTCTCTCTCCCTCCCACCCTCTCTCCCTCTTTCAACTTCTTGTACAAAGTGACTAATATGGAAGTGTCTTACATGATTAAAAATGCATAACCTATATGAGATTACTTACTGTCTTGGGGAGGAGTATGCAGAGGGAAGGAGGGATATAATTTAAAACTCAAAAACACATGTCTCTCTTTCACGCCATTTTTTTTAACACTAACTCTTTGGGAATATCCTCTTATGATACATTTACATAATGCCCAAATATAAGATATAAAACCATTTTCCATGTTGGGTTTCAGTTTTATTTTTGAATAATTCTATCAAAATGGTAATTTCTTACCTGTTGCTATGCTTTCCTTGCTGATAGAAGTGTACTGATAAATGTTTAACAACAGGTGCTCTGGGGGTGGCTAGGTGGAACAGTGAGTAGAGCACTGACCCTGGAGTCAGAAGGACCTGAGTTCAAATTCGGCCTCAGACACTTAACACAAAACTATCCATGTGACTTTGGGCAAGTCACTTAACACCAATTGCCCTACCTTCCCCTCTCCAAAAAGCAAAAAAAAAAATGAGAACAACAGGCTTTCTGGAAAAAAAAGTATTTAATCTGTGTTATTAATATTTCCCCCCATTGTTCTTAAATCCATACAATTAACAAAACAATAAATTTAATCCATGTTTTGCATCATTTGCTGATTCCCAAGGTTTAATGGTCACACTGAAAAATTAACAATCAGCTTTCAGAAGCTGGTATGAGCCAGCTCCAGTATACCACTGCTTGTTGGTCTTTTTAATTTAACTAATTTATTAAGAAACTCTGCCTGATTAAGCCCACCTCGCACTGATTTTTCATAGAACCCATTAACACTTATATGTCAACTTCAAAATTGTAATGGAGCTATGATCTTATTGCTATCGACTTTATTTCCTATCACTATAGATTTCAAGACATCCACTTGTGTGATTTTTTTTTTTTGCCTCTATTCACTAGGAATATACCAGTGTATTAGAACTACCTATTTCATTAGAGACCTAACTCTAGGTCTTTCTATGGTATTATTTCTATTGTAAAGCAGCATGGCATATTGGATGGGGTAGAGGACCTAGAATCCAGAAAACCTAACTCCCAATGCTACCCCCTAATACTTAACTAGCTGCTTCTTTGAGTTTCCACAACTCCCCAAGATGTATCTAGCTGCTTTGTTGTAGACAGATTGCAGCCTGCATTTGTGGAAAGAGTTCCCCCACTAGTCATATTATAGAATTTTAATCTATAGTTTGAATTGTTTAACGATTGTTATTTAGTTGTTTCTAATATGGTCCTGGAGATAGAAGAGAATGCATCTTTGATTTTTTAGGTCATCTATCTTTTCAATTCAGCACTTAGGACAGTGGCACATAGTAGGTGATTAATAAATGTTTATTGAGTAATTGATTGAATCTACATTCTCCAGTAGGATTAATGCATGAAACTCAATAGACTAATAAAGTAGTAATATAATAAAGGCTTATTGAGCAAATTAATTAATAAATGTATGAAAACCTGAATAGCAAAGGCCAATATTACAAAAGGTGCACAGCTGTTTTGGCCTCCAGTTCTTTTGGCCATCTGTCCTTAAAATTTATTTATTTCTGGCTTCTGTGGGTGATGCATGTATCCTTTTTTAAAGATGCTTATGTTTTAGAAAACTTTCAGGTAAATAATTAATGAAAACCCCATTCTGGACATTGTTCAACTTCAAAATAAGTGACTCACTGACATGTCAGTGGACTCTATGAAGTGGCTTTATTTTCATGTGTGGGTTTTTTTTCCACAAGATAACTTTTTATAAATTCAATTGTAATAACCACTTACCATAAATTTACAGAAGACTATGGTTGAATAATGAATGGATCAATTTAAAATAGGTTAACCAGACCTAAAATATAATCTTATATGCTATAAATTTGCTCTTTTAACAGAAACTTTTCTCCAGAAGATTTTCCTGGTCAACATGCTATTACCTCTAAAAGGTGACAAAGAAAATAATAGTAGCTACCAGCTCATATAGTTGCTTTTGGATATCTTTCTAAAGATAAACTCTTTCTAAGCATGGTTTATGCATACATCAATGAACATTTTGATGAAAATATGAAAGAGGAACCTAAGTCTTTTGCAAATGATTCTTTAGCAAATTATATCTACCCTATTTTGCAGGTTACTGAAGGACATAGACAATACAAGGTCTTGCTGTTCATTCTTTGGGGATCACCCTTCTCCTCCAACACACACGTTTGACTTGATAGGGGCAAAGTGAACCCTTAAACTCTTCTCTAACAGTGCATTCCTTGTTATATAGGATTTCTTAACATATGGAACTAGAAAGAGAACTCTTCCCCCATCCTCTGATTATAAGCATCAAGTGAGATATTAAACTGAACAACTTATCCTCATCTAAAGTTTTCTCTGATATCATAGAGGAATATCTGGTCTAAGTCCTTATGGAGAAGGATTCCCTAAAGATGATCAGATTCTCTGAATACTCCTCTTTGTGAACATATAATACTCCACCACGGACTGAATCAAACTCCAAAATACAATAGTCTCTTTAATGAGAGCCATAACCACTCATAATATTAGTAATTCACATGGTAAAGTCCAAGGGGATGAAGATTGTATGCTCTCCAAGTGCAGTTGGATAGAAAGGCCTTTGAGTTAGTATATTAGCACATATGACATCATAGATGGATAAGTTGAGCTCAGAACTGAGTAGGAGGAGTACAACAAGCTGGAATCATGTTTGAGAAATGACATAGTATTTTAAAGGACACAACCTGCTCCCCAGTTTTTCACAAAGAGTCATAATTTTCCACAACGTATAGGGCTATGGAAAAAATTTCCATTACAACTCAGTGATGAGTTGTAAGAAAGAATAAGCACAAAAACGTGAAGGACATTTTGCATAATATAGAGGATAGAATTACAGATTTAGTATCAGAAGGCCTGAGGTACTCCTGAGAGCTATAATTCTTCTACTTACTATTTATGTGACCTTACTTAGATTGCTTTGACTCTTTAGGCCTCAGTTTCCTTATATGCAAAGTTAAGGCATTTTAGTAGATGACCTCTAAGGTCCTTTTCAACTCTAAATCTATGATCCTATACTATGAGTAGAAAAGATGACTCTATTACTCTACAAAGTACAAGTTATTCATTACAAGAAAATAATTTGAACACAATTTTCTCAAGCACATTGTCCTTTGTTTTGAGTAATCATAGAATCCTAGAATTGAAAGAAACCTCAGAAGACTACTTCAGCCCCAACATAGATCATAATTCCTATCTACAGTATTCTCAACAAGTCTTCCATCATCCATCTCCTACTTTAAGACTTTCAGTGATTAGGAAATCACTACCTCCTTAGGCAACCTATTCCTTTTTCAGGCAGCATTAATTATGAAAAAGAGTATTTTTTCCTTATGTTGAGTAGAAATGTCTTCTTATAATTTCCAACTTTTGGTCCTAATTTTTCCCTTTGAGATCTGAATAATCTAATGTCTAATGTCTAACGAATAATGATTTGCATATATGTTTATATGTGGCTAAATGTGTCAGTTTCATAGACGCTGTCATATTGTCAACAACATATTGACATTGAAATACTTAAATTATAAAGGTTTCCCCCTTGAGGACATTATACTCAGAGGAAAAAACAACAACAACTCTCTATTTAGATTTTAGTAGGCATTTATTTAGGGGCTAAAACTAATTGAGAGAATCTAGTATTGAGATGTGTTTCTCCTTTCAAGTATGGAAAGATGGCACACATTAAAAATGTCAAATACCAAATATATCATACTTTCTATAACAAAACCAAAAATGCAGTGCTTGGCAAAATTTTAACTCTTAAGTAGTAGCAACACGGCCAAAGACCCTACAGACCAACTATATTATGAGGTAAACTAAGGATGCTAAGGATCTCCAAAATATATGCCCTTATCTATATTTCTGTCAGTATTTGAAGTTCTTAATTCATATTGTTATATTATGTGACATTTCACTAATAATTCCACTTTAGGTAGGTAATTTTCATATTTCAAAATGTAAGCACTCTTATCAATAAATTAGTTATATTTTAGTATGACTTGGTTTACCCAGATTGTTTTTCTCCTAAAATCTAAATGATGGAATAGAAATTTTTGTTAGAGAAGTGAGAGGTCAGAAAGGAAAGTTAAGAACATTTGGCACTTCTATGCCAACAAGATGCCAGGTGGAATGCCTTTTTGGGGATTTGGTCAGGCTTCATGAAAATGTTTAGTTGCTGGGTGGGGGAAGGAGAGGTGTCTATAGGAGAAGAAAAGGCACAAAACATAAGATTTAACTTTTTAGAAAATTTAACTAGGCCCTGCCACTCTCATTGGTCATCCTTGCACCTAACTTCCTCACATGGAGCTTTTGCTAGAGTAAATAGCTGTAATAGTGAAATATTAATCTTTTGGCTTTCAAATGTAGATTTAAATATTCTAAGGAAAACATGTTGTATGTGATACAATTTAGACATTCAAACTGATAGGCTCAAATACTTATAGCTGAGAGGACATTTAGTTCAACCTCCCATTTTACAGATGAAGAAACTCAAGTTAAGTGATTTGCCCAGTGTTCTCTTACTCCAAATCCAGTGGACATACAAACGATTGTTAGTTAAATGCAAAACTTAAAAGGTTTACATGTGCCACAAATTCGGTATAATACAAATTTCAGCAAGATTTTCTTCTAAAGAAAATTCTAAATTTTTCTAAATTTACTATAGTTTAGTAAAGGGAAACATGGAACTCTATACAAATGATCACATTTAATGATTAACTATCAATTATTAACTAATTAATAATCCCAAACAAAGGGAAAACTGGCACTCATGTCTCCTTCATTAATAATAAATTACAAGAATAATAGAAAAGTGTTAGATTTGGAGCCAGATTTACTCTTTCTTTGTATGACCCTGAATGAACACAGATAGGGCTTTTATTTTAGACTAGTGGCTTACTGTTGAGAGGATGCACATGGACCAGCAATGGTCATGATACCTAACAGTTCCACTTCCCTCAGTAAAAGGTAAAAAAATCAGTAAAAATTCATACAGCAAAACCCCTGGTTTCCAGTGCTGACCATAATGTTAAGTGTCTTATCCACTGTATCTTGTTGCCTTTTCTTTTTTGGTTAAACTTACAAACATAGCTGTTAATTCTAGCATTAGAACGATTATTTTTTAAGCCAAGGAGATTTATATGTGGGTCTCCTGCCTAGAGTGACAAAACTTCTCACATATTTTCTATAGGATTGATATATAGTTTTTCCCTTGTTTGGTAAGATGTCAGTTTCTCCTCTCTATCTGTCTTCTTTTACCAAAGTCAGTTTAATACTATCAGAATATTTCAGGTTCAGGGGGCGGCTAGGTGGCGCAGTGAATAGAGAGCACCAGCCCTGGAGTCAGGAGGACCTGAGTTCAAAGCCGTGTGACTTTGGGCAAGTCACTTAACCCCAATTGCCCTCCAAAAAAAAAAAAAAGGCAAAAAAAGAGTATTTCAGGTTCACCAGAGTACTATAAAGAAAGAAGTCTTCATAGGTCTATGCTTGTGAAACTGCACAAGTGACTGATCAGAATTTATATCTTTCCTGGGAAAACAGTCTCTTCACAATGTATTGGCCAATACTGAGGGAGGCACCACTTCCTTCAACCCGCACACAGTCTGACTATTGGAAGGCTAGTCATTGCTGATTTGCTAATAGATATTAAAGTAGTAGCTTCCTAGATCCAAGATATTATTCATTCCCCCCCCCAAGTCAAATAGGAAATTGTTCCATTTTCATATGAATATATATATTTTTAAAGCAATCGGGGTTAAGTAACTTGCTCAAGTTTACACGGCCAGTTATTTCTGGGTGTGGTGCTGAGTATCAGAGCACGGATCCTAGGTTATCCCGACTCTGGGGCTGGTGCTCTTACTCACTGAGCCACCTGGCCACCCTTTATATGAATATTTAATCCATACTTATTGTATTTTTAAAAAATCCACTCTGATTTATATATCATAACTTACCTTTTTTTGGAGTGCTTGTCTAATCTTTTTTAACCCACTGGTCTTGTGATTACTAGACATGGGGTCATCTTGCCACTCATATTTTATGACCTTGGGGAAGTCATTTAACATATCCAAGTCTCAGTTTCCATATATGTCAAATATGGATCATACCTAAATCACTTAATTGTTGTGAGAAAAGGGTTTTGTAAACCTTGCTGTGCTGTGTAAAATCCCAGTATTCCGAATTTAGAGCTGTAAAGGACCTTTGGGATCATCTGGTCCAGGTGCTGAAAAACTACCCCACCTCTTATCCCCAGGACTAAATCCAGTCCTGCACATGTTTTTGTACGGCCTGAGAGCTAAGAATAGTTTTTATATTTTAAAATGCAATAAGCCTTTATGTAAAAAGTTTAATTATCTGCATGCAATGCACAAGTATACGTGCATGTTATATATGTAATATATAGGTATATATCACTCAATGCATATATAGTGTATGTATGCACATATAAACACACACATTACACATAGATATATATGTACATGTATATGTGTATGCATGTATATATGTGTATGTATGTATGTGTCATCCAAAAACAGGCTGTTGGGACACATTTGGCTGTCTGTAATTTGCCAAACTCCAATTATCTGGTCCAACCCCCTTATCTTATGCATGAGGAAAGTGAGGCCCCTAGAGGTGAATAGACTTGGCCAAGGAAGCACAGGTAGTCACAGGTAGAGTTAGGATTTGAATCTAGGCCTCTGATTCCAGATCTAGTGTGGTTTCCTTTGTGCCTTTAAGTAATTAATTAAGGAGACAAGAGTTTCTGTTTTCCTTTTGTTTAGAAATATGGTTACTACAGGGAAAACAGAGTTCCTTGTTTACCTTTGTTAAACTTTAGATTTGTCAAAAAAAAATCTTTCTGGTATCTGTGTTATGCTGAAGTCATGGCAAATATAAACCCCCTGAATTTTACATTAGATTTGGTTCCTTGTTTGTTCATAGGCACTTAAAAACATCTTTCACTTTAACTCTATCTAGCTGAAGAGGTAGAGCCAGACTATATCTTCCATGCTGCCTTGGGGGTTTCATGATGTCAGGTTACAGAGTAAGGAATGCTGATGCAGTCAGCTAGGCATGTAAATTTATTTTTCTCTTTAGGAATGTGAAAAGCTGTGTGTTGGGATAGGACTTGTGGGATGTTTGGGTAGGTAGGGGAATGGGATATTTTAATGGATATGCTCATTGGATGCAAAATTTAGGTTTGCAAGGAATCTTCATGTTAAGGATGTGAAGAAAGAAAATTTGAAAAGAAATAAAAGAAAACTTGAAACACATGAAATAGGTGAGTAATATGCAATGAATGGTTGAAAATGGTGTCTTGAATGAAATTTGCCCATAAAATTGCTGTCAGAAGAACTAGAATTAGCTGGAGGTTAAGTGGGACCTGCTACCATGAGATGGTACTGTGAAAGGATCCCTGGACTTGTAGTTAAATGACTTGGATTAAAATTCCTGCTGTGTCAGTCATTATTTGTATAACCCTGGGCAAGTTACCTAATGTCTATGGGATTCAGTTTCCTAATCTGAAAAATGAGGGGGTTGAACTAGATGGCCTATATGATCTCTTACAACTCTAAACATTTGAGCCTATGAGCATATGATTTGCTTAGGATTTTCATGACCAGTTTTAATGGCTAATTACCCAGGTATAGCAAGGAAAGGATATGTAACTAGATGGAGAAAAGGTATATAATTAGTAGGAGATCATATAGCTCCCAGGTCCACAGCTATAGAAAAGGAGGAGAGAAAACACTATAAATGATTTTTAAGAATTGTGTGGGCAGGAAGGATGCATACCTGGTTTCAGAGGTGCACGAATATACTCCAACCAGACATATAACCTTTATGGCAAGCTCTATCACTTGTTTCTAAACAGACTGTTGAGATACAGTGATTAACTTCCAACTAATTTTGATTATAATGGAATCTTATGAGTCTTAATGACATCCATTTACCAATGACTGGCCCTTGGTTTATCGTTACTTTGAATTCCAAAAGAATATTTGTAATCTTTATACATCTTTCTGGCTGAACTCAGGTTAGAAAGCAAGTTTCGAAAAGACAGTGACTCCAAAGTATAATTTTTTTTTTAAACATAAGGGGATTAGAAAAAGAAAACCATGCACACCCATATGAACACACGCCTACCACCCACCTATACAGGGGTGCTGAAACATACTTTCAGATATGACAGCATGCTTGACTTTGGCTATTTAGCAATTACCCTGTGAGTCTTTCCCAACTAACAAAAGTCAGCTGAGGCATGTAAGCCTGGCTGTCTTACCAGTCAATCACCTGTTATTTGATACCATTTCCCCTATTATCTTCTACCTTTCCTGTAATGGATCTGAGAAAAGTTTTCCCATCCTTGATATATATTATTACAAATTTCTCTTTAAACCTGAGCATACTCTATGAATATGAGTTATCATTTTCAAATAATAATAATAATAACCATGATAATAAATGATTGTTGACTTTCAAACAAGAGTGTTATCTCAGTGTGTCTATGCAACTTATTAAGATAAAACTAAAGAAGGGAACTTTTAAAGAATTTTCCTTGCTTGACTGGTTCATTCATTAGTAGCATGGACCCTTCCTCATTTCCCTCTCCTCTCCCCCGCCCCAAGAAATGGTATGTCTCTAAGAATTTAACATGAACATTTATTAGAGGAAAAAATATTTGCTTAAACTTTTCTTTCCCCTCCAAAATTAGAGAGATTATGCCCATGTTCCTGGGCAGATATAAGTAAAGATGTTTTTGGAGAAATCCTTTTTTCCTTTCACAGAGAATCCTCAGGCCAAAGAACTTCATTGTAGTGATAAGACTGAATGTACACCTGTTGAATGTAACAAAGATCTTATCGCCATTGAAATCAAGACGTCACCGTTGCTATAGAAACGACAGCAAGGTTACAGTTTCAAAAGGAAGGGGCAGCCAGGAATGGAGACAGAGGTATGTTTTTTTTTTTTTAAAGAATTCTTAAGATACAAATTAAACTTTAGTAGTATTGAGGAATTTTCTAGGGAAAGCTCTGAAATCATCTAGGGATGGGAGGTTTGCAGATTTAAAATACTCTTTTTTCCCCCTCTGAATTGCTCAGTTAACAATTACCTCAGGGGATTTAGGAGATTATGCTATGTTAGATATTGTTGAAGATGTCACTTTGAAAGCCACCAAGATGAAAAATGCAACCCCTGCTATTGAATAGAAACACAGAAATCCTTACCCACTTTTAGAGAAAATTATTGGTTTTAAAAATATGTAATTTAATTTGGTGTCAGGAACAGGGATTTTATTCTGAATACATATAATGCATGTGTCTGGTCTTGCCATTTTTAAGGATGCCCCCCTCCACTTTCCACTGTCCTGAAAATAAACAATTTATTCTGGCAGGACAAAGTAGTTCAGGCAGCATCTCTAATAATCTCAGATATTATATTGAAAAATAGCATTGTATTTGGTCTAGCTTGAAAATGGCAAATAGAATGTGATTCCCTGATAAATTCTTGGTGTGGGTAATGGATTTGGCATTCTATAAGAGTGGGCACACACCCACATACCACAAATGCTAACTCTTGTTGGGTTTCACCAGTCCTTTTCTTTTCCTTCTATTTTAACAGTGAATAAATGGTTCCTTAGCTCAAGTATCAAAGGATTTATTTTACATACTGTTGTTACCCCCCCAAAGAATTCTGTCTCCAAACTGATATTTCCCATGTCTCAGACGCTAAAGTAAACAGCTGATTTATATATTCACTGAAACTAAATGGGTAGAGAAATTATTAATGATTAGTGATTTATTGTGGATTATTGCCCAAGGGAAGAGAGAGAAGGATCAGAGAGTTTGATAAAGCTCTGGGCCCAAAGTTCTGCTAAAGTTTCTGATGAAAAGCTCTTGGCATCGCTTACTATTTATAACATTTTTTTTGGCTATTCATGCATTTTATTATTAGATGAAATAGGGAAATAACTTAATTTTCAATGAAATGTAATTTTAGTGTTGTAGAGCCTTAAGCACTAAACTCTGGAGAAGGTTTGACTGCTATGGGCTACATTTCCATCTAGAACCCATTTCTAAGAAGCTCCATTTATGGAGGTTCAAATCTACCTTGAACCTAGATTAACTTGATTGTAATGTATTGCTTATGGCTGTCTCTCAATTACAAATACTCTGATGAGATAAGATAACCTCTTTCTTCCTGGATTCAAGGTCACTGGATTTTTTATCTTATTATCCTATGCTCCCTCTTACCTGATGAGATACCAGAAATTAAAATATAAGTTGTAGGCATATTCAATTAGAGTAGAGATTCTTAATCTAGGGTCTGTGAATCTATTTCTAAATAAAAAAAAAACTTTCTTTATAATTGGTATCCTTTGTAATCCTAAATTTTTTTTTTCATTTAAAGACTTTCTTCTAAGAGTCCTGAGATAAACGTCCCAGATTGCCCAATAGGTTTATGACGCACATGCACACACACACACACACACACACACACACACACACACACAAGTTTAGAAGCCTTGAACAAATGAATTAAGTTGGAATGATTTCTTTCATTTTGGACATTGGTCAAATGTATGGAAAGACAGGTGTTCAAATGTGCAATTGGGATAAGGAGAGCTCATTGTCTTGGAAAACTGAAGAAAATCCCAGGTTATGACTTGCATAACAGACCAATCTGAAGACTAGGCCTGGAATAACTTGCTTATTTGGGTCAAATGCTTTCCTGTCTGAGAATGCCTTTAAAACAAGTTGGTGCATCACCTAAGAATTTCACCTAGACATAACTCATAAAGTTCTTATATGCCTTCATGAATACCATTGTGTTAAAAATCAACTTTATGAATTGATGTAATTTATGCAAGGTAGGCCAGGATCTATTTTATTGATTCCCACAAATATCTTCCCAACAATAAACTCTGTAGCAAACATCAAGGAAAAGGTTAGACAGATTTATCCAACCTCTAGAAAAACAAGTCTCTGCAAAAGAAAACCAGAAGCATTTTTTAAAGGTAAAGTAAATAACCAATATTTTTTGAACTATTAATTAAATTATCTTACAGAGCAATGCACTCTCAAGCTCCAATCTTGTTTTTATTTGTTTTCTCTTCAAACTGATGCTGTTTTAGGTTACATGGTCTCGTCAAGGTGTCTGGAAGTTATTTCCTTTGAAACTTTTTTTTAGTAGGGTTTCATCTATAAAACTATCAAAGAGCCAGAAACATAAAGTGATTATGTGGACATCCTGGCTCCAGAAGTGAATGGACACAAGAATGATGAATTTTAGCTTTTATTCTCTCTCAATGATGTAAGGCTTTTGACTTGAGATATGTTATTTACTTGTGCCTCAGCTTCTCTGACTGTCAAGTGAGAAAAAAAAAGTTTGACTAATACCTTCTCATTGTCTACTTCTAGATAATAAGTATTTTTTTGGAGGGGGGGAGGCAAGTCAGTTGAGGTTAAGTGACTTGCTAGTAACTGTGTCAAGTGTCTGAGGCTGGATTTGAACTCAGGTCTTCCTGACTTCAGGGGTGGTGCTCTATTCACTGTGCCACCTGGCTGCCCCTAGATGATAAATTGATTTATGGTAAGATATAAGTGGTGAGTTGGGTCCTGGATCTACCTAGTTCTCCTCAGGGTGCCTCAGGTAGTAATGCCTGCTCCAAAGTTGAGTGTGAGGAGGAAGGTGGGTGGTGGTAATGGGAGTGTGGAGAGCGTTCTCACTCTTTCTTTCTCCACATCGGTAATTCTAGAGGGAATCTTTCCTTCAGTAAAAGACTCAGGCCACCAGCATTGTTCGGTGGGGATGGGGAAACTTGCTCCTCTTTTTTCTTTTCTGTTCCTTTTCCATCCTTACCCTGACCATGTAAGGGAAAGGGAAGCAATAGCAACGTTGGCACTAAAGCTTGAGACGTTCTATGCCAATTCATTATGAAAGTGAGTATGGCCTGAATTTCTTAATTTGCAACAGAATCTTGGTTATCTTTCACTCTTTACTCTCCTTTGCTCCATACATCCAGTCACATGCCAAATTCTGTTCATTTTTCCTCTACATTTCTTTCCTTTTTTAATTTTAGATTTTTCTTTTTGCTTTTTGGAGGGCCATTGGGGTTAAGTGACTTGCCCAAGGTCACAAGGCTAGTTTTGTGTCTTTACATTTCTTATATCCATGACCTCTTTTTCTTTTTTTTTTTTCATTTTTTGGAGGGGGAAAGGCAGGGCAATTGGGGTTAAATGACTTGTCCAAGGTTACATGGGTAGTAAGTGTTAAGTGTCTGAGGCTAGATTTGAACTCATATCCTCCTGTCTGCAGGGCCAGTGCTCTATTTACTGTGCCACCTAGCCACCCCATGCTCTCTTTTTCAATCACTCAATCAATCAAAAAGCATTTATTAAATGTCTAATGTGTGCCGGCCACTGTACTTGGCTCTAGGGTCACAAATGAAAACAATGAGGCAGTATCTAGTCTTAAGGAATTTACATTCTATAGTTGAAGACATGTACACAGATAGGTATATAGAGAATAAATACAGAATTAAAACAAGATAGTAAGAGAAGGTGCTGGTAATGGGGGAGGCAAGAAAGGCTCCACATTGAAGGTGGAGTTTGATCTTTGTTTCAGAGGAAAAGAGAGATTCTCTGAGGAATAGGTGAATAAAGCAAACAGGCCATCATCTCTTCTGGACAAGGCTATTGTAATTATCTCTTTATTGGTCATCTTGCCTCCAGTCTATACATTCTCCGTTCCATTCTTCAGACTTCCTGCTTTATCTTTCTATGATATTATGCTGATGGTAGAGTTCTCCTTAGCAACAACTTTCGGTGGCTCACTATAACCTATGAAATATCTAAACCCCATGACACTGTCATTCACCTCACCTTCTCCCCTTGACCCAATCTCTCTGCAGTTCATCTTGCTATTGTTGAGTCATTTCAGTCATGTCCAGTTCTCCATGACCCCATTTGGGATTTTCTTGTCAGAGATACTGGAGTGGTTCACCATTTCCTTCTCCAGTTCATTTTACAGATGTGGAGCTGAGGTAATCAGAGTTGTGGCTTTGCCCAGGGTCACACAGCTAGTAAGTGTCTGAGACGGAATTTGAAACCATGAAGGTGAGTTTTCCTGATTCCAAGTCCCATGTTCTATCCACTGCACCCCTAGCTACCCATTATCTGTCTAACCTAATCTCATATTTTGTTATATACTTTATTATAGACAAACTGTATTCCTCTCTGCCCCTTATTCATTTCCTAACCTCTCCCATCTCAGTGCTTTTACCCAAATAATCCTCTGTAGTTATATTTGTCTCCATCTCTGAGTTTACACACATGTCCATCTTTTGATCTGATTTGATCCCATCTTCCTTCATTTTAAGACCTAATTCAGAGTGCTTACACCTCTATGTAAACTTTCATGCTCCTCCTTAGGTGAAAGTTTTTTTTTCTTTACTCATATTTCTCATAGTACTTTGCCTAGGCTTCTCCTATGCACTTATTTCATTCTTTCCTTTATCATAGTTATTTGTGCATTTGTCTTTTCCCAATTATATTGTAAACTCTATGATATTTGGGTATGTGTTTCATCTGTCTCTGTATCCCATTTAGTTTAATGCCCTGTGCAAGGTAGACTTTCCATAATTGTTAAGTTATTTTAATGCAGTTGTGCAGTTCATAAGTGTTGGGCTCATCCTCATCTAGACGGCAATCTAAATAAGATAATATTTCAAAGCATCTACTTTCTCTAGATTTTAAGGCACTGTGAAGGACATAGAGTGCAAATATCACTTGAAATTTTTTCATTTTATTATTTTATTTTTCAATTCTTCATGTCTGAACCCATTCTTTTTTATAATTTCTTTTGTCACAATAGCATTTCTTTATGTTGGCATACTCAATTGATGGATACCCCTTTAGTTTCCAGTTCTGTGCCATTATGAAAGAGCTGCTAATATTTTTGTATATAAATCCTTTTTTATTTTGTTCCTTTTGGGAATATTGAGTATTGCTGTTGTTGTTTTTTGTGACTGTTGATAGTTTGGCTTTTAAGAAATACCTATTCATATCTTTTGACCATTTGTCAATTAGGGAATGGCTCTTGTTCTTATAAGTTTGAATAAATTTGCTCCAAAGATTCTCCCTACTCTCAGTTAGCTATTTACAATTTCAATCTTTGATGCATTGATTCTGTTTTTGCAAAATCTTTTCAATTTAAAGTAATCCAAACTGTTGATTTTCTCTTCTGTCATCCTTACTACCCCTCCTTATGTCATGAGCTCTTTTACTGATAGATCTGAGAGGAAATTTCTTCCTAGTATCTCTAATTTGCTTGTCATATTGATGTTTATATATGCCATGTATCCATTTGAAGCTTTTAGTATTGAATGTGATAGTGCTGGTTCAAACCTTATTCCTGCCAAGATGCCTTTCCAGTTTTTAAAATTGCTTTTGTCAGTGAAATCTTACCCAGTCATTTGGTTCTTGCTTGTGGTTTTAACATATTTGTTTGCTTCTGTGTGTTATGAATCAAATATGTTTCATTCATCAAAATATTTTTTTTAACCTGCATCAAGCTGTTGACTATTACTTGATTTAATGGGAGTTGTTTAGGTTAAATCTTAATTGTTATCTTCCTTTTAAGTCTCTGGGGAAATATTTTCAAATGTCTTCATTGGTAAATCTAACAAATTATTCTTCATTATAGATTTCAATAATTGAATCTTCCTCCAGTAAGAGAATTCAGTTTCTTTCCCATTTGAAGCAACATGCATAACTACCCTTTTGCTTTAAATTGTTAGTCTGGTCAGTCTTTTTTGGACTTCAGTAAGACGTGTAGGGAAGGGAGATGTCTCTTCTGTGCCCCTGAAGTAGCAATGGAAGCTGAAAATGATTTTATTCCCTCCCTCCACAATTTATTTATTTATTTTTAGTTTTCAGCATTCATTTCCACAAGATTCTGAGCTACAAATTTTCTCCCCATCTTTCCCCTACCCTCACCCCCAAATAGCTAGCCTACTGAATACCACTTTCCCCAATCTGCTCTCTCTTATATTCTCCTCCATATGCCTCCACCAATTTTCTAGTAAGGCAAGATGGATTTCTATACTCCAGTGCCTGTATATCTTATTTCCCAGTTGCATGTAAAAAAACAAACAATTTTTTATACACATTTGATTTAAAACTTTGAGTTCCAAATTTATTTCCTTCTTCCCTCCTCACCCACCCCTACTGGAAAGATAAGCAATTCAATATAGGTTGTACATGTATAGTTATGCAAAACATTTCCATAGTAGGTATATTGTGAAAGACTAACTATATTTCCCTCCATCCTATCCTGCCCCCCACTTATTCTATTTTCTCCTTTGACCCTGTCCCTTTTCATAAGTGTTTGCTGCTGGGGCAGCTAGGTGGCGCAGTGAGTTGAGCACTGGCCCTGGAGTAGGGAGGACCTGAGTTCAGATCCGTCCTCAGACACTTAACACAAAAACTAGCCAAGTGACCTTGGGCAAGTCACTTAACTCCCCCCAAGCCTCTCCCCCCCAAAAAAAAGGCAAAAAAAAGTGTTTGCTTGTAACTACCGTCTCCCCGAGTCTGCCTTTCCCCTATTTTCTTGTAGGGCAAGATACCCAACTGTGTGTGTATGCTATTCCCCCCTTAAGCCAAATTCAATGAGAGTAAGGTTGTCCCATTCCTTTTCACCGTCCTGCTCTTCCCCTCCATTGTAACAGTTTTCTCTTGCCTCTTTTATATGAGATAATTTACCCTAATCTATCTCTCCCTTTCTCCTCCCAATATATTCCTCTCTCACCTGTTAATTTTATTTTTTAGATATCATCCCTTCATATTAAACCCATCTTGTGCCCTCTGTCTATGTATACATGTACATACATACCCTCACATATATATTTATACATACCCACACCCTCCTACACATACATATATATGTATACATATACATATGCATATATATATTTTTTTCTTCAACTGTCCTCATACTGAGAAAAGTCTTATGAGTTACAATGATCATTTTTACATGTAGGAATGTAAATGGTTCAACTTTAATAAGTTCTTTATGATTTCTTTTTCATGTTTGCCTTCTCATGTTTCTCTTGCTTCTTGAAATACAATTTCTATTCAAATAGAAAGTAAAATTTTCTCTTCAGCTCTGGTTTTTACATCAAGAATGCTTGAAAATCCTCTATTTCATTGAATGACCATATTTTCCCCTGAAGTATTAAACTCAGTTTTGCTGGATAGGTGATTCTTGGTTTTAATCCTAACTCCTTTGATCTCCAGAATATCAAGGCAATTTTACTTGAAAATTTCTTGAAAGATGGTGTCTAGACTCTTTTTTTGATCATAGCTTTGAGGTAGTCCAATAATTTTTAAATTATCTCTCCTGGATCTATTTTTCAGGTCAGTGGTTTTCCCAATGAGATATTTCACATTGCCTTCTATTCTTTCATTTGTTTGGATCTGTTTAATAGTATCTTGATTTCTCATAAAGTCATTAGCTTCCATTTGCTCCAATATAATTTTGAAGAAATTATTCTCTTCAGTGAGTTTTTGAAATTCATTTTCTCTCTGGCCAATTCAGCTTTTTAAGAAATTCTTCTCCTTGGCTTTTTGGGCCTCTTTTGCTGTTTCAGTTAGTCTATTTTTGAAAAATGATTTTCTTACTACCATGTGCTTATAAACATGATTGTTTCTGGGGTGTGGAGAATTTGGGTTGGGCAGGGAAATTCTCTCTCTCACACCCCTTATTGAAAATCTAGGGTAAAGAAAGTACTGTAAGAGAATCACCAAAGAGTGCAAATGGAACTATGTATACTGCTCTTTATAGGCAGGCTCCTGACTCACAACAGTCTATCTTCTTGATCTTCAGTGATCAATCACTTTCTTCAAAATCCCCCAATTATAAACACCAGTCAGGATTTTCTTCGTTTTTCTAGCAAAGGATATGTTTCTCAGCAAGAAGCCAGAAGATATGGCCAGCTCCTTAGGTGATTTTCTTTTGTAATAAAGATTCACACCCTTTATCTTCATCAAATAGATTCTGGGGCTTAGTAAATGAGGGGTTCGCCAACTCACCCCCTCCCACTCTTATTGATGAACACATCACTATGGTCACTGAATTGTGGAATAACAGTTAAAAAGAAAATCTAATGAAATGCTAAATCCTATTTTCTGCCATAGTTGCACTTCTGTTTGACAGAAGGGATAGAGACTTTTGTTCTTTCCATTAATTTTTGGTATGTGTTCCTTTTACCTCCCCTCCCCAGAGATCTCTCCCTTATGACAAATATGAAAAAAGAAAACAAAACTCCATTTTATATTAAATACAATTTTCAACACTGAAAAAGTACTTGAGTACCCTTCATGTATAAGACACTATAGGGAGTGATAGAGATAAATGAGAATATATAATATTGATAACATTAGATAGAGTACTTCACAGAGCTGTGATAAGAAATTTTTGTGCCCAGGAGAGGACAAGAATCACAAAATGTACCCTCCAAAATACATATAATAGATATCTTAGAGCACTTTGTAGCTGTTTCTAGGAAGACCAGGAGATAGAAGAAGTGGGTTAGAGATGGGCTAGAGTGGAAGTGAGCCATATGATAGTTTCTTAATTAAAAAATAACTATTTTTAATCACTAAGTTGCTTCAAATACCATAAGCTACCTCTAAATTTTGACATCCCAATGCAAGGCTCTATTACTATATCCTAAGTAGCACCTCTGGTCTCTGAGCTCAAGGAGTTTACCTCATAATATAGTTGGGAAAACAGGAAAAGTGAAAGAGATATAGCTATAATATACCATAGTGTATATAGCAAACAAAAAAATAGTGTGGAATAATTGCTGCAGGAGTTTATTCCAGCATGGGGGAGTCAGGGAAGTCTTCATGGAAGGGAAAGGATTTAACATGGCTCTTGAGGAGGTTGCATAGAAATTAGATCAGTGGAAAGAAGAGGGAAAGGTATTAAGGGGGGAATAGTCTGATTAAAGAATGTTTCTGTGATAGACTGATTGGAAAATGGGCCATATGAGGACAAGCTGAAGGAACTGCTGTTGTTTTGATAGGACAAGAAAATACAAAGAGAAGTTATGATAGCACTTGTCAACATTTGGAGAAAGGCCACTTGGAATAGGGGTTAGACTAGTTTTTTCTTAGCCCAAGGGGAAAAAACTAGTATCTTTTGTGGGAGTTGTAAAAAGAAAAAAAAATGTAAGGAAACCTTTATAATAATTAGATATATCCAGGCTTTATTCCTCAGGTAAAGGGAATTCTTGTTTAGGTATGGGTTGACTAAATGACTTCAATCAATCAGTTAATCAATCAATCAATCAAGCGTTTATTACACAGCTACTATGTTCTAGACCCTTTGCTAAGCACCAAGATTTTGCTCAATACTGAGATTCAATGATTCTGTGACCTTCTATTTCCCCCATCACTAAATTGCCCCCACTAGGGATTGTTTCTCATTATTACACCTTAAATGATTTGATTATTGTTTTAGTTCCTCATGTCATGGGCGGGTTGCTTATATTTTCTAGAGTATGTGTTTAATATCCTGGGCACTGAGTGCTTCATTTGGTCATGAAATGAAGGCATATGCCCCCTTGACTCTGCTGTCCTACTTTGATTGTTTCTGAAACTATTACCTAGGCCTGTAATACATCCATGCCACTTGACTGCAGATATTTTGAAAGTGGCAAAGTTGATCTAAACATTTTTAGGAACAACTGAGCAGTAAAAAATGTTTTCAAAGCTTCAAAAGCTGTTTTGGTATCTTGGCCTTCCATGTGTCTGGTATCTGGAGTCTTTTATATTAGAACAAAATCTACTTTAAAAAATTCCCATTTGTGTCACAGGTAATGAAGATGATTATTTTTTAAAATTAAAGAATATTATTATTTTTTGTTTGTTTTTGTAGCAGCATATACCCTAGCATACCCAAGATGGTTGCTAGCATAGGTTCTTTGATCTACTTTTCTAAAGGAAAAGCAACTCAAAAAGCAATTAACAATCTTACTTTATTCGAATATTTATAATTTACCTAGTTTAGGAGAAAAAGTTCAGCACCCTTTACTTCAGAGAATACAAACAGAATTTACAAGCAGACAAAATAATACAGAGAAACAGACCAACAGACAGGGCTTCTATCTGACCATTACATACATACAGTTAGTCACCAGAGAGAGAAGCACCAACATCTGGGTTTTCAAAGCCAGAGGGCTCAATGGCTATCCAGAGTCTCATCTGGACATATTACACAACTCTTCCCGAAGTGAGCCCCAAAGCAAAACCTTGCCTCAGAGTTATATATAGCCTTCCCCAGGGTCAGAGAACATCACAACCCTCCTGACCCACTTGATTACAAAGTAACAAAAATTGTGCCTCCTGAAAAACAAACCTCCTACCACAGGCTCCATGTGACCATGTTCAGCCTATTAGGGGGCAAAGATTATTTTCAAATCAGGAAAGGTCCTCAAATTCACCTAAACCTACTAAGGGGCAGGGATGATCTTCAAATTCCTATTACCATTACACTTTTGTTTTATAATTTATTTATTTATTTTTAGTTTTTACCATTCACTTTTATAAGATTTTGAGTTCTCAGTTTTTCTCCCTCCCTTTTTTGCCCCCTCCCCAATATGGTATGCAATCTGATATCAGCTATACATATGCAAATCATATTAAAATATTTCCACATTAGTTATGTTGTGAACAAAGAATCAGGACAAAAGGGAAAAAACAAAACTATGAGAAAGAAAAAAAGGGAATGTAGCATGCTTTGATTTGCATTCCAGCTCCACAGTTTTTTCTCTAGATGTGGATAACATTTTCCATCGTGAGTCTTTTGGAATTGTCTTAGATCATTGCATTTCTGAGAAGAGCTAAGTCTATCAAAGTTGATCATCACACAGTGTTGCTTTTACTGTGTACAATGTTCTGAATATTTTTTCTTACATTTGAACAATTTCTCAATGCTACCTCTTATTTATACAATTCTCAATAATGCAAATGTTAACCCACATTTCTATCGAGCTTTTAAGTTTACTGAAAATTTTCATGTGTATTATTTTGTTTTAGCCTCCCAACATGTCCTTAAGGGGAGGAGGCCAAATAGTATTATCCTCATTTTATACATGAGAAAACCTAGGTTAAATGACTTTGAATGACAAGTATCACCTAACTTTTAAATTGTAGAGCAGGACCAGAACCCATGTCTTCTGTCTTGAAACCCAGTACTTTTCACTTTATACCAAAGCTGCTGCCAAAAATACAGATCACAAATTCCCACCTTTGAGCACCAAAAGTATTTCCTCACATATCCACTGACTTACCAGACATAGGAATAAGACTGTCTAAAGAGTGAGAATCACAGATATCTCTATCAAGGACATATTCTATGGAACTATTTACTGTGATACTATTAAAGTTTAAAACTGAATTTAAAATTTTGGGATACCCTGTACACATCTCTGTGTCCACAGAATATACACAACAGGTATACATGTGTATATATGCATATATATACACTCATATGTATGTATAAATATATACATGTGCATAGATAATCAATCAACATCTAATAGATAATGTTTTCCTTATTTTCTAGCTGGTAACAAGGGTTTTCAGCACTTGTCATCACTCCCCATACCACCATAGCCCCAGGCAGCTACACTGGTGGGCCAGGATGGTCTTGGTCTCTGGAGAAACATTCACGTGGGCTAGCAGAGATTAAATACTGTGAATGCCATTGAAATTATCTGAGACTCACAAAATACATTTGAGTCCATGGAGGTAATTGTTTTGAGCAAAAACTGATATTTGAACTCAAATCTAATGATTTCCCATCTGATCCTCTTTTGATCATGCTACTGCTATTCTTTTCTAGCCCTACTCAGAACAATGCCCCTCCCTATAGGGAGCAACTTAGAAAATGTATGATAGCAATGATGACCTCCACAACAAGTTTGTAAAGTCTGTGTTGCATCTTTTGACAGGAAAATAATTTCTAGGATCACATTAGTTCCAAAGGTCAGAAAAGCCCCAGCATGCCTTGAGTGCCTGGCAGAAGTCTGAATGCATTATAAAATTAAACACATACATAAAATTATATATAAAATGCATTATAATGCATTATAAAATTATGCACGTGTGTGTATGTGTATGATATACAAAAGATGATAAGCACCTTGAGGGAAGGAATTCTTGTACGTTATACTCCATGTTCCATTATTAATTGGTCAAGACTTGTACTTGCCAATGAGACTTTAATTTAACAAATATTTGTTAGAACATCTATTACATACAAGACACATTGTGGTGCAAAGATGAAAAACAATTTAAATCTTGCCCTCAGGGAGCTTGAAATATACACCAGGGCACGGGACATGTATGTAAAAAAGAAAAATACAAGGCACAATATAATAAGGTGCAGTCCTAGCAGAGAGAACCTAACATCCTCCCACATTAGTCACTTATAAATTGTATTGAAAACATGGACAATCATTTGGTTTACTGGACATTGTGTAAATAAGTGCTGATAGCATATATGTAAGACAGGTTAATGCATTTTTATTTTTAAAAGTCATTACTAGAGCTGCTGGTTTAAGATATTCATAAGGAAACCAAGGGGGAAAAATCAAATAGTAACTCAATAGGTAGTTGTGAATTTCTTATTTATATAGTTGCAATATCTTATTTATATGGTTGCACTGTGGAAATCAGTCTGAGTTGCTGAGACATTATACTTAAGCATATGTTTTCAACTCTATAAAAGCCCGGTGAGTAATACCACTTTGAGGGAAAAGAAGAACCCTCTGTATTTCTTTACACAGTTGGATACCCAGCTGCTCTCGTTTCCATATTGCCAGTGCATTTACTTTGCAAACTTGTTAGCTCCTGCATTATTTGGTAGATCAGAGTTATAAAAGCCAGACAACACTTAAAAACTACAGGGGCAGAACCTATACAATTCTAGTAACTTCCTCAGCAGCTGGTACACCCATCACCCTCAGAGGAAGAGAGATGTTTTCTAGCTACCATTGATTGTGTACATGACTAACACATCTGTTCCAATCAGCAGCAGAACTTGAGTGAGTGTGGAAGCCAACTTGTTATTTGTGTGCAATTTAGTAACTCTAGAATCCATACACATGCACACACACACACATACACATACACAAGCAGCTGGTAAACACCATCTTTGAGTGGGGAGTATTCTTTGCATTTAGCCACCTGGACAATTCTGGGAGTCCCGGACTTGTTTTAGTTGAGTGCTGTAATAGTCTACATTGGCCAACATGTCTAGATTGTCTTTAAACACAATTTGAAACAGGCTGCTCTTTGATTCTTAAATTTCCCCTCCATGTAAATCCTAAATAACTCTATCTAAATTCCATTTTTCACACAATTTTTCCTCTTGTTATTCCACCCTTTATAATCTCAATTAATTTCCCCCTTCACATTCTGAATGGGATCTAAAAATCTTGATTATGGGTCTTAAAAACCCATAGACTAGTCCACCTCATTCCATCCTTTTTATTTTCTCCTTCTACTTAACATGTTGTCTAATAGTCTGGTTCTATTTGTTATTATTTCATGAATTACCTGCCTCCTTTCCACTTTGCTCCTCATGACCCATTCCCCTATCAGTAAAACTTAAAACCTGCGTTCTCTACAAGAAGTAAAGAAAAGTAGAGATTACCAAATGTTAATGCTTTAAAGATCTTCTTGTATTTGAAATGTATATAGTCCCTATCACCCCTCAGTTTTGCTTCCTGGAAGTCTGTACAACCCTTAGTTTCCCTCCAAGCATAGGGGAGGGGCCTTTTCCTATAGGGGCCTCTACTAATTCCTTCCCCCCCTCCAATTTCCTTGTAGCATGTCAACATTCTCTATATTTACATATCTGTGCATGTATTATATTGTTCCAGTAGAATGCACACTCCTTGAAAGCAGAGACTGTTTGGTTTTTGTCTTGTTATTTATATGGTTGCACTGTGGAAATCACTGTTGAATCATTATACTTAAGCATATGTTTTCAACTCTATAAAAGTTTATCCTAAAGCACAGCACCTTATAAATAGTAGGTAGTTATTAAATGCCTGTTGAATTGAAGCACAAGAAAGAGTGTAAAAAAAAGAACCAGGCAAAAAACTAAGAAATGTGGGGAGGCAGAGCTCGCTTTGACCTGAGGAAGAGACTAGAGCAAGATGGCATATGTGGTGCTATGCCATGGATAATTTACTCCTCTTCCTGGTAGGTAACTCATCAAGGTGTCTGCTGGCCATGAATCATATTTATGTTCCTCTCGCTGGAACCTCAGACTCTTCTCCTTGACGCCCTGTCTCTTATAAGTAAGCTTTGGCCTTATCTTACTAAATCCCAGGCCCTCACTGATTTCCCAGTAGATTTCTCAACATGCTTCAATATGGTCCAATTTTGTCACATCCCCCCTCCATTTCACAACATTCCTCTATTGTTTTCCTCTCTTTTAATCAAGTTTCTTGAGGGCAGGAACTATTTTCTTCATACGTATTTCCCTAGCATGTAGTCATACTATATACGTGGCACATTGTAAATGCTTACTAAATGTTCTGTTTGTATATGTCTATTTCTCTCTTATCTCTATCTCTATCTATCT